>NC_057870.1:16792186-17110686 GCF_019740435.1 Gambusia affinis
TCAGTTCAGCGTTCACCGGCTGACATTGCTGTGATTCACTTGTCTGCTGTCTGATTTTCAAATATTCTATGTTTTATTGAGGGGTTTTGTACCTATGTTTTGGCAGTGCTGTGATCAGGTCAAAGCAGCAACTTATATTGCAAAAGTGTTTTATTGTCCGACTGGATGCTGCTCGCTTCCATGGAAGGACAACAGAATATCGCTCTTAAAAACATGTGATGGCTAAAATCACGATACCCTCACTGTGTATCCCTCTGAAAAATGAACCCATTTAAATAAGAGTAATAAAAAATCCTGCCATGGGTGATACCACGATAGGCAGCGCTCATTTTATGCAGTTAATATCGGTGTTGTAATCCGGTATGAAACGGTAGTACTGCAGCACTTTTGAATCGCAATCATCAGAATACCGAGATTTTTTCCCGTTGTTTTAAAAAGCTTAAGAGAGTCTGTTTTTTTCAATCGATATGCTTCCCGACAGCTCCACACCTTATGAGGTAAAAACAAACAAACAAACAAAACAAAAAAACCCACATTGTGGAAAACTCAGAAACCGGAGAATCGGGACGTAAAACGGAGCGACAAACTAGATGTGAATCAGGGCATAAAAACAGCGAATCCGACGCAAATCAATATGAGTGGCAAATCAACACATGACGTGAAACACATGACGAGGCGGCGCAGCAGGTGAATAGCATGATGAGTGAAGATTAGTGGTGGTGGTGGTGAGCGTCAATAAACGATAAAATAAAACTAAATAGAAAGAAACTGAAGAGAACAACAATAAACCAAGAGAGGATAATACTAATCAAAGAAAACTAAATGGAAATGAATGAATAACAAAATGCAAGAACAAACTAAGAAACTAAATTAAATACAGAGGAATAAATTGGTATGGCAAGAGCTTTTGAGAAATAATTAATACAGAGGACTGTATGGCAAGAACAAACACACTGTTTTCAGATAAAAGGTAAGATAATATTGTTGAAGTGCCATGAGTTTGTTGAGACCACATCTGGTACCAAAAAGAAATATACCCTATAGAAAATAATAGTAAAGAATTTATCACTTATTTATGTTTTAAATGGATTTGAAATACTTATTTCTTCAATATTATTTTCATGTCAGAGTTAATGTCATGAGGCTGATGACTCCATGACACTTTCAATTTGACACTTTAGGATTTGATTAAGAACCAGCTTTGGTCTTTGTAATTTCTGTCCAGTAAAACTATTAATCTATAAATCAATAGTCAGGTCTATATAGAGCTATAATCCATATTTCTATTCCATATTTGTATGGCTTTAAAAGGATCTGGAACTTTAGTTTTTCCACCGAAAGGTCTGGTTTGCACACTAAATGCCATGTGGGTGAAATTTTATAGATGATATGTCCCATTCTCTTGAAGGCAGCACAGAGTTGCACCACCAGAAACTCACAGAAATACTGAAGAGAAGAAGAGTTATGATTGATATAGTTGCAGTTCAATCCATGTTTTAATGTTGCAGAGCACTGTCTTTTTGCAAATAGTTTAAAGTTTAAACTGGCATTGTTGTACATCTTTTATCTGGTCATTTTGTGAAAGATTTAGCAACTGACATCAGAAAATTGCATAGAACAAGAATATTTTTTCCACTCTGATTGGCTGCTGTTAGGCCTGCCGATTTTAACTTGAATGTCCATTCATTGCATTTTTCGTAGACGCCTGTAAAAACAATTCCTATTCACATAGCTTTTTTGTTCTCTGGGCAAATATTTTTTTATGATAAATACAAAAATAAGCATAAAAATCAAAACATCAATAATAGTGATAGAAATGTCAATAAGAAAATAATATTCAGTGCAAAGCAACCAACAATTTCTTTGATGGAGCGGGGAGGGACCTGGATAATGGACAGATGGCCCAAAAAAAGGGTGAGAAACACCTGCTCTCAATGTCTCTTCTTCTCACCCAGGTCATTACTGTAAATTAGAATTTGTTCTTAATAACTCAACTGGTCAAATAAAAGTTAAGTAAAAAAATAAGTCTATCCTTCCTCAGGTTTTCAAAAACCTGTTACAATAGGTTTTCTAAATGTTTTATTCTGTGGTACAAAACAAGAAGATAAACATGCAATATGTAATAAAGTAGCTTGATTTTTGCAAAACATGTTCATTCTACTAATATTATGAGTATTTCCATATTATTAGGGATTCATTCTGCTAATAATATAACTTTCAACACATATTATTGCAGCTTTATTTTTGAAATATTCTGAATTTAGTATTATTTTGTATGACTTTATTGTGTAATAATCAGGGTTTCCCACAATGTATTATACCAAACCACCAATATCCTGTGGTTACGTTTATTTTGAAGTGGTTGTTAGCGGCACCAATACTTTTGATTGTTTCCTCCCAGCGAATAAAGGTAGTAAAATTAAAGATTGGAATTTATTCAGTGCGATATTTAGGCCTGTCGCAATAAACAATAAATAAATTAATCACATGATAAATCAAAGCAAGCTCAATAATTTCCATTTGCATGATTTATTTTGGTTTTTCTCTTTCTCTGCCAACAGCTGGATGATACAACTCCTCAGTCTGGTGAATTGGTCTCAAATTCTGAAGTGACCAGAGACTTCAGAATTAATTTGGTTGTTTCCGTTGTTTTGTTTATTTATTTTCAATATTTAAAATGTCTTCCAGCTCCAGAGTTAAATGTTTGTTAGAATTTAAAGTTTATTGTTCTTGGTGTTTCTAAATTATTATGCTACTTGGTCTCTAAACAATATTATGGTTTATCACAATAACTTCTGGGACAATTTATCATCTAGCAACATTTGTGACTGTGACAAGCTCAGTGACGTTTTGCTGCTTTATTAAAAAACTGATTTCTTTTTAGGCTTTTTACAGGAGAGCTAACAAGCATGGCTGATGCTCTGATTCGTTTCCTCACCTTGCGGACTGCTGCTGGGCGATCCAGGTGAAGAGTTTTGTCGATTCGCTGACTCGCTCCTCCTGCTGGCCGGAGAACCTCTCCTCTCGTCGCTCTCTTCCTCACCTTCGTCGCCCTCTTCTTCCTCCTCCTCTGGACTGGGCTCAGGTTTGGCTCTGCTGTCCTGCTGAAGGAAACACTCAGATCAGACCTCACAGAATGGCGCCACCGTCCTTCCGTCCATCTGCACCTGGTTAGACCTACGTCAGGTGAGCAGTACCCCAGGTCGGGCTGCCGGGCCTCTCTCTCCACCCTCTCCTTCTTCTCTTCTTCTCTGTCCTTCTTTGGGGACGGCGTGATGTTTTTCTGCAGGAGAGGCCAGTCGCACTTGGTGATCTCTACGTTCAGCCTCTTCATGGTGATGGAGAGAGGCAGCAGCTTCCTCGCCGCTGCCGTTTTCCACGGCCTGACCACCGGCGGCGGCGAGTCCTGCTTTGCATCAGAGCCGGCGTTCTGCAGCGGTGAACTCTTCTTCTTCTGCTGTTCTCCCTTCTGGTTCTTCTCTTCCCCGGCGGACTGCGAGTTCGAGCTGTCCTCCGTGTTGGAAATGCTGCACTGCCGACGCGGCAGCTGCCTCCGTGGCGGCTGCTCTCTGTCGGGCGACTTCACGCCGACATCCTCCTTCTTTCCGACCGAGCCGCTGGAGCGCCGGCTCCGTTTTTCAGCTTTGATGCTGGGTTTCTTGGTAGGCGGCGCCTCTTCGGGGTCCGGGTCGACGTAGATGAAGGTGTAGTTGTCGATCCGTTCCTGGCGCGTCATGAGAAAGGCGTCCTCAGCATGGCCGACGCCTACTTCCCACTGAGTCCGCTCCCTCTGAGGGATGGGCTTCAAAAGCTGGAGAAAGACAAAACATGAAGGATTTTTTTAATAATAATAATTATTTACTGAAAAAAAGTGATCCATTAAGCTTCCTTAAACAGGATAAATCTACAGGCTACACAAAACATGCTCACCATATTTTTTGCAGAAAATCATTCAGAGATAATGAGATTTTAGTCTGTTCAGTTTCAGAATGAGCTGTTTTAGGGCCGAATGTCACTTTAAATCCAAATAAGTTGGATTTAAAGTGACGCTCCCCAACTGGAACAAACCTCCGGAAAGCTGCAAAACAGCTGAAACACTGAGTTCCTTCAAGTCTAACTCTAGATCATCTTTGAAAAGCAGAAGTGGAGCATCCTGAATAACCAACAAGAATGCAGCAAGTGGTTTCTGGACGGCAAGTCAAAAACAAAACACTTGGGGGTTTTTTCCAACAGCCATTGTACCACCCACATAGCAGTAAAACCAGATGGCCAAACGCACTGGAGCTCTGCGTGGGTTGCTAGGTGACGGCGCAGTGTGAATCAACAATCGGGAGGTTTTTGAAATGACAAATTTTCTAGGCATCAGAAAACATAAACTCATTGGATAAAAAAACAGCTTGGTGGGATTTTGGGCTAAAAACTTGGGCTGGTTTTAGAAGCAGTAGAGACTCAAGTGGAAGTATAAAAAATTTAAAACATACTTTTTCCACTGTCTGACCATAAATGAAAGTAAACATTTGCCATTTTAGGTTAATTAGAATTACTAAAAGTATTTGTTAAATGATAAAAAGTAACAGATTTTTTTCTTCTTGTTTTCACACCTGACAGTTTGGTAGACTACATTTGATTCTGGACCAAAATCGAAACATTTGTTACATTTTCAGCTAGTGTGGTTCTCTTTCAGACTCCACTTTATCAAACGATCCAAACTAATTAAAAAAACTGTTCACTCCCTCGCCTGTGGAGGCGCTGCACCAAAAACTACTGATGAAAATGACACAAAAATCCCAGAAGAAGCCATGAGTGGAACTTAAAATGTAAACAAACATGGGGTAGCGTAATATTTTAGCGGTTGTAGGATTTCTCTTTAAAAGACCAAAAAATTTTTTTTTCTGCTAGCGTCGGACACATGTTTGTTTTGGTTGTATTTACCCAGAATTCCCTGCACTACAGTTTACTTCCTGCTTTTTGAGCATTCGAGTTCACTTCATCCAAACCTACATCTGGGTTTTTAGGTCAACCAGAGTTCAAAGTTCCCACCTCCCCAAACAAACCGGACCTTCCAGGCAAATAATCTACAGTTTGATTAAAGTGGACCAAACATGGCTGCTGTGAATAAACCCTAAAATAAATACGCATTTAAACTTACATTTCTGAAACCTAGGATGGCTTTGTAACCAAAAGTATCCAACATCTGGTTTCCCTCTTCGAAACCTTTTTTATTATATCAGATAAAACTGCATTTTTTAGACAATATCTGTACATACTTTCTGTCTCTCTACGGGGTTTGTGGCTTTGCGCAGCGTCTCTGCCTGGAGCTCGTCGAACTGCTTCTTCCCCTGGTATGTGACTATCCGCTTCTCGTGGATCCACGCGCGCTCAGCGACGCTGCCAAAGAACTGGACGTGATACTCCCTGTGTCCTGTTGACAAGAGGAGTTGCAAGACCACACAGTCACTAGAGAGATTTGGTCAACAGTCTTGTGATTAGAGGTGTACCAATATCGGCTGATACTTAAATGTGAAGCCAATCTAATCCATCGATCTTATCTACCTGAGCAAAAATATTATGAATAAATAAATAAATAAATGAAACAACTACTGTCCTCTTCTGCTCTCCCATAAGAGAAGTTTGACTGACAGAGTGGCCCACCAGGTCACATCTGCACGTTCACAGATAACAATAGCTAATAACTCAAGCACTTTCTTGTTGTATGTAGCAACATTTAAGACAAAAAAAAAAGCAGCATCCGCCAAAGGTAAGGCTTTTTAAAGATCGGTGCCGCCGTACTTAACGGCTCTTACCTCTGGTGTTGATGCGAGTGTGGACCTTCATCTGTGGGTCGGAGGAGACCATGCAGGGCCACCAGGGGTAGGTGCCCACTTTGGACCACACCAGATCTCCAATCACAAACTCCTTACAGAACCCCGTCTCCTGGATCACCGACGGATGATGGACTTTAGGAATCTAAAGATGAAGATTCACTCGTTACTGGTCTAGATCTAAGATCCCACAGAAACTTGAATTGAAGGTGCTAAGCTGCTTTGCTCTTTGCCTTCTGTGTTTTTGGTTCAGTTTTGATGACCGTCCTCTGAGTTTTCTCCGTCTGGGCCGGCGGCGGGTCGCTTGGCGGCGGTTCTCTTGACTGCGGCTGGACGGACTCCTCTGTCTGGGCGGTGGAAGCGGTTTGCTCTTGGCTCCGCTCCACACTCTGCTGAGCCTGAAGCTGCAACCTCGCGCTCTTTTTCCTCTTCTCCTTCTTCCTCTCGTGTCTGCGCTGCATTTGAGTCGCCTCGTTCTTCTGAGACTCCTTCTAGAGGACCGCAAAAAGTTATCAAGACAACGTTGCACCTGTTGTTTTCATTTAGTTACTTTTAATATTTGTAGCAACCTGAAAGTCTAAAATTTTTCCTCATATTGTTATACTGCAAATTCTTATTTTCTTTTGAAACATCTATGCAAAATACCCCATAATGATACAATGAAATACACATTTTCAGACACATTTTTTGGAAAATGGATACAAACTTCATACAAAAAGATAAACATAATCGGTAAATATCCCAAGTATTCACACCCGTTGCTGAGTATTTTGTTGAAATACTTTTGGCAAAAGGACATCCTCAATTCTTAATTTTTAATAAAAATAAAATAAAATAAAAAAAAGTAAATAAGGACACCACTGATAAAACGCAAAATAAGGAAAAAAGTGGGTGTCAGTACTTTCTGGTGGTACTGGTACTAAATACTAAAATCTAATCTCAACTTTAGTCTGGACATGTTTAGAGATCCACTGCTTCAGGACCATCTGGAGAATCAGACATTATGTTTTCCATGAGTATATTCCTTTCACCATTTAGAAATTACATTTTTTAGATTTTCTTCCTGCATCTTGACATATTAAATATTAAAAAGTAGTTTTTCTTTGACCCTAATTCCTAGTAATGATGTTTATTTACTTGTGTAAAACCTCGATAATGGCCAGTTTGAGGTGGGGGAGAGGCAACACTGAGTTATGGCGCATTGTTTTTATACTGGGAAGAATTGTAACTATAAAATGTAATTTTTACACAACTTGTCCCCCTAAAGAAGTTTAAATGTATTTTCTAAAAGAATAATATGCGCCAGAGGAGTGAGACGTGAAATTACAGAGTCATGTATACACCCTGAATTTGACCCGTTACCTGCAGCTCCTGCAGCAGATCCCCACACAGCGCAGACTCAAACAACTCCTTTCCGTTCTGATACGTCTTTATGATCTTCAGCTTGATCTCTGGAGAGCTGGTTTTCTTCAGCACGCCGCCGGGGGTGTTGGATGGAGCGAGCGCGGGCTGAGAAGACGGGGTGCTGTCCACCAGGGATGGCGGGGGGCTGGAGGAAGGCAGGTGTAAGGGGGGCGGCGGCGGCAGGTTGTGGCTCATGATGTGAGGCGTCTGGGACAGCTGGTGCTGGGCGGGCAGCGGCAGTGGTGGAGGCGGCGGGGGGCTGTGCGGGTGTGAGTGGGTTTGTATGTGGGGCGGGTTCGAGTGGAAAGGGTGTGCGTGGTGGTGGTGATGGTGATGGGGGTGGTGGAGGTGCGGGTGATGTACCGACAGCGGCGGAGACACAGGGGACAGAGGTCTCTCATGGAGGCCGGGTCCTCTCAGGACAGTTCCCTCCCCCGGCAGGAGGCCGTGGTCCCCGTAGCTCCGTATGGCGCCGTAGCCATTAGCCGAGCCATTGGGGAACTGCGAGTACATGGAGAACTTGGCCTGGGGCTCGTACAGGCCCAGACCCGGGGGGTAGCCGTTAGGGACCTGCGGCATGTCCTCCGAGGCTGACGGCGGGTAAGAGAACTCTGCATCCAGGGCAGCATCGTAAGAGGGACCGCTATCCTCACCCGGGTCACTGCCGGTGTCGCAGGAGCCGTCCTGTCTGATGTTGGCTGAGTCAATGAGCTGAGGGGGTTGCTGAATTGTATTTCCCATGATCCCTTGCATGAAAGAGAAGGAGAAATCCATTGTTGGGCTCCTGCATCCTTAACTGTCTTTTTCTTTGACTGGACCTGGAGACAAAGACGGGGAAACTTTAAACAACTAAAATCACAGAGAGCTTTAAATGGATCGTAAAACACATTAAAGATCGATATTTTAAACACAATGAAAGATCTTTATTCCATATTCTTCTGTTTTGTTAACTACAACCTGCACAAGACCAGAGCTGAAGCAATTAATCAGATTAATGAATCAAATATTCAAATAATTGTCAACTAATTTAGTAACCGATTCATCGCTAACTGGAGTATACAGACTCTAAAAGTTAATTTGCTGAAATAACAACTCAGGTAGACCAGGATTAAGACAAAACTCTACAAAACCCACAACATATAGCTCTGGAAAAAAATTAAGAAACCACTTAAAATGATCAGTTTCCCTGATTTTACATTTTATAGGTTTACGTTTGAGTAAAACAAAGAACAGAAAATCTTAGATGGCAAGTTCTGTTGACTAAAAATAAAAGTCAATAGGTTATCTCCTCATTTGTGTTCATATGAAACTTTTGTTTTTAGCTGCAGATGAATCTTTTGCTCCAAATCATCAAGCAAACCTTTAAAGAATGTTATACTAATGCATTTAAGGCAATAAATGTTTATTTTTCTATTTTATAAAGGAATTTAATTCAATTTTATGGATTTTTCAATATCGTATAAAATAGAATAAGGTGGTTAAGAAGAAAAGTGTGCCTTTTTTTTTTTAATTGTCAGAATAATCAATTAATAAAATAACCATTAGTTGCAGTCCTGCACATGACAAAAAGTTGTATTTCTCTTTAGAAATACGTGTCAAACCTGAGGTCAGGGGGACAGCCGTACCCATTTATGTGGCCCTTTGGCTCCAGAGGAACGCACAAATAAAACCTTTATTATAAGAGTTGTGTGCTTAAATATTATTGTATCAATCAAATCAAAGCCGTTTTTATCTGTATGCCAAATGACATCAGCGTTTCTGTTTTTTAGAGATTTCAGGATCATGGAATATCATCATATCAGATCAAATATTGCACCTAGTAAGTCCTTGGCAATTTTCATTTTGCACATATTTATATTCCAGTAACTGAGATTCAATATTTTGTGCAGCTCTGGCCTGAAAGCAAAGAAACATTTAAACCAGCCAAGCAGCTACTGAAATTTTCCAGCTTTGCCTTGATTGGTTCTGAATGACGATCAGCAGGTCAAATTAAAATGAATCTGTTTCCTCCTTGTTTAAAGCATCAAAGCTGAAAGTCTCCCACTTATTCTGCAGAGACAAAGAAGAGATTCTTTTGTGCACATTTTACTTCGAGTTACCAAACATCTCGTTATCTAGAAAGATAAACTGTGATCCACACATGGAGACAGCAATTTCTTCAAATCGCTACGTTTTTGAAGGAGGAAAAATCCCAGTTCCACAAGACTGCTTGGATGCAATATGTTGTGCAATATATTTTAACATATGAAAATTCTGCTTTGAAAGAATATATTTGGTCTGTTCAGTAGATGCTCACTGCCCATACAGGAAGCATATTTTTAGCACTGGTGACAGCCAATCTCACAAGGAGTTTCAGGATGTTTTCCTGAAAAGGATGAAATGGTCATGCCAGTTTTTACACGATACAGTTATTAATATCAGCCTGTAAAAGCCTGATCACTGCAGCTCTAGTCACACCAATTGTTGTGCCATTTATCAAACAAATTATTCACAAGCTACTGGGTTAATATAATCTAAAGTATTAGATTATTCCTCAAATGGTGGAGGTGAAAAAGTTTTATAATGGTTTCCATTTGCACTCAAAATTCAGAAATAATGAGTTTAACGTTGTATAAAACCAACAGGAACATCTATGAAACTCAGTATTCTGACTGATGATGAAAAGGCGATAGAGTTGCACCTCTAATGGTTTACATTTCACCAAATTAGTGGAACACACAACAACGTGCAAAGCCAACATGCATCATTGTCCGTTTGGTTTGGAAAGAATGAAATGTAGAGAAATACACAGTAATTGGCTTGTGACCCTAACAGCAGTTTATCCCTCAGGACGACGACCTGACGCTGGTTTTCTGAGGACTGGAACAGTGGAAGTGATTTTGAAGTTATTTCCAACTATACTTGATTGAATGGTTTGTGTTCAAAGACTGAATCCAATAATTATTGGATTTTCTGACATTATCTCATGTTGATGAAGAAGTGATGAGCGTTTTCATGTGTATAAATGCGAAAGTACACTGATGAAACTATAAAACCGCCACGAAATGCAAAAGAAATAATCAGGGGATGATAATAGGAAAACATGCATTTGTGATATTATTATTGAATATTTAGACACTACCTCTCACTCTGAACCTTCTCAGTCCCTAAAATCTATAATCACTGAAATGCAGAACAGGAACACCACTTTAAACCTTTCAGCCAACTAAATATTGATCCTGAGCAGCAGGCCCAAAGTGTCATTTTATACCACAAGTAATTAACTATGTTACCTTCAGTAGTTATAAAAAGGCTACATATATCAAATATGACTTAAAGGAAATTTGATATGGTAATTTAACTCCTGTAAATTGGGCCTCTGTCTCTTTAAAACCTCCTGCTTGTTGTAAAACTCCACCTTCAGGTGGTCATCACGACATCACTCCTCTATTAACCCTTTAACAACGTTTTTACCAGTGTAACACTGAGAAGAAACCTGTACATCGAGTGCAGCTGATGTGCAGTTCCACCAAATGTTTGCTGCTTGCTGCTGGCTAGTCTGAAGGAGTCGCTCAGTGAAGCAGGAGCTCTGAAGCTAAGAAACTGCAGCTCTGAGGAAGAGCTGTATCTCAAAGGCGGAGCTAGGCCCACCAAGACGTTTTGCACAGCTGAATGGTTGCCATGGAGATTAAAGGATTTCTAAAACATGCGCAAAAGATACAGAGCAACACTCCAGGTTTGTTTTTGATGAGGAAATAACATTATAATATAAATGTAAGCCGCAAAAAAGTCGACTTTATATGAAATTGCCCTTTTAAATGCACCAAAACTATTAAGTCTTATTGTTTTCCTCCTACAAGAATAAACCAGCACCAGCTTAGATGGTCTTCTTTTAAGTTTTTTTAAAAATTGAAAAAATATCTTGCCTTTTCACATTTTTTTTCAGCACATTTTCTTTTAAATGTTTTGTAGACAAAACATCTGAATCAGTGAAGACATGAGTCAGAAAGTCGTACCGTAGAAAACCCCTGATTGGTGCTTTGAAGGCACTGAACGCCAACATAAAAAAGAAATCCAGGAAGTAAATTAATGCCTTAGATTTTAAATTAGAACAAAGTACATAACAAGTGGCTCAATTGATCACTAAATAACAGGATTACTTTAATAAAGGCACAAAAATAAAAGGCTGAAAAAAAATCTGCCAAATAATCAAGCTTGGGAAAAAATTACAGCATATAGAGCTCTGAAAAAAATCAAGATACCACTTAAAATAATCAGTTTCTCTTATTTTACTTTCTATAGGTATATGTTTGGGTAAAATGAAGATTGTTCTTTTATTCTATGAACTACTAGCAACATGTCTCTGAAATTCCAACCAAAATTTAGTATTTATTTACAGAAAATGAAAAATGGTCAAACAAAAAAGATGCAGTGGGTTCAGACCTCAAATAATGCAAATAAAACAAGTTCATGTTGATTTAGAAACAACAATACTAATGTTTTAACTCAGGAAGAGTTCAGAAATCAATAATTGATAGAAAAACCAGGAGATTTTCTATGGGGTTCAGTGCAGTGGGCTCTTCATTTTTTCATCCATCCATCCATCCATCCATCCATTTTCTGTTCACCCTTGTCCCTAATGGGGCCGGGAGGGTTGCTGGTTTCTATCTCCAGCTACGTTCCGGGTGAGATGCGGGTTCACCCTGGACAGGTCGCCAGTCTGTCGCAGGGCAACACAGAGACAGACAGAACACACAACCATTCACACACACACTTAGGGAGAATTTAGAGAGACCAATTAACCTGACAGTCATGTTTTTGGACTGTGGGAGGAAGCCGGAGAACCCGGAGAGAACCCACCATGCACAGGGAGAACATGCAAACTCCATGCAGAAAGACCCCGGGCTGGGAATCGAACCCAGGACCTTCTTGCTGCAAGGCAACAGCTCTACCAACTGTGCCACTGTGCAGCCCTGAGTTGTATATATATGTTTTTAATTAAATTTCAAATTTGATTGATTTTTTCAGGATTTTATTTTTTGTCTCCATTCAAATTAATGGCTGAAGGTTCTGTCCTTCTCCAGTTTCTACACTCGTTGCACCATTTCACTTCCTCCAACTTCCATTTTTTCCCCCCATGTAAATAAACTACTGCATAAGTTTCTTTTTTTTATTTGTACTTCAGCCTTATCATGAATTATGGAGATAAATAGTCATTAAAATGCTCAAGTTTAATGCTATGACATCTGACAATACAGTATTCCTCACATTCACTGTGGTTTCAGCTCATAAAATATGAGAAATCCGAAATGACTCTGAGTGATCTGATGGTGGACGTTAAGTGGAGTCCAGTCACCACATTAACCTACAGTAGACGGTGAGTTACTTTAAATAATCAGCTATTAAAGCAGACGCACATCATATCCCTGGGGGGTTATTAATTAATTGGAAATGTCCTTTTGAAGACAGCTCCCATTTGTATATGAAAGTTGTCTTGGAAACAACAACAATGGTTTAAAATTGTGACAGAACCCATTTGTAACGCATGCCTTAGAAATGGATAAATCTACTAATTTGTTTGGGTTTATGCTGGAAAGAAACACAGAACTGCAGCACATCTTTCTCTTTTGTGTCCGTTTTCTTTTGTTTCTATTTATTGGGTTGCCATGTTAGCTGTAAATTCCCCCGACAGACAGAGTTTCCCCCCAGTAAATTATAAGCCTGGCAGGCCACCAGGCTTTACTTGTGCCCCCACCAGGCTAAGAACTGCTTATTTACTAAAGTTTTTAAAAATCTTTTCATTTTTTAAGACTTTATAGTTGCTGTTCAGATATTAATCTTCTAATAACACATAATTATCAAGAGATATTTTCAAGTTTCCTGTCAATTTTAAATATTTTTTTATATAAACACAGGATGAATGACGCCCCAAGTGCCTCAACCGCTGGGCTTTGCAAGTTTTCTGGGGAAAACCTTGTAACACAGATTAACAAAGAGTAGCTCATCTTAAATGCAGAGGTGGGTAGTAACTAGATGCAGTCTCAATTACAATTACTTGGGTAATTTTGTGGAAAATAAATAAAGAGCAAGCATATTTTGACCAAAATACATTAAAGTGTTGATATAAGTATTGGTTTCATAAGCCTAATGTTGGAAAAATATTATTTGGAAATTTGTACTTCTGCTTTGATTTCTTTTTTGTACCGGGCATCAAATGGATCAAAATAAGAAGATGTTGGGGGTTTATTGAGATGAAAATCCCATATGTCATCTATTTGTATTCATTTTAGTCTTTAAAATAGCAGAATTTATACACAACTTTACATTTTTGTCTGCCTGATGACATTTATTCTAACGATTAAATCAAATCTTGTGATTAAGAACTCACTAATGAAGTAGTATTTTACAAAATATTTTGAGTAATTTCTTTACTTTTACTTGAGTGAAATTATGTTGAAGTAGTGAACAATGTTTTGGTACTTTACCAATTTGTGATTAAATTAAATTGCTAGATCTCAAAGAAAACCATGAATCGGTATTAACCAGAAAAAAGCAGATCGGATCATTTCTAGTAAGAACCTGAACTCCAATTAAAAAACAGGCACGTGAATTTTGAAGCTTGCATGCTAGATACTTACAGAGATTATATGGTTAATCCTGTCAACCAACATTACATTTTTACATTAAACATTTAGTCTAATTTTAGGTTTAATGCACTGGTCACTGGGAGCTTTTGCAGGCTTTTGTTTTTGTGCATTTAACCCCATCAACACAAACACATAGATACGAGCTTTCACAAACAAAACAAAGAGCTTTCTCACGGCAGCTGCTTTAACACATCTAATATCTGTGATGATCGATTAATCAGGTTTAAAAGTGTGAAGTGAAATGGACTGATCCACTCAATGTGACTTGACGTGTGGACGCACACAGGCTCCTCAGCAACCGAAAGGTAAATAATGTAAACATCCATACGGTGTCGATTAGCGGTCAAAAGCCACCAACATCAATTCAGGGGATTCATTTCGCTTAGAAACGATGCAGTAAATCATAACAGCTGGCAATAAATGTGTTGGTTTCATCACAAAACGACTGCGCACTCAGAAAAAATACACATATTTCACTGAATGATGTTTTAGCTGCCTGCGATGTTAGCATCAAGCTACCGGGCATCAAATGGATCAAAATAAGAAGATGTTGGGGGTTTATTGAGATGAAAATCCCAACATGAAACCACTAAATGCCTTTTAATATTCAGACACACACAGCTAGGCGTCTCCTGTTGTTCAGTAATGCGGGACAAACATGGGAAAGATGAAAGGAGATGCTAATGTTGGCTAACGCTGCACTCCTAATATGGCTGCCTGTGCCCCTTTAAATCAAATTGTCTGCCGTGATTAAACCTCCATTACTGGCGTTTCGGAGCGAAAAATGTGTCCGAAACAAGCGATACCCGCCCGTGAGGAGGCGAGGGAACGGCTAACTACGGTGCAGATACGCCAAATACGCTTGTCGCTCCGGAGGAACAGCAAAGGGGCAGCACAGATTTTGATGCCGAGCCGAAAGATGCGGGTAAAACAGAGAAATAAAGATGCAAATACCTTCAGCGTGTCCCATTCTAAACACATACACCAGCCTGCAACCGTTCCTCTTAATCTAAAGGAGGGAGGGACAAAATAAAAAAATAAAAAAATATATTAATCCCGTAATGTTGACAAAGCTCAGGCCTTTCCTTTTTTAACGCAATTCTCAACACAGGAGATGATGATGGGGGGCGGGGGTGCTGTTACGCTATATGGTCGCTATCCAATCCCAAAGCCTGGCTCTTCGTCAGTTCTAAGACCCCAGCATTTAGTCGGAACCCCGTTGGAGAAAGACACGTCTAATTCTCGCCCCTCCTGCCTTCTTAATGCTCATCTCTAGCGTCCTCTTCCTTTAGTTTCACAAAAGCGCTCTGCAATATAGCTTTTAAGTCCCGCTTGGTTCAGGGTATGGCAGGCCGTTGCACCATACAATCAAATAGCACTCCTATCTCTACTTTATTTTTTCTTGCTGCATTCTGGTCAGCACGGAATTTGAAACTCGGATGTGTGAATGACGTCACACCAGTCAACTCTGAATTATTCCTGCGTTCCGTTCAGCACGGAATTTGAAACGCCGGATGTGTGAGTGACGTCACACCAGTCAAGTAAAGTTGCAGAGTACCCAAATATTGTACTCAAGTAAAAGTAACACTACTTCAACATATTTCTACTCGAGTAAAAATAAAATGTAGCCATCCAAGAAAGTACTCAAGTATTTGGGGAAAAGTTTACTCAAATAATGAGATCAAATGATCAAATATTACATCATCAGATTAACCAAAATATAAAGTTAAGAGGAAACTTTGGTATTTTAAGGACAAAACGTACAATAATTCAAATAAGTAATGAGAAATAACAAAATCAGGCAAAAATATTTTTTCTCCAAATCTTTGAATAAAAAAACTCATGAAACTTTAACATAAACTGCAAATGTGTGTCTGTGTCTTTGTTTTTCATTCAGTGGGTGGAAAACCCAGAAATCTTTTTCAAAAACTGACTCAGATAAATGTAATTGTGTAAATGTAACTAGCTGGACCATTAGAGGCCTCTAAAAAATTCAGTGATCTCACTAAACATACAATTAAATGAAGTCAAATAATATATACTGCAATGTAACTTCAATATATATTGTTTTAACATTATATATAGTGTTAAAACAATATATATATATATATAAACAAATTGAACAACAACAACAACAACAACAACAACAACAACAATAATAATAATAATAATAATAATAATAATAATAATAATAATAATAATAATAATAATAATAATAACTATTATTATTATTATTATTATTATTATTATTATTATCATACACTGTAAGACAAATAAAAATT
Source organism: Gambusia affinis (assembly GCF_019740435.1). Taxonomy (NCBI): domain Eukaryota; kingdom Metazoa; phylum Chordata; class Actinopteri; order Cyprinodontiformes; family Poeciliidae; genus Gambusia; species Gambusia affinis. Next base: position 16,808,321 of record NC_057870.1, read on the forward strand.
TTGGTATTTTTTATATGAGTTTGTTTACTTTGTGTGAATACGTTCAGCCATAAATTAAATGCTAGTAGATTAGAGAAATACATATATGTGTGTGTTGATTAATCAATCATTTTTATTTGTGATCAGATGGTGTATCTTTTTGTTTTTGTTGGTAAATGACATTTGTCGACACTGAATATTGTATAATGAGTACTAAAAAGGCAGCATAGACTCACTTTGTGGTTGTGATGTCAGTTTAATTCAGATCTTCTGTAAACTAAGTGATTAAAGTTTGTGGAGTCAAATAAGACACTGATTACAAGTTACAACTTGGAAATCAGGAGGTTTCCATGCCAACCTGAGTCCAAAAGTCAAAATGGCTTCTGCAGTCAAATTAGCAGTAATAAAGGGTTTATTTTCTTATGGGTTGTACAACAAGGACACTTCATAAATAGAAGAACATAAAAATATCCATCCATCCATCTCTCCCTCCATCCCTCCATCCATCCATCCATTGTCTTACACCCTTACTTATCCCATTGGGGTTGGGAGGGTTCTGGTGCAGGTATCCATCTCCAGCTTAAAAATATAAATATTTTCAAAAAGTCTACATCCATCACCATGACTATTTGAAGAAACCTGGAAAATAAGAGCTCTTTTAACATTAAATTTAATATTTAAGATTTAACAACTGCTTATTAATCTTATTAAGTTTCTTGATTTCCGTAAATCCAAACAGAAGCTTAGAGGAGTTTGGGCTTTTTTGTAGCTGTTTTCCAAATTGTGATTGGTTTTCTTCTTTTCTTTCTGAGTTTAAAAACCTTTTAAAAACAAATTTATTCACTAAAGCCTTCTGCACATCCTGAGGTTTAGACTCTATTTTAACGATTTAATAGGCTGTTTTAACTTACCTCTGTTTAACCTTTCTATTTTTATTGTTGTGCATATGTACAGCACTTTATAGACATTAAATTATTTTAAAGTGCTTTTATAAATAAAAGTGGTATTCTGTGGTATGGTAATGGTAAATATTTGTTTAATGAGATTCATATTGTCATGCATTAAATTATTTTTATTTAATTGTTTATTTCTTCTAATTCCTCTACATTGTGAGGTACCCTATCAAGTTCTTAATTAATTCTGTGCTACTCACCCCAGTTACAAATATGTGATTTAAGATGTTATGTTTCCCATGAAAAGAACACTGGATGTTTATAAAGATATATTTAATTGATATAAATTTGCCTTTGCGGTTGCTTAGTCTTCTACTGAAATATCAGAAACCGTTTTAATTTGAGATATATTTAAAACTAAATTAGTATGATGTCAACATAACTGGTTTGGGGAGTCTACTGATGATTAAATGGCACATTTGCTTGCCATACAAATGGAAAAGATTTCACACATTTGAACGGAAGGATGATGTGTGTTTTACTTGATTTGGTCAATGCTTCACGAACAGAAAAAACTACAAGCATACTAAAAGCAGAGTACAGCAATAAAAATATGCATAAACAGTTTAAAATGCAGATAAATTACAGTAGCACGTAACCTCGTAAATACATCGCTTACGTTTGCAACAGCGCCTCTGATTGGCTCTCTCAACCTCCTCGGCTGATCTGCAGCTCTGAGGTCGTGAAATGCCAGACGTCTCACTTCGACATTTTGGAACTCCGAACCGAACTCCTCATTAATCATCTTCAATTTTCAGTCTTGTGGGCGCTAGATGAAATGGTTTAACGGTTTATTTATCAAATGCTTTAAAAACAATAATGCTGATCATAGTGCTGAATAATAAAAAGAAACACATAAAATTTCCAGTCAAATGTCGAATGGCAAACATTTTTGGCTAATTTCAGAAAGAAATACACTACAGAAATTAAGATACAACTTCTTAAAGCTATTAATTATTGGTTCAATATTTCCTTAAAAACGGAATTTTTATATTCTCTTTACATTAACATCCCCAAGTGTGGAACATGTGTGGAACATCTTAATCCTAATTAGGGTGCAGTCAAGATTCAGATTTTTGGAAATCTCAGTGTCTTCAGTACTATTTATTAAGGGCAGATGCTCAGAATTGCTGTCTTCACATATCACATCTGAATTATTGATTAAATATCAGACACACTTCAGTTTATGTTGATACAGTTTGCACATTTTAGTTAAAAAAACTCAGGGTGTAAGGACTCCTTTTTAAATAGACGTTCTTTGTTAGCTGAGCTCCACAAACATTTGCGCATGCTCAACGTGAGCTTCATGGGCAGCCGCCTGGTGAGGCTGTTGCTTGCAATGTTTAGAAGCAGAATCTCGACGCTCACGCAGACGATTTAAATCATAAACCCACTGTAAATGGGTTTATCACTACACCAGACATTTCTTTCGCGAATTCCGTTCACATCTCCAGTCTGTTTTGAATGGATAATATCGTCCACGTCTCACCGAGAAGCCTTACGACGCCCCGTCAGCAGCGGTAGCCATAGCTTGATCGCTGACGCTGGAGGTTAGTGGACTCCATTTCAGCTGACAAATAGCTGTAGCAACGGTCTGCTAAGGCTAAGCTAAGGAGGTGCAGATCAATCTGGGGTGCACTTTTCGGCACAACACCTCTGGCAGCCATGATAAAGGGGACAACATATGTATAAGTTAGCATATTAAAAATGGTTTTATATAATGTTTCTTCTATTTAAATTGTAATTTACTATATCTGTGGTATTTAATTAGTAAAATTAGCTACTTTACTAATTCGCGAAAACAAATGGTTTTAAAGCGCTTCTCATAATGAACCGTGTGTCTTTTTATGGCACAACACCGGCTAGCTTAGCGAATGGCGTGATTCTGTATCGTTCTTCTTTGTTTGCTGACCGGTTTTACTTTTTAAATCGCACTGAAAAGTATATGTAGGAACGTCAGTGGAAAATTCCCCAAAATGTTGCAGACTTTCCGCAGAGCGTCATGTCAAAAGTTTCACTGTTTAGCAAGTAAACAAAGCTCTGAAAATACGCACTTTGTATTTACTTTTCTTATATTGAATATATACAGTAAGATGCATGTTTACGATGGGTGTTTAATAACAAGGTAGACATCTGTTATGTAATGATGTGTAAACCTATGATCGTTTTGTTTTTAGTCATGTGTTTGTCAAACGTTTTGTGCAGTTAGCGGAATTACCAAACTGTCAAAGTGATTGATTGGATATTGCTACTGTTTTCTTGTGGATCTGAGTTCTCAGCTGATGCATGAACTATTACCTGACCCCTGCATGCTCTCTGTCTCCATGTCAACCTCAACAGAACAGCGTGATCTGACTCTGCAATGGCAGTCTTTAGTCACCAGGTGCTCCTGGCAGTCACCAGATCAAGGTAAATAGACTACTAACAGTTCCCTGTGCTTTGTAAACTGTGACCAACGCAGTGGAGAGAGTAGGGCATATAACTCTTCACCAGGGTAAACAGTGACAAACAACTGGGAGTAGTCTGTACCGAGTCAGAGCGAAGTGTGGGTTCTGCAGAAAAGCATTCGCTTTCATGCAGAAGAGATTTTCATTGTGTAAGATTACAGAACTTGAGGCTCTCTTTCTTATGAGATTACCGTACAAAGAGAGGTCACTAAAAGTTGACAGAATTTAAAGTAGGACTTTTTTTTTCTTGCTATTTGTTTTAATAAAAAAATTACAAATGGCAGAAAATATTTTTTTAAAAGCTGCTTTATTTTCATTCTATGTTCTGTGAGTTGTACGATGGGACTATCAGGGCAAGTCAGAATATTAGCAGAATAAAGATGTAACTTTGCCAAAAGAACATCTTTACAATTATGAGTTGTTTTAATTAGAAAAAAGCTCAGTCCATGTAGCTCATTCTTTGTAATAGATTCAGTTGTTTGCATGATCATTTCAAAGTCCTGATGCTGGGGTGTTAAAAAATGAAGTATTTCTTTCTGTAAAACCAATACGAAAGTATAACCTCACAATATTCCTTGTTTTAAGTTTTTATTTAAATTATTTTTTGTATAGGTGTTTTTATACAATTATAATGTTATTCTACTAATTTTACAACTTTATTGTGGTAAAAGTAATCCCTCATTATCATACTACTTTATTCTCCTGTCACAAAATTTTAATCTGGCTCTAATACTTTGTTGTAAATTTGACCTGAATTGAAAGTCCAAACAAATGGAAGCTGTAAAACGGTTTGTTAAACAATATGATGGGTTTTAGGTGTGCTGTCGTGTGCTGTTAAAATTCAAATTTTAACAAAAATGTAGTCTTCAAAAACCAAAAATTTTATTAATTGATAAGATTGATTTATCAGCCATTTAAACTGATGTCGTTTGCTTTTGTCTTCTTGACTTCATCAGTTCTCCCCTTTTGCCAATTTCTTGTAAATCAATTAAATTATAATTTACTGAAGATGTTTGATGCCATATTTTCATCTTCTAAATTTTCTAAAATGCCGCAGGAATCCTATTACAACAATATTATAACTCTATTTATTATTATTTATATTTTTATTTGATAAGGGCAGATAGAAGAAACGGATCAGGACAACCTAATGGCTGCATCGCAATGTTTTTAGCTTTAGCTAGCTAATTTGTGACACCTGTCCCTAGAAGGTCCTTTACAAGTTAATTTAAATGAAGACATCAACAGTAAATATAATATAATATAATAAAGAAAAAGAAATGTATAAAACAATATATTTAGAACTGCTAAATCAAAACATTTACAAATTTTAAAAAGCAAGAACCGTTTTGGTTCATCTTTATCCAGTTCTTGGGCCTTGAAGTTAATATTTTAATGTCAGATGTGGTCTTAAAAAGTATATCCATTAGTACTAATACAATCTAAAACTTTAACTTACCAAATCTTCATTGTTGTTTGATCAGATATATTTTCTCAGGAAGCATTAATGTGTCTCTTCTTAAAGTATCTGACTGTACGGGTTGGAATTATAATAGTTGAGGTGAACAACAGCTTTAATCCCCGTTGAAACCATAAATAACTTCCGAGGCAGAATAAGTGTTTCCTAGAAAGAGGTGAAGAGGAGTGGCTCAAAATGTGGTGAGATGATTCACCAAAACCTTTTGAAAATACAAACATTTGTTTATAGATACTGGAACCGGCTCTAAAACAAGATTTCTTTACCTAGAAAGATGGCTTCAGTTTGCAGTTTTGTTTTAATTTGTCTAAATCTGCTCTGGGTTCTGGATTCACGTCCTGCTGCCTTTGCTGGCCGGGTTCGTCTATTCCTGACTGACAGATGGTTTTTCTCTTCTGCACAAAGAGCAGCGGCTCGTTTTTCCTTCTTGGCAAATCATTAATGCTGCAGAGAAAGTCGAGGAAGCTTAGAGATACTCGACGTTCAGACAGAAAGTTAATGATTAGCCCAGACAAAGTTAAGATTAAGACAAACTTTTAAATAAATACAAGGTTTTATGTTTCACTACATTGAGCTGTAATAAGGCAAAGTGTTAGGATAATTTTGTATTAAAAAAGTGTAAAATAGTCACATGATGTGTTCAGATAAATGACTAATGAAAAAGCAAAATTTTGATGCACTTTATTTGATTATTATTTCCTAATTAGTTAATATTGTTACTTAGCCACAATTTTCCCTTCTTTGTGGAACATTTAATTGTTTTTTTATTGGATTCTGATAAGTTTGAGAGAAATCTTTATATAACTAGACAAACTCAACTATTCTGATTTAAATAAAAATCAGCTGTCTTAAATGATTTTTATGTTTTGTAAGTTAAGGTATATATGAAACTCATAAAACAGTCATTGAATGATATTTACTGTTTATGTAACTAAAACTATAAGAATGAACAATAAACCTGAATACATTGAAACCAATAAGGCACCGATATAAAGATTTAGGCCGATGATGAGATCCGATATTAATATTTACCAATACTATATGTATATTTCATTACCATTTTGACACCTTTATGGGTAAAAAGAAAAGGGCAAGATAAAATCAATATTGGTTGTTCATATTGGCTCAGTTTTATTTATTGAACCAATATGTAAAAAAAACAAACTGATATTCGCCGATTTTAATGATGGTCAATCGTTCATCGATAATGAAAACAAGTTTGATCATTTTCATTTACATGATTGCTTTTATTTCTCTTTATCTGCCAAAGAGTGGAACAAAAAATAAATAAATAAATTATATTATCCTATATAATATGTTATATTATATAGCAACTTTTATCATTAATTTAATGCCTGCAGGTATAAAAAATATATATTAAAACGGTGGCTGATTTCAACAAGGTTTTTCATCTTCCTGCTCCATTTTCACTCATGTAGAGTAAAAGTTGTAAGATAATGTTTGTACATTAACAGAGTTGGGTAATAACTACTTACATTTAGTTACATTTAGTTACATTTAGCTACATTTAGTTACATTTAGTTACATTTAGCTACATTTTGTTACATTTATTCAATTATTTTTACTTGAGTAACTTTTTTTTGGGGAAAAGTACTTTTAGGAATATTTTTACTACGCTGTACTTTTTATTTTTACTTGAGTAATTTTATTATGAAGGATTTCTGCTCTTTAATAAAATTGCTGATGATGTAATGTTTAATTATTAAACGATTGATAATTTGATCAGTTACTTTTTACCAAATACGTTTTTACTCTTGGGTAAATTCTTGGACAGCTTCTTTTTACTTTAGTAAAAATGTGCTGAAGTGGTTCCACTCTTACATGAGTACAATTATTGGACACATTATTGATTAAATTAGCTAAATTGAGTGAATAAACGTATTGATTGACCTTTAGATAATTGATTATTGACTCATGTTTTTTCCGTCCTCAGAGGATCGTATTTGTTGTCCAAGAGGCACAGCTGCTCCTCTCTGTCCTCCAGATCGTATCTGCGCGTAGACGCTCCCCGCCACGCCTCGTCTTCGTTTCCTCCCAGACACTCCCGCTACGGCCACCATCACTGCGCCCGCGCCCACTCCCTCAGCCGCGGCGACGGCTCCGTCCTGCTCGCCCGGGCTCTGCACAGCTCCGCCGTTTGGCTCCAGGATGTGAAGCAGGAAGACACCAAAACGTCTCCGGCAGCTCCTCAGGACGGGGAGAAAAAGGACTCTGCTGCTGCTGCTGCCGCTGCTGCTGCTGCCGCTGCCATGGTAACGGACTCTCCGCCGCCGTCAGCTCCGACGGTCGCTGCAGCAGCAGCTGCCGTTCCTCCAGCCCAAGAGAGGGCGCTGGTGAAAAAGTCTCTGTATCAGAGGATTGTTGACGAGTTGAAGCATTACTACAACGGCTTCAGGTTACTGGGAATCGACACGAAGATCGCTGGGCGGACGGTGTGGAGTCTGCTGCACGGGCAGGTCCTGACGCGCAGGGAGAGGCGGAGGGTGAGACGATGCATCCACTTTCTTATCCATCATTAATCTGTCTGATTTCGATCTCTGGATATCAGCTGATCAGCTTCGTCCACTCAAACCAACATCTTCAATAAAATCACTAGTTTCTCCCCAAAAACAAACATTTTCAAAAGAAAATCTTAAAAATATATTTATTTTTCTGTATTTTGAAAATCTGCAAACGTCCGTCTGTCATTTATAATGTAATTCAGAAGAATTTTAAAGACTTCTTGTGATTATTTTAGGCATTTTTGATATCGGCTTGAATAGATTTTCACTTTAATTTTAGAGAGCAGGCTTTAATTTGATCTGGGCAATTCAGACCAGAAATAAAGATTTTAAAATAATATTTTCCAAACTAGAAGCAACAAAAGACAGAAAATGTTTTAAAAAAAAGAGACTTTATGTCAGTCTTTTCAGAAATGTGTCCATTTCTTGCTGCACTTTCAAAATTAATAATCTGATTAAGATAAATTTGGTCGGCTAGAGTAAAAATAATCTTTTCACAAAGTCGTAATGATTATTTTGGTAACTGGTTAATGTGTCAGTTAGCTTTGTGACGCCGTCGTCTTGTTTGCGTTTGCAGCTGTTGAGGACCTGCGCCGACCTCTTCCGCCTCGTTCCCTTCATGTTGTTCATCATCGTTCCCTTTATGGAGTTCCTGCTTCCCGTCTTCCTCAAGCTGTTTCCAGAAATGCTGCCATCCACGTTTGAGACGGAGTCAAAAAAGGTTCGTGTTACTGTCTGACCTTTGACCTCAGTGACCTTTCCACAGCTTGCTGTGATTATCAGACGTCTCAGTTTGACGGAAAACATTTTCGACGTGAAATGTTCATCCTGACGGCACTTATGCAAGTTTCATTTAAAGAAAAATGCTTAGTATATTTATATTTTATTTTGTTTTCTGGCTTTTTTTTAAACATTTAATGCAGCTTATATTTACACTATTAATGATTTTGTTTTATTTTTAGTTTTAATTGGAAAAGAGGCAGATCAGTTAAACAATAATGTTGTTTCGACATAAAGTAACATAAATAATGGTGTAATAGTGCAGGTTCGCGTTTTCAGTAAGAAGAAACTTTGATCGTGTAAAGAAAACTTAACATTGGAACTAGAAAACGTTTAAAATATCCAAAATAAATGAACAAAAAACAATGAAGTAAAACAGAAATAAAAACCACACACACAACCAAAACCGTAAATTAAACTGAACATTTAATGGAAATGATTGGACCTATTTAATGATTTGTTTTATTAATTAATTGCACTGGATTTTATTTAGGTCATCAGAGTAAAGTGGGGTTGAATACTCGCCTGTCTTTTTATTAAAAAAACATTTATCAACTTTGTCTTTAATGTAATAAGATGTGAAAAGTTAAAACAATTTGCAGGATGTTGGTTTATAAAACCAAATGTCTGGCTTCAGTGTGTGAAAGCATTTAGTTTCACAGAATAAAACACACTTTTAAGTTGTAACAGTTTGTAACTGGTTGATTTAAAGAATAACAACATTGTCATGTATGTAGCGCCGTACACAGCATCAGTCAAATTAATTAAGATTAACTCTGTGGAGTTTGTTTTTTCGTTTTTACTGTAGTAAATGTTTCTGTTTCTGCAGGAGGAGAAGCAGAAGAAAGGCTTGGCTGCGAAGCTGGAGCTGGCCAAGTTCCTCCAGGAAACCATCGCTGAAATGGCCCAAAGGAACAAAGCGAAAGCCCAGATTGAGGACGAAACCCAGAGATTCTCCACATACGTTCAGCAGGTGAAACACAGCAACATTTTTTATCTTTTATCACAGCAGAATAAACTGTTACATCAGAAGAATTGGATCTATAGTTGATTTAGACGTATTCCTCCTAAAGTTTCATCCTTCCTCGTTAAAAAGAGGAATGTTGTCTTTTTATTGCTAAGCGCTAAAAGCACTCTACACCAATGAAAGAGTTACAAAATGTTTAGGACCAACCTGCTTGTTTCCAATCCCTACAGAAAAAGTTTATGGGTTCTGGAGGGCATGTTGTGGAAATGTGGCAAGCCCAAAGCTCACATAATGCAGAGTTTATGTCAAGCAGTTTGTGTATTTATTTAATATTCACTCCACATGACTCCACTTGACATTTAATGCAACAGGATCACTCCAGGTGAGGTAACATCAGCTTGCAAAAACTTTATATCTTGTTGGCCAAGAATTTAAAATAAATGAATAAATAAAACTCAACAAATAAAGTCGATTTTTATTTATTTATTTTTTTTAATTATTGGAAAGTGGTGTTATTCAGTCCAAAACTCAAAAAGGATTTTGTGTATTTGCCTTGTTAAAATAAAGGCATCTAGTTTAAAAATTCAAAACACTTTCATTTAAAAAAAGTTTTATAAATTAACTAAAAGTTGATTTTGTTCCAGCAAATTTGGATTCCTGGTTAAATTTAGTTCTACATATAACAACAATTTGACTTTAAAAAGGTGAATATTTTGCTGTATTTAACAATTTCTATTGTGAGAGAATTACATCTGTAATAATTTTACTCTGATTAAAAAAAAATAAAAAATTGTTGCATTCTTGAACTCCAGTTGTGGGGCCACGAAATCATCAATCCAAGGGCTACAAATGGCCCCCGTGCCACCCTTTGAACACCCCTGAATAAATGACACAGCTTATTTAGTTTGAAATGTTTACATCTAAACGATATAACCTGATATTTTTACTCCCCTTCATGAACTAAAGAGGTTTTTGTGTGCTTGCAGCTTAAATATAAAATTTCCTGTCTTAGGTTCGGGGAACCGGTGAGCAGCCGTCCACCAAGGAGATCGTCCGCTTCTCAAAGCTGTTTGAAGACGAGCTGACCCTGGAGCACCTGGAGCGCCCCCAGCTGGTGGCTCTGTGCAAACTGCTGGAGCTGCAGCCCATCGGCACCAACAACCTGCTGCGCTTCCAGCTGATGATGAGACTGAGAGCCATCAAGTCGGACGACGAGGTGAGACGAAACACCTCAGGATGATTTAGCTTCCATCAGAGCAGGACAACAGGGTCAGGCTGGAAGTCCTGGAAAATCCTTGAATGTCATTTAAGTGATTTCAAGGTTTGAAGAGTACTGATATTCAAGGTACATAGGTTTGAAATAAAGTGCAATCCAACATTTGATTAAAAGCCTAAATCTGGAAAACGGTATTTACATTTGAAGCCAGATGTTTTCACACATCTTATAAAGACGCACACTTTTTTTTTTTCTTTCCATCTGAAGTTAAATCCGATTAAACTTTTTCTGTTTAATCTGTTTCAGGTCAGTTATAGTTAACAAAATTATTTATTTTGGGGGATTTTCTATGCGACTTTCTTTGTGTTTAATTTGAGCAATAAGGTCATTTGAGTTTTGAATATTTATGATTCCTAATGTCTCTGTGACTTAATGATCATCTTTTATTTTATACATTAAACAATTTATTGTTTTTTGTTTTTTTGTTAAATTAGTGTTTTGTTCTCAGACCAGGTGTGACATTGAAAACATTAAACTTTTATAATTTAGTTGATTTTGTCCCTGCTGCAGAATGTAGAATATGATCATAAGACATTAGTATCTTTCACAATAATCAATTAATTATATGATAAATTTCAATTATTAGAATAATTTCCATTCTGATTAATATTTTTTTAAATGGAAAATTTGTTTACAGATTAATTTTATTTATTGATTTGGTTTGTGTGTGTTCTATGTTTCCATATATTTTATTTTAGATATTTAAAACATTTTTCACCTCCAGTTTTTTACTAAATTAAAACTTTTTCTCCTTTAAGAGTGGAACCTAACACATTATCGTTTATTTAAATAGTTACCGGGGAAACGGCGAATTGACAGGCATTGTCATAAAATAGTGAATTGAAATTATTTTGTGTGGATGTGCTTTTTTTTTTCTCCAAAGTGCTGGAAAAGTTTGAAAATTTCCTTAAAAGTGCTTGAAAAGTTCTTGAATTTTAATGTTTGAACCCTGGGAAAGGCGTCGCTCTGCCGTGTTTAATGCTTTGCATATTTTAGACAATTCAACTCTGCATGTGAAGTTGAATGAAAAATAAAAACGGAATCGAAAACTACAGACATCTTGCAGCTTTAGGGATTCAAACTGTGTTTCTAAACATTTTAAAAACCTTTCAAGACTGGAAATCAGGTAGAATTGTGTGAAAATCTTTTGCAATGAAGAAAAGATGGATCCGGTTTGCTCTCGTCGCCAGATGATCTCGGCGGAGGGCGTGGCGGCCATGAGCGTGTCGGAGCTGCAGGGGGCGTGTCGCAGTCGTGGGATGCGTTCTCTGGGTCTGACCAGCGACCAGCTCCGCCAGCAGCTGCAGCAGGTAGCGGCGCTCGCACACCGTAATCTGAGCCGCCCGCTGGCGGTTTCCATGTTTCTGATGGATGTTTTCCGTCGCTCAGTGGCTCGACCTCCACCTGAAGGAGAACGTTCCTCCGTCGCTGCTGCTGCTCTCCAGAGCCATGTACCTGACCGACCTCAAGCCAAAGCTGCCCGTCATCCCGCCAGTTCCCAAGATGGAGGTGAGACCAAAACCGCTGCACCGCCGCAGAGTGGTGCAGTTATTTTTTTTTTTAATTAACCTATTCATAATTGCACAGCAAAAATAATTTTTACACAATTTGAACCAAATGAAGCTCAAACTCCCACTTGAGAAACTTATTTGCATCTTTTATTTAATATATTGAATACAAAATGTATTTTTTCCGTGGAGTTTTGGTTTAATTACTTCTATGAAAATGGTGTTCTTACATCAGATGGCCTTTTTTTCTCCGTATACTCCAGTTGATTAATCAATTTCCTAAATTGGTCTATGATTATTCCAATAATCGATTAATCGTTTCAGTCCTAATTCCACCGTAGCTGGTAGAAATGACTCTGGCGGTCGGCGTTTCCAGACCTGCAGGTTTCAGAACATTTTATCTTCTTTTCAGTTCTACATAAAAACAGACGACATGACGTTGCTGATTGTTGAAATAAAAGATTTAAACCTTTTGTATTTTGGTGGTAAAATTCAAACTTTAAAACGACAGAAAGTGATCAAAATGTAACTGCGGTTTCTCTGAGATGTTTTTGCTCTCATCAGAGATTTTTGTTTTGTTTTGCAGAAGGCTTCTCCTTCTCCTGCAGAAAACCCAGCAGCAAACCCGACCGCCACCGGGTCGGAGCGACTGGCAGACCCGGCCGTCATCATCAAAGACAGACCGGTCAGCGGCTCTTAAAAATGATCAAATAATCATTTAATCTGTGTAAAAAGAGACGGTGGAGTTTAAGGCCATAAGGAGGATTTTGATTTTCTAACTGGAGTCGGTTTTATTGAAACGTTTTATTAAATCTTTCTGTTTTGAGCCACATTTATTTCCACATTCCTCAAAATAATTTAGCCAAAAATGGGCCGTTTTACTTTAATGCAGGAACAAATTATTAGATAAATCTCATTTTGATTTGTAAACCAGAAAAAGGAAACTTTAAGCTTTTAAATTTGATTTGAGTCTGATACATTTTAAACACCTAAACGACTATTTAACCATCTTTCGTACATTTACATAAAGTTTTAACTTGTTGCTATGACAAGTATTAATCTTATTTTTCTTCATCTTTTTCTAAAACGTCTTCTATGCTTCTGTAAGCAAAATTAAATCTTAAAAACTGTTAAAATATAACTTTTCAGTGCCTGTTCCCTTCACTGGTAACTAAAAGGAAACATTTTTTAACCTGTTTTGTGATTTGAATGATTTATTTACGATGTGATTTTCAAAGTCGGCCTTAGATGAGACGATGCTTTTATGGAACATAAAAACACAAAACATCGATTTAAAACGCCATTTAATATAAAATAAAAATGTACAATCTGCATGAGAAGAATAATTTGACCTGGTTTGTGTCGTCTTTACATTTTGTTGCAGGTGGAGGAGCTGCGGGACAAAGCCCCCGTGGTTCTGGACAAACCGTTAACTCCTGCTGAGGTTCTTCAGGTCAGACCAGTGTTTCATATCTTTGTATTAAAGTGGACCGATTATGCAAAATTCACATGTTTTTATATTTTCATTTGGGTCTCAACTGCTTGGTGTCTGGAAAATGAACCATTTCAAAAATGTCTAGAATATAATGCTACAAATCAGCAGGCACTGCACTGTTACCTAGCAACCCCAGCCTGTTACCTAGTGACCAAAGCTGAGCTCCAGCATGTTTGGTCAGCTGGTTTTAACGCTGTATGTGCTGAGTAAGACAAATGTCTTGTTGTTGACTTTTCATTCAGAAACCACTCGTGGCATTCTTGTAGGCTGTGCAGGAGGCTCTACTAATGCTTTTCAAAGCATTCAGTCCTATTCAGAGAGGAGCTTAAAGTATGCAGAAATGACCAAACTAAAATCTGATTGTCGCAGAATGAATTTGTCGACTATGTTTTATATCGCCATCATGTCTCCTTTAAATGGAGTTTATTTTACTGTCTCCATTGTAGGATTAATAGTTCTGTTCTAAATGTCCGGCCCAACACTAACTCACTTCTTTGGCATCTCTCGTTAACTTTCTGATGGTTTTCAATCCATATTTTTATGTTTTTAATGTTGTTTTGGAAACCAGCCTGAAAGTCTGGGATAAAACTTTATTGAATAATTAAAATTTTTCAGGCTAAAGCGGCGACCGAAGTGTCCCAGAAGAGCAAGATGAGCGCCAACGGCGTGTGAAGAGGAGCGGCTGTGATGAAGCTGGAGGACCTGGCGTTCATGTCTGGACCTGTCTGGATTCTGATCCGGGACAGTCTGGATCCCGATCCGGGACAGTCTGGATCCTGATTGTTGCTTTGCTCCATGTTCGCCTTGTTGACCCCTGCTAACTCCGTCGTTGACCTCATATCTGGGCGAGGCGTTCAGATCCGTTTCGACTCGTCTCCGTCATTCTTTAGCTCTGAAATCCCGTTTCCGTTCCTCTTCCTCCTCTGTGTGTAAATTTGTAAATATTATATATATTTTCCTCCTGCACCACAGAAGCAGCAGCTCTGTACGGTTTGCTATGCAAAGGCCAGAGCACTTTGTTTCCTATCAGGTCGGTTTTATTTGCTGATGCTTTTAAAAACTCCCCAGAGAAACTTTGCTGAACCCACATTCAGTTTTCTGTTCTTATCGTCCAAAATGAAGATTATATTCAGCAGAAATTTGTTAAATTGCACCCAGAATGTCAGGAATCAAATGTTTCTGTGTGAATCAGCAAATGAAGACTTTTGGTTTGGTTTCAGTCTTCACTAGTAAACAAACCACTGAAAGGACAATCTGTACAAACACGTGCAGATAAAAATATAAATATATTTTTTTGCATATTTGTTGTATGTTTTGAACACTAGAATGACAGCCTGTCCTAAATGTATAAAGAGAATATTCTTGATCATATATTTGTGCTGAATAGTTTTATTATGGCAGTAACAAGTAAATTGTGTACAGATGGATTTTCCCTCCTTCAGTCATTATTATTTTTTTATTTTCATTTTGACCCCATCAATGTTCTGCACAAAACCTGAAATTGATGCATAATAATCATAATATCTGTTCTGTTTATCCTAGAAGCTGAAACAGTTTTGTGCCAAAGGCTTAAAGTAATTTGGTTGCAGGGTGACTTATAAATACAATCTAATGTTTTCTTTCTTTATATCACTTCTAATTGTAATCTTGTTTTTTGTTTTTTTTTCTTTTTATGTTGAAAAAAATGCAGAACATATTTTCAAAAAGTGTCTAAACTTCAGTCACCCATTCTGAGTTGCACACAGACACTTTAGGCTCCGGCTACAAGAATATTTAATTATGAGAATAAAGTCAGAATATTAGCAAAGTAAAGATGAATTTTTACCAGAAAACTCATAAAAATAAATGTTTAAGATCTGATGTGATCGCCTCGGTTCACGCCGTTTATTTTTTTTAGCTGTTTCCACTGATCATAATCTGATGTTGATGTGTTTAAAATTGCTCTTTTCATTTTTCACGTTAGAGTTCTTAAAATTACGACTTTATTCTCGTAATTTAAAATAATCTCAGCCCTAATATTTTGTCGTAGAGTTGATCTGAATTCAAATAAATAGAAGCCGTGAAACAAGATGGCCGCCTTCGGCCACTGACATCACTGATCTATGGAAACCAATTAGTGGAAAAATAATAGATTTGATTAATAGAAAAAATCTTACTGATCGCCCAGCCGTAGATAATCCATATGAATCCCTGCTGTGTTAATCATTGGTTTTAATATTGATGAAAAAAGTTTTTTTAAATTTTTTTTAAACTCTGAAACGTAAAAAAAAAAAAGCATTAACAAAATGTAGCTGCTTTGCTGTGTGTTCGCTCCGCTGCTAGATTTAAAACCCAACATTTACCCCTGAACAGTGACTTAATCTCTGATCTCCACTCAGATGGGATTATGAGAAGAGCAGCTCCAGGTTGTTTAACGATGTAGACAGAAAACAAAACTAAAGCATCAACTGCACCAGGTTTGACGTTGAAACAAACCTGCAGCGTTTCTCCTTATCAATGCTTTTTTTTCTCCTGGTCGGTTTGTTTTATTTCTGTTTTCTGCATTATGCCGTCATCTGTCTGGAAACTGTTGGCTCAGAAATTAAACTGTGGTCCAGATTATCTGACTTCAATCTCCCAAAACGACGACGAAACAGAATCCATGAAATTAAAGAAATGATACAACCTTTTACGACGCTTTGCTTCATTCATTTACTCAACTTTATTGGAGCTTCTCACCATCTTATTTTTTATTTTTGTTTTTTTTCACTAATTAAATATAGTTAATATTAAAACAAAGAAATAAATGAAAAGAATCAGAATAAATGCATCTACAAAAATAATTCATGATTTTCCTGTAGAGAAAACAAAAAATGGTTCAAGTTGCTGTTTGTTTTATGTCCTGTTAATGCAAAATTAGAATATCAAAAATAAATACATTTTTGTCATGTTTATATGTTTTATGCTAACTAATTTGATAATTTTCCTTATTATTTTCTCACATTCAGATTCTCTGAAAATTAGAATAGGACAAATAAAATTATTTTTATTACAGAAATGTCAAAGTTCATAAGAGTCTCTGCTGCACTTGAATCTTGATCAGAGCTCTATTTGTTTGAATTTTCACCAGCTGTTTTCCTTCTACCCAACTTTCCATTTGCTAGGACCCAGCATTCTTTTCCAGAAAACTTTGATTCCTCACCCTCCTTGTGGAGGATTTAAATTATTTATTGGCCGTTATTGTGAAGCATAACGCAGCATTTCTGCAGCAGAAATTGGTTTTATGTAATATTTATAATTTTTCTGAAAAAAAGTTTTTGTTATAATTAGCTGCAATTATCACAGAAATAAAACCTTGAAATGTGGAATGAAACTATATATATATATATATATATATATATATATATATATATATATATATATATATATATATATATATATATATATATATATATATACAGTACAGTTCAGATCAAAGGTTTGGACGCACCTTCTCATTGAATTCAATTAGAAAGTGGGTCCAAACTTTTGGTCTGTACTGTATATTTATTTATTTACCGGTTCGTGTTCATTTATATTGTGAATGAAAACTTTGTGAAAGTTTTTTATTTCTTGACCAGTAGGGGGCAGCATTTACTAAACCATTTGCAGATACGTTAAACATCCATCCATCGTCTGTTCACTCTTGTCCCTAATGGAGGGTTGCTGGTTCCTATCTCCAGCTGCGTCCCGGGTGAGAGGCGGGTTCACCCTGGACAGGTCGCCAGTCTGTCGCAGGGCAACACAGAGACACACAACCATTCACACACACACTCACACCGAGGGAGAATTTAGAGAGACCAATTAACCTGACAGTCATGTTTTTGGACTGTGGGAGGAAGCCGGAGAACCCGGAGAGAACCTATCCATGCACAGGGAGAACATGCAAACTCCATGCAGAAAGATCCCGGGCCGGGAATCGAACCCAGGACCTTCTTGCTGCAAAGCAACAGCTCAACCAACTGCAGCCCCTAATGTTAAGCAGTTTAAAAAAAAACTGGTTTATTTTTGGATGGTTTTTAAAAGACGCTCAGATGATTTCTTCTTATTTCTGGATGAAATTGCCCTAAAGTTTGTTTCATGAAGAAACATCTGATTGAAGTTTTGATCCAGACAGATCACTTCATATTCTCTGCTAAAGACGTTGAACAAAAAGACAAATCTATGCAAAGAATCTGCCTGGAAATCGGATTTCCGTTTCTTAATGTATTCACACTGGGTCACATCAGAGGCAGGAGGGGCTGAAACTGAAGGAGAGCAGAGGACGGACGGGAAACTGTTCTGTTTGCTGCCGTGCTGAGAGCTCAGGTCAGTATGTTTATCTCTGATTTTATGGATGTTACAAACAGAAACAGGATATAATCAAGGAAAACTTTTCAACAGGACGAAGTTAACACTTTAATATTGGTGTTAGCTAGTGGATAATTCTCATTTTAATTTACAACAACAACAAAACAGTATTCATGTAATCAGAATGTAGGGATCGTTTCAGGGTTTTACATTTATCTTGTGTTAAGTGCTTCAATGTAATGTTTTGAGCTTTTAAAACAACAAACTGCAAACAGGAGTGTAGAGTTGCTGCCTGTTGTGGATCTGGAGCTATTTTCAGCCTGACAGCTTCATGGTGGTGACAGGTGGGCCGAGCGTGTGGAGGCTTTAATCTGAGCATGCCTTTTGTTTATTTTCCATTATTTTCACCAGACACATCAGTTTAATCCATCCTCAATATGTAATAAAGTTTGATAAAAAAGGAAAAGTTTATTTGTACAAGTATTGAGGAATGCGTAAGAGCTCAGAGGAAGCTGAGTGACCTTCAGAGAGGTGCATAGACCTTTTTACGCAGTTAAATTTTAATTATGTAAAAATAGAAGATAATTTGCAGAATAAACAGGGAAGCTAAATCCAAGTTTTAAAGAAAAAATACAAGAAACAAACAAACATTTCTCTAAGGCAATTTAATGATAATGACAGGTAACAGTCCTTTAGGCTTTCCCTCAGTGTAAGCCTGGCGGGCCACCAGGCTTTATTTGTGACCCCACCAGGCTTAGCATTGTTTCTTTATTTTATTTTATTTTATTTATTTTAGTTATTTATTTTAATTTATTTTATTTTAGATGACTGACTGCTCCAGTGCCTGAGCACTGGGCTTAGCAAGTTTTCTGGGGGAAATCCCTGGTCCTTGAGTTAGAAAGATGTGAGAAGGTTTACATAAGGGTGTTCAAAGTGGGGTGCGGGGGCCATTTCTGGCCAAGGACTGATTTTTTTTTTTTTGGCCCCCCAACCACAATCCAATAATAAATTAGGACAATCCTACGACTTTTAAATCAAAGTCTTACAAAGATGTTAGATGCAAAATAAAGTGACTACCTTTTGAAGCTTTCCAGTTTCCTTCTGTTGTCATGGTAACTAAGACCACATTTACTCATTGACTAATACTTTAAAGTCCATCTTGGTGCATTTAAATCTTTTAATTGCTGTACTCTAAATGTTTCCAAATGACGACTGACCTAAATCCTGTTTATATTGCTGAGAAATGACAAAATATTTTTTCAGTTTTCTTCAACAGAGTTCAAAACAATAAGCAAACTGGATGCCTTTAACCAGGGAAATGTTTAAAAATCATTCTAAGTTTTGGACCTACAGTGGACCTACAGTGTAGTACAATCCCATTTCTACAAAAATAATCAGATTATTTGGTTGATTAGAATATTGTTTTGTATTTGAGTAGGTACAAAAAAATTTCAAACAGTTTTGGTAATTAAAATTTTTTTCTAAGCTGACAATTTTGGCCCACAGCACAAAAAATTTTGGTTGGTTTTAATTGGGGAGGACTTGTTTGCAGAAAGAATGCTATGAGAGTATATTTAATTTCTTTTCTTTTACCGTTTGCAGAGTAAAGATGAAGCTTTTAGCCTGCCTGTGCCTGTCCGTTTTCTTAGCCCACATTCATCTCTCAGTGGCAGGCAAAATCAAACTATCAAAGCCTTTTAAGACGACAAAGATAAAAACTAAAAACCCCACTTCAAATAAAGGAAGTTACCCTAAGCAACCAGAAGGAGGATATCCTCAGTACCCAGGAAGCCAACCTCAATATCCAGCAAGAGGCTATCCTCAGTACCCAAACCAACATGGAGGCTATTCCAACCCAGGTGGCTACCCTGGGTATCCAGCGAGAGGTTATCCACAGTATCCAAACCAACATGGAGGTTATCCACAGTATCCAAACCAACATGGAGGTTATCCACAGTATCCAAACCAACATGGAGGTTCTCCTTACCATGGAAGCTACCCTCAGTACCCACAGCATCCTGCCGGCCATTACCCAGCTCCAGGGTATGGAGGAGGTTATGGAAACTATCCAGGTAGCTACATCAACCACAACCCAAACAACAGGATCCTGAGCCCTCACTACGGTGGGAGTTTTGGATTTGGTGGTTATGGAGGTGGGGGTGGTTCTCCTTTCTCTCACTCGGTTCAGAATATGGGATTTGCTCCATCTGATCAATCCAAAGGGTTTGGACGCAGTGCGGCAATGGCGGCGGCTGGAGGGGCAATGGCAGGAATGGCCCTGGGCTACGGATTAGGGAAGTTCCCCCATCCCAATTTCCACTTTCACAACCCCCACCAGGAGTATTACTACAACTACTACATGTACAAGCGATATGGTAGGAAATCCTCTGACAGGGACGACTACAGCAGGGACTACAATTTCAATCAATCATCTGAGGACTTTGACAAGTTCATGACTTCCTGCATGAAGAGGACGGACCTTCTGCCAGGAGAGAAACAGAGGTCACAAACCAAACCACTGACCACCACCACAACAACAACTTCTGCAACTAACACAGCTATTACCACAAGAAGCAACATCACTGCAGCGGGGAACGCCTCCTTCACCGCCAATTCAACCAACAACCCTCTCAATGAGTCTGATGTTACAAATCTGAAGGTTTCACAGACTCTCCAGAACAACGAGGCGAATGATGACACAGTCAGTATTGTGGAAATTGGCTACCCAGCGTTGATCAACCAGATGAAGGAGAAAAGATGTACGGAGCTTTACGTCGTTTACTCTGAAAAACACTTGAAGAAAAATAAACAGTCTTCACCTCACAGTGGGAAAGAAAGCCTGCAGATGGAGCAGCAAGGGCTACTTTTTGTATTCATGAGCACTGTGATGTTAATGCTGCACAATTAAAACCTCCACTGGGAAGAAAATGAAGTAAAAAAAAAAAGAAAATAACGCAAGTTTGCAAACAAACTAATATATTTTTAATTAATGGTCTTTACATTGCATTCTAGCATGACTTCTACATTCTGGCTTCATGGTTCATTGTTTTTGCTCATGACAATGAACTTTAATTATGACTAATTATCGCTACTGCTCCTCTGCTACACCAATTCTAACACAAAGCAGGTCATGAATGACTAATTTTAGTGTGGACTAAAGGAAGCTGAAGGCTATTTTCCTTCCTGTAGCCGCCAACTGCAGTCCAATGCTAACAATCTACAACAGAGTCAACGCTAAAACCATGTTAGCTAAATATTTGTTTTAGCTGCCTTTTTATTTATTCCACCTCTACAACAGAGACACGGCAAAGAACATGTTAGCTGGATGTTTGCATTTCATCCCCCTCTCCAGCAGAGCTAACAACATTATTGTTAGCATCTCCCCAGACAGAAGAATTACAGCATTATTCAAGTGCGTTGTGTAAATGTTCTAAGTTAGTAACTCCTTCAGCCGTCACAAGGAGGGCTGCAGTCTGGGAAAACTTCACTAGCCACACTAATGACGCTGAACATCCGCTCAGAAGTGGCAAACAAGAAATTAATCAATTGTTGCTCTCTTGTTTGTCCAAACAGAAACCCTCCTGACTCTAAAAATGGCAGCAACTGGCTCACTCTGAGCACTGAAGCATTTTGCTCAGTCAGAGCGAGCCGGGAAAGGAGAGGCCGGCCAGAACGCCTGGTTCATGAGCCAAACAACTTAAAAAATAACATTTCCTCAAACAATATGATCACTGAGCGCGTTATTGGGATTAGATTGCACTGTGCTGTTGACCGCACTCTGCTATGGTGACAAGTTGAGCAAACAGACTAAGATATACAATTTCTTCAATGCTGTTCGAAGGCTATTCAATATAAATCTTAATATTTACTGTTTTCTGCTGTGATCTTGCCTTAATATTTTTGCTGATATGATTTTATTTCTGTAACCTCAGTTTAGACATTTGCTATATTAAACTTCATATTACTTTTATTGTTTCTTTTACCATAAACATTAATGACATTGTTTGCTTTAATTTTGTTTCTGAGTATATTTCAAGGAGGCGATTCTAGGATTCTAGGATCTGACCTTTAGGGGTGCTTAGACCCCAGCAGGGCTAAGACCCATGAGAAGATATTTGTTGGTGCGGTTTTATAAATCTAACTGCTTATTTACAAACATTCACAAACAAAATTAAGACACATGTTGTAGAATAAAGGAACAATGTTCATTTTACTCAATTTTTTTCCAGAGGTGTATAAACTCAGTTTGAAACAGAATCTCTAGACCACATCATACCTGATAACATCTGCTAACATTAATGAGACACAAACAGCTGTGGAGTGACACAGTCCTAGTGTGGAAATTAAAATTAAATATCTACTCAAAACTTTGCATTTCCAGTCATGTGAAGAACATTTTACTAAATGCATAGGATTAATGAACCTAAAACCAGTTTATTATCAAAGTAGAAGTTCAGGTAAATGACTATTGAAAATGAGTCCTTAACCTGAACTTTATTTGAAAATCATACTTAGAAATTGTATTACCATTATTTTTATCTGAACATTTTGCAGCTGTTGGCCCTTTTTCTTTAAACAAGAATGAATGTCCATCTGTGGAGAAGTAGAAATTGAATCGGGTTTTACTGTTTCAGTTCACAGTTCATGAAGTGGGTCTATCATAGTTTCAGTACCAAACACCTTTCTGTTCACACAGATACAGCCTAACATTCTGCACTGTTCTTTAGTTTGACCTTATTTAAGTGACTCCAGAGAGATTTGGGAAATTAATTACAAAACAACACAACAGTCACTGATCAAACTTAAAAAAAAGAGCAGTAAGAGTAATTAACAAGGCCAAGGACTGCATTGCCACCTAAAATTGCCCATTGCAAAAAAATGCTAAGCATAATATTTTGCACTACAAATTGTCATCTGAATTAAGGTGCTGATAATACAAGTCTGATCTCTTATAGCTGATTATATATATATATATATATATATATATATATATATATATATATATATATATATATATATATATATATATATATATTATCTTAACTTTATTGCGATTATGTTCCTACTTTATTCTTGCATCATTAGGACGTTATTCTGGTATTAGTACAGTTTCATTCTCATGTTATATGAACACCACAAGGAAACCAAAAATAAAGTGTCAATAGAAAATTTGCAGTGAAATTTGCAGACACTGAATCTACAGTAAACAAGTCTGTAACAGATGTGTAAAATGGTGACAACATGCAACTTATAAGTACAAAATAATAAACAAGTAAATGTGATAGTCTTGGTCGCCCCCTAGTGGTGTGGGTGCCTTAAGCAGCTGTTTAACTCGTGCTTTGGGCCAGCTAGGTTTTACCTGTTTGTTGATGGGTTTTATCAATGTTTTCTGGCAAAACCCGCCTTTTGAAGACATTAATAATCTTAGTATGAACTGTTGGGACGCTTATCCAGGGTTGCACATATATTCATGCACACACAGCTGTATTTCACACATAGTATGTTTCATTTATGCACAGAGAGCTTTTGGAGGAATGAAACTTGACCTTGCATGTTTCACTTTCAAACAAAAGGCTTTCTGTAAAAGTGAAACTTAAGCTGACGCCATAATATCAGTTGACTTCTAGGCAGACATTCCTTAGCTGACGTAGTTCATCAGACGACCAATAAGGCGTGTCTTAGATATAAAGAATGGATCGTCCGTTTTTGATCAGATGCTGTTTAATCCCGGTGTATTCACGTCACAACAAATTAGCCTGTGAGGGTAAGCGTCTCTTTCTTTTTAGCGCTGAAAAGAATAAAATAAGTAAAGTCTGATTATTTGTGTCGGCTGATTTTCTGCACGTGTGATCACATGGTTCCGATTCATCGATAATACATATAGATCAACAGAACCAAAATGAAAATGAATCGGACTCCCCTATTTTAGAAGGTAAAGCTAAAGCTGCGTCAGTCTGCAAGGTTTTGACTAGACAGAATACTAAATCAGAATATCCGTGATGTCATTCTAAGTCGGAATGTTATTTTAAGTTATCATGTATATAAAATCCGTCTAATTTAAGGTTTTCAGTTTTACTTAGTCATTATTCGCTTTTAAGATATCCATTATTTAATTTTCACAAGTCAAAAATAAATATCGCCTATCTAAAAATACAGTTAAGATATCTTGAATTGTGGCGTCATTCAAGATATCTTCAATGAGAAAAAATATTTTGAATGTACTTTATGACTAGTCATTGTAGATATCTGATATATGTGTTTCCTTGTAGATATCTAGAATTGAAAGCTCCATACAACTCAATGGTAAATCTGACATAATTTCTACTAGTCAGAGTGTCTGAAATATTTTGTGTATAGTCAAAATATAATTAGAGATATCTTAAATTAGTTATGTCTAATCACCAATTCCACATATCTGAATGTAAGGGCGGTAAAACAGAGTTTATGTTAAAGCGGCCTGCCATACTCCCCTTCATCATTTCATGGCTAGATGATGGAAAACAAACAGGTTAAGCCCCGCCCCACATCTTGTATCCAGGCGACCTACATCTCTGGTGCGCGAGGCATTACGTCAGAGGCAAACGTCTCTCCAGACCGACTCAACGTTCAGAGAAGGTGACCGGGCGGCGGGAGGCTTTCTGAGCGGAAAATAAGGCGAGAATAAGGGAAATAAGGCCGACATTCAAGGTAAGGTTTCGGTTAAACTAGCCGCGCACTTCTGGGTTACTTCTGGGAAACGCCGCACTTTTTTTTAGATACGATGACATGGAGTTTACTGATAAACTGCTGCTGACTTATTCGTTCGTGAATTAAATGTTGAGTCAGTATGCGCCATCTTAATGGAAAATGGACGAGTTATTATAAAGTCGGTGGAAACGGTCATGTATTTGATATCTGTGTAATTTAATATGAAATTACCCTTTGGCTTGTAGTAGACGATGCAAAACGACCTTACTGGACCTGTAGCTGCGTCACTGTATGTTTTGGTAAATTAATTTTCTTATTAAAAACCACTATGAAAAACAAAATAGCAGTTTTTTTTTTTTGTTTTTTTTTTACTTTTGCTTTTTAAGACGGAAAAATTACAGAGAAATTAAATGTTGCTCTGTTTTTCAGAGTGGAAATCTTAACTTTGACTTATTTTAAGCAATAAAGACTTTTAATCATGCACAAAAAGAAACACATTTTCTTATTTTTCTCCACACCTTATTTTTCTTCTTTTCTTTAGAAAGTGCATGATACAGAATACATATTCACAAATCATAATATAACAAACAACAAGCTTAGTTCTGAATAAAGTAGGCAGAAACACAAAAATACTTCTTTTAATTTTAAGTTTCACTCAAAGTAATATAAATATTTTGAAGTGGTTCAGTCAAACCCTAACGTAATTGTCAAAATTACAATGGAAACATGCAAAAAGCTATTTAACAAATAGGGTTTGGTTGCTGTAATGACAGCTTTTTCAGTGGAAGGTTGTAGATAATTACCAACATGGCACTTTGAAATAAAATGTGAATAAAACTCTTTTAAAGCAAAAATGCTGAGCCAGGGGCAGATATCTCAACTTTGACTCAGATTTCATGTAGCCTGTTACTTTATTGACTAACGAGAAAGTCGTTACATTCAGTATTTACATGAAATATATTGAGTCTGCACTTTTGTCCACTGACTGCAAAAACTCCCTTTCAATCCAGCATGGATTAAAGGTGTATACAAATGGATAGATGGATTATAATGTTGTTTACAATGAGAACACTGGAAAAATACATGCTTGCTTTTTATGTCTTGATCTTTCTGACTTCCCCTTTGGGTTCCCTGCTCTTGCTAATGGACTTTAAAGCTCAGCAGCCAGACAAAGGTGGAAGAGCGATAGAGTAGGAGAGGGGAAAACATCAGCTTCATTAGATTAGGACGCTGCTCATTTTTTGTTCGTATTGAGCCATTAGTGGCTCGTGAGCACCCAGATATTGATGGGCTGAAATTGTGAAGTTAGTCTGTTTGTCACAGAAAGCCCGACTTTATTACTTTTTTTTAAATAAAGCCTCAGATTGGATTAAAATGGAAAAAAAAAATCACTAGATTTAATCAGAAAATATGCTGATTCTGATCCCCAACACCTTTCTCTGTGCATCTTTAAGAAAAACAACTTGTGATGCATTTTTCATACTATCCAAATAAACTTTTCACATATTTGCTTGTATTTCCTTTTCTGTAGTGTGAAGATGCAGCTTAAGTCTTCTCTACTGTGCCTTCTTTTGTTTCACTTTCATTTCCTACTGGCCAAAAGAGGTGGAGGCATAGGAAAGGGCCTTGGTGGAAGAAAGGGGTCCACATCCAACCGAAGTGGCACTAGCAGCAACACATGGCACAAAACCAATCAGGGCTCCAATCCTCAGGGTGGACATCCCAAACAGCCAAAACAAGGCAACCAGGGAGGAAACCCTGGTAGTTACCCCAGGCAGCAAGGTGGAGGCTACTACAACCCTTATGGAGGAATGGGGTCACCATATAGCAACAAAGGGTACCCAGGTGGATACATCAATGCCAACCCAAATAATAAAATTTTAAGTCCTCGCTATGGTGGCAGCTTTGGTTACGGAGGGTATGGCTCCAGGGGTGGCTCTCCATTTTCACAGTCAGTCCAGGGAATGGGTTTCCTTCCTAACAGAAACTCCAGAGGGTTTGGGCGCTCAGCAATGATAGCAGCGGGTGGAGGGGCTGTGGTGGGGATGGCCCTGGGTTACGGATTGGGAAGGTTCCCCCGGCCTGATTTTCAATTTCACAATGCCAATCAAGAGTACTACTACAACCACTACATGTACAGGAAATATGGTACCCGTTCAACTGATGCCAACGACTACAGCAGAGACTATCGCTTCAATACTCCCTCAGGAAAGTTCGACAAGTTCATGGACGACTGCATGAAGAGAATTGATCTGTCTGCAGAAAGTCAAAAGCCACTAAGTAAACCAACCAGCAGGACCCCAACTAGAGCGTCCACCCCTTTAACCAACAACACGACAAACACCACCGCACCTTCAAGTCCATCGTCACAGGAATCCAGCAGTGCTGAAGACGACGACACAGTCAGCATAGTAGAGATTGGCTATCCGGCACTGATCGAGCAGCTAAAGGTCAGGAAGTGCTTGGAACAATACATGGATAAGTCTGATCAATACTTAGTGAGACAGAATGGAGGAGCTCAGGCGCTGACGTTGGGCCTGCCGGGGGTTTTATCTGCAGCCTTTGCTACAACATTGATGATAATTAATAGCAACATAATAATGTTGCTGCACTGACACCATTCGCAGGGTAAATCAGTTGAGATTTTGCCATCCTCCTCGCTACCTGGAAGAATATTAAAACATGGAGGTAGAAAAAAAGCTTCTTTTACATTGCAAAAACAGTCTTACCAAGTATTTTTTATCTAGTATTTGGAAAAATGTGTTAGTAAAATAATCTACCAGTTGAACTAGTCCTTTTTTAAAATTTGTATTAAGAAATATTGACTTAAAGCAAGCTCCTATATCTTGCTGAAGAGTTACCCGTAAATAAATTTAGTCTTATTTCAAACTTTCTATGATATTTGCACTAGAAACCATACAAAATACTTGGTAAAATTTTGTGCTTTTGCAGTAATACAGGCTTTTTAACCAACAAGGCATGAAACACCATGAGATTCACATGGCATGATAATGTTACCAATGTATAGATACTTATTGCTACTTCATATATATAGTAATATACTTTCTGCTGTGTCTTTATGGGGTACCAAGCCTATGTAGTCGCTCTACAGAATGCCGCTCAGAACTTGATGACTGGTGATCCGTTTGTTTCTTTGATATCACTGCCCAGAGTTTCCTGACCAAACTGCCAGATCTGTTTTTCTTGTGAATAAGAGTGTTTCCACACCTTATAGCCCAGGAGACAATTGGTGACCAAAATTGCAACATTTGTTACATTTTCATCTGCACTGTGTCAAAGGAACTAAATCGTTGACAAACCTGTTTGCCGCCTCGCCTGTGGTGGCGCTGCACCAAGAACCACTGAAGGAGACAACATGAAAAACTTCTGAAGAAGACATGAGTGCGACTTCCTTTTTTACAAAACGGAAACAAAAATGAAGTGGAGTCAAATTTTAGCAGTTGTAGGGTTTCTCTTTTGTCTTTCGTAAAAGCCCATTCGCTATTTCTCCCACTATTACTGGAGTCGTGCATTTATTTAGGTTGCATTTACCCAGAACGCCCTGTGCTGTAGTTCGTTTCCTGCTTTTGGAGCTGTCTCCAGTCTGCTTGGTGAACTGCGCTAGAGTTCACTTCAACTGAACCAAGGCCGAGGTTTGTAGGCAGACCAGAGTCTTCCACGTCAGAGTTTGATTGTGCGTTCACACCAACTCAAACAAACCGGACTTAGTAGTCAAACTACCTAGACTTTGATTGGAGCATCACTCTATGAAAAAGCTTGCTATATTTAACCAACGGACAAATTTGTATCATTCTTAACTTGAATTTATGGGCCACACACAATCAGTTCAGGACCACAATTGGCCCCTGAGCCACACTTTGGACACCTCTGGGTTAGAGTTTCCTGAATCTTCCCAATGTGGGAGCCTACTGCGTGCTTTAGATGAAGATGATTATGAAGTAATTGAGGGAAGTCTTAGTTTTAAGAGAAAAAGCCATAGTGAATTATGGCTCGCAAAAACGAATTCAAATACACCACAGCTTTTAAAATAATATATTCTTTTACAACTTTTAATTTGGTTTTAACAATTGACTGTAAAATGTTATTTATACAAAAATTGCTTCATTTTGGGGCCAAGGCTGAAATTGTTACAAATGTCTTGCACCAGTAATATACCCATGTTGCCTTTCTCTTTGTATAATAAAAACAATTTGTAATTTGTTTTTTATTTTTGTTAATCTAAACTGATTCAGGGCAAAATTCACCATTTCAGTTTAGTATTTTGAGTGTTTTTAAACGTAGCTGCCTCTGACTTTCATGGCTTTTTATATCAGGATTTCCTCCAGATCATGACAGAAATGTCTTTATCAAGGAGAATTAGTTTTAATACGTTTCTAATTGTCACCTGTTTGTATCTCGTAGTGTCCAACATGGCAGCAGTAACCTGCCATGTTGGTTTATTGGGCTTTTTTATTTAAGTCTGAATGTTGTATTTTTATTTAATCAGTGCTGAAACTGAAGACACTGGCCAAGATTATCTCAATGTATTCAGTAACAGGAAATACACCTTCATATCAGTTTGTTTTCTGTTTTTTTCATTACTTGTTGGAAAAAACAAAATCCAATGAAACTTTAATATAAGAATGTACCCTCAGCTCATTGTTTTGAATGTGAATGTGTCTCCATTAATGACCAAATGTGTTTGTTTTGTGCAAAGTGTCAGAAATGTAAACATTTTATGCCTGTGCTGATTTTAAACTGTTTGGTAAATGTATTTGTTGTCAATGCTATGATAAAAATAATGCATCTAACGCCATAATTTAGGTTTCAAAGAGGTAAATTCAGACTCCTTTTTAACTCATCAGTATCCTATGGCCACATATCCTCTGACCACAGGATATGTCTTGTGGCCACGAGAGGGCGCTGTCACACAGAAACATTTAATGTAAACATTTTCTTATTCTGCTGATAAATGTCCTGCTGTTAATGTTTGTCTTCTCTAATAAACCTAACTTTTAGTGATTCCCTGATTTATTATCTGCATGGTGACAATTTGTCTTTGATTTTCTGTTTGTAAATAAATATAATTTAAATGTACAAAGGTGGAAAGGTGAATAAAGTCCAGAGCAATACATAAATTAACTGCATGATTGTTAAGGTTTTATGGTGATAAATCACAAGAATTTAAAATATGTTCAAAAGCTTCTAAAATAATTATAACAATTTCTAATGTCTAGAATCTTATCAAAAATATCTTCAAAAAAAGGAATTAATTACTGAAATTAAATTCTCAACAGTATTCTGATTTATTAAGAGGCAGCTGTTGTTTTATCTGCTCAACAATAAACACTAAAAAATAAATAAAAACTGGAAAACAATTTAAAATGTTTAGGTTAATCAATTGTTTTCTAATCGGGCGGCACGCTCCTATGTGCCGCCCGATTCAAATATTTGTAATTAAACATATCTGAGGGGAAAAACCCCCACTTTTTTTGTGTGTGAAAGAATAAAGATCAGAATTTTCTCTGTTTTTTTTTATTAATGTTACACAGCAAAACAAAAAAATACATGTAGACATTTATAAATAAATATATAGACATAAATCTGCAAAAGTAGGACACTAACATTCAAGATGAATGAGAATGAGTCCTTAAATTATTTATTAATACTTTAACTGAGTAAAACACTCTTAATATGAGCCATAACTAAATAATTTAAGATATAAAGAGTGTAGCTGCTTTTAAATGCTCTCCTATCATGATGTCGTGAGGTAGGTTGAACCTGAGCTCATTTATGACCACATTCAAGGACAGAAGCTGCGTTTACATTATAAATCTGTCAATATTTCACTAATGCTGAAAAACACAATTTCACAATTGAGATGTTTCCATTAAATAAGAAACAATTTAAATCACATGTGAATAAGTTTGTTCATAAATCATTATAAAACACCTGCACCATTATCCTTTAACTACTTCCTGTTGTTTTCTTAATGGTTTTCGCCAGTCGCAATATCCGGTTGTTTTTTTGCATCACCAGTGATGCGAATAAAGTGTTTCCGCAGCAGTTTTGTTAAACCAATTTTGATACGGCCAAAGTTACCCACTTCATCTTAGAGCTGAAACTTAAATTGGCGTGTTTCCTTTAAGTAGACTTATTTTCAAAATGACAAAACATTATATGGTCAATGGAAACCCAGCTAAAGTGGGATGCAGTGGCAACAGTTCATAAATAAAATGGGTTCAGAGATGCTGGAGAGGATTTCTCTCATTCTGATGGACGACGTCATGTTGGACTTCCTCCTTTTGGATGAATCAGGAACGCTGATGACGATCTTCAAGGGCTGGAGATAAATTTTTAAGATGTTCCTCTTTATCCTCAGGATGAATTTGTTGATTTATTTTTGTTTTGGATCTCAGCTCGGCCTTCATGTTTACATGACAGCCACCCAGTTTCCCAGCATCACGGAGGTTATGAAGCCAATCACAACCACTATGCTGTTGTAGATGGGCCCACTGGACGCTGCAGCGTAGTACTCCATGTCTCCAGAACCCTCAGGCTCATAGCCGGGCCTTGGACGGTAGCCGCCTCCGAACTGAGGGGAGCCATACCCTGGTCCATAACCCCCGTAGCCACCATAACCGCCATATCCCCCATAACCTCCGTACCCCCCGTACCCGTATCCATACCCGGGACGGCTCAGGGCTGACCCAATCATCGATCCTCCTAT
Organism: Gambusia affinis; assembly: GCF_019740435.1. NCBI lineage: Eukaryota > Metazoa > Chordata > Actinopteri > Cyprinodontiformes > Poeciliidae > Gambusia > Gambusia affinis. The sequence goes on from NC_057870.1 coordinate 16,839,450, forward strand.
TGCCCCTGCAGCTGCCGCTCCGGCTATTTTCCCCGCACTTGGACCACTTCTCTGGACTTGGACAGGTGCGGGTCTGTAGGACTGACCGCCCCATCCACGGCTGTAGCCGCCGCCGCCACCGCCACCGACTCCTCCTCCGAAGCCCCGACCGAATCCACCGCCTCCGCGACCGCGACGCGCCTCAGAGTTGGGCAGCAGGGTGCAAAGGAGCAGCAGACAGAGGGGCATGGTGACAACGAGCTTCTGCGGGTTCATCTTGGTCTGTCAGTTGCATAAATAATAAAGAAGGAAAACGGAAAATCAATCAGGTGCATAAACCTGCACTCCATTGGCTTCAGCAAGTCACCATAAGCTATAGAGAAAACAAGCTTTAAAGGGGGATTTATTGCACATTTTGCACGTTTTTATACTTTCATGTGGGCCTCTATTGCTTCTAAAATCAGTCCAAGTATGTAAAATACACTGCCCAGTTGTTTATAGCAATAAGTTAATGTTTTCTGGTGTCTGGAAAATGAGCCAAGGAACCCAAGCTGAGCTCCAGGTCATTTGGTCAGCTGGTTTTTACCACTGTAAGTGCTGTACAATGGCTGCTGGAAAACCCAAGTGTTTTGTTATTAACTGTCCATGCAGAAACCACTTCCTGCATTCTTGTTGGTTGTACAGGAGTCTCTACTTCTGCTTTTCAAAGATGTACAGATGCATAATTGCGCATTTGTTTGCAGCCATTTTCACATGAATTGGGGAACGTGGCCAGCAGCAGCTTACACACACTTCATTCTGAAAGGATAGTGCTTAAATAATTTTAACTTTAAGTTGATAAGTTGAATAGAGTTAGCAATATGGAGCTAAAAATAGAGTTGTATACATTTAAGCTATGTCAAGCTCAACAGGCTAATTGTTACTAGAGAAAATAGCCTGTGCCCTAAGTCAATATAACAAACAAACCTACTGAATAGTTTTCACCTGCTAAATAGATCCATGTGTTTATTTGGTACATATTTAGATGATATTGTAGTTTTAGTGTGCCACCAGCTGCTGTCTGGCCCCCCTAGGGAAACAAATCTCAACATGGCCCTGTTTTTTTTTTTTTGCAAAATAACAAAATGTGGGGGCACTAATAATAAAGGCTTTACTATAAATCCATAAAATATATCTTGGGCCACACGCTATTCACTGTAAAAAATGAATAAACGTTTCAGAGGGACATTTTTTCATCCAGAGGTCAAAAAGGACGGATGCTGTAGCACCACCCAGTGTCTGTCTGAGCACATCCCTGATTGGAAATACCAGATTGCCTTTTAAAGACACTAGACTTATCACTGGTAAAATGTATTTATTTTTCTGTTTTAAAAAGATTTATTTTAAACTAATGTAAAGGTAATTAAAATGCAACCTTTAGGAGTTTTTCCTAGGTATTTTCATGTAGGCACAATGTAGCTAATATTTTCTTTCTGAAGGACTTTTGTTTTTTGTTAATAGACTGTAGATTAGTTTTTTTTTTATTTCATTTTCTATAAAATTTGAATCTTCCATTGAAGAAATTGTATTGGACCCAAAAACAAGTTAAAACAAATTATTATGGTTATTATATTTTTGTCTCGAAGAGTTAAGTTGCTTCTGTGGTTTAAACCAGATGTGTTTAGCTGGACTGAAGGCAAAAATATCTTTTAGTGCTGTATAAGTTGCTGACCGCTGACATAAAAACTTATTGAATTTCTAAATGTACATTTAACATTAAACTAAAAATCTGAAGCACTTTATTTTCAATTTAGAAACTTCTGTATGTCTAATTTGATCAAATTGAGATGAATCTTCATATTGAGTCATACTAATAAATCACATTATGACTTTAGAACATGTCTGGCTGGGTTTTCTTGCACAAATCGTTCTTATACAACCAGGAAAATAATGCGTGCATCTTTAATTTGGACCTTTGAAGACCTAAAGAGGAGCGCTTTTAATCCCGCTTTAACAAACATGTCTTACGTAAGCAGCACAGCACAAGACGACAATGGAGCTAACGTGAGATCAGAGCGCTTTCATAATCTCTGTGTCCTTTTAATTTGGATCTGGCAGATTAAGTCCGTCTTTGGGTGAGTGGGAGGAGGCCACTAGCCCGGTCAACCACTATATGAGACATCACTGAGCAGAGAAAATAAATGTGACTTAACAAATTAAAGAGAAAATTAACAGATGAAGTAAATATTTGTGGAGAAGAATCTAATATCACTGCTACAACACAAAAATAGAATCTATTTATACCTTAGAGTAGGATAAACAGGAGTTATATCATATAATATAACTTATTAATTTAATTAAATCAATAACAAATAGTAATTTAGGGCTAAAATAACTGAAATATTTGTACTTTTTTGCATCTGCTTTTATATCACATTTATAAAGTTTTACCTTAATAAATAAATGAAATGCATCTTCAATCTGTCGTTTTATGTGTTTGAGCTATAAATACTGGGTCACTTACTGCAGGAATAATCCAGACTGAGATTAAAGCTACTGCAACTCACATTGATGAAGGAGATAAATCCAATTGTTTGCAGCATAAATGACGCTTGTAAGAAATATCTTTGTATCTCACAATGATAAATAATGCAAAAATGTAAGAAATTACAACAGGGGAAGTTGTAGTTAAATTAGGTTGGATGAATAATATTTAAACTCACCTGTTAGTTGTGGTAAAAACTCGGTTCAGATGTCGCTCTTTGTTTCTGGAGACTTTCGCCCGACTGACGCTCCTCTGACCGTCTGAAGGAAAGTCTGACTCACGGCCAGCCTGTTATCCTCCTAACAATCTCCGTCAGGTGGACGGGTGTCGCTGATGCTCATTGGCCGGGCGAGCGGTAAGCTGCTGGGATGACAACGACGACGTTGCTCTTAAATACCTGCGAGAGCAACTGAGGCAAAGTTTGCTTCTAATTCGGTCTAATTTAATAAACCTCTTAGAGAAGAAACTGGAACGAGACGAGACTCTCCTGAAGCTTCCTTTCTGACTTGGTTTCTATCTTTTCTGATAATGACGTAATGACAATGAACTCTTGTGTAAAAATCTATTGGACCTCTTAATGATTTCTTCAACGTTTTCTCAAAAGCAGACCTGCATTAATTTACTAAACCTGGCTCATCATAGCAAGCATTTTCAAATCCTGTTCTTGTCTCCGAGAATAGACAAGAAAATAAAAACCAGTGGAGAGGTTTGTAAATTTTACTGTTTCCACAAAACCCTTTTTATGTTTTGGATCTACGACGATTCCAATGATCCACTGCCCTCAAAATGACTAAAATATTCAACATATAGTTTATTATTGAGCAGATTTAGAAATTTTTATATAAGAAAAAAAATTTACTATATGATTTTGACAAATGTGGTCCAAACTAGATGATCTGAAACATTTAATTGTACCAAAAAGCAACACAATAAATTACATTATAATCATTAACTTGAACAAAACAATTACACAATATGAACAAATTTTCCGAAAACAGATTTTTATTAAATAATATCACTGTAAAAAACAAACAAAAAAAACAAATTTTTGAAGGGGTGGAATGTCGTCTTCACATTAACAAGCCTTGAAAGTCGACTGTATGTTTTCTAAAAGACAATACAAAGAAGTCACTGAAAATATAAACATGCGCGCTTTCAGAGTCACACAGAAACTCTGCAGGGTGCCATCCGCGGAAAAACGATAAAGACGCGACAATCATACGCAAAGTGCTGCTCATTTGGAGCCAAACGTTGCTGCTTTTAATGCTCGTTTAAAACATTTCAGACATTCTCCTTTAAAAATCAACAAAATAATTCACAGCTTTAATTTTCTTGTGCTTTTTCGACTAAATCTTTTGCTGAACATGAAGAAAATCCCACAAACTGTCACTTTTGGCCCTTTTTTTTTTGTAAAATCAGGTTTTTAACATGAAACAAATCACAAGAATTGTAACCGTCCGTTTAAAAAAAACCACCAAAAAAACAAACGCGTCATTCAAACATTTACCAAAAAAATCAGCTAACAGTCAGCCTGCGTCTGTCTGTAGGAACAAAATCTGAAGATAAAAATTTACTATTTAGCTCAATTATTCTGGTTTTTTAAAATACTGAAAAAAATCAAAGTGTAAATAAAATGAGCTAGACTTTTAGAAGAAGGCAAATGATAACATAAAATCTGTAACTCCGGTTTGTTTTCCCTTTGAAACAGGTTGAACATGTAAATCAGCTTCATGAAGTGATTTTAGTTTTGGACCTAAATGTCAGTCAGTTCACCTGGTTTACAGTCTTGGCAGCTGCTGGTTGTAGATAAAATATACTTGTGCTTTGCAAAGGCATTCACACCCATATAACTTTTCCACATTTTGTTATGTTGCAACTTTAAACTTTTGTGAATTTTACAGGGATTTTATGAGACAGACCAACATAAAAATTTATTGTAAAGTGGAGAAAAATTGTATGTTTGAAAAATGTTTTACAAACAAATTTGAAAAGTGCGTGTTCATCATGAAGACCAAGAAACAGAAGACTGAACATGGGAAAAATGTCTTGTTATAAGTAAAATAACATACCAGTGGAACAATACTTAATCAATATTAAGGAATTATTATTGACTTAAAACAAGCTCCTACTTCTTGCTAAAAAGTTACTTGATTTGTCTTATTCCAAGTGTACTGAGATATTTGCACTAGAAACTAGACAAAAATATCTTGCAAGATTTTATGTTTTTGCAGTTTTGTTTAATAAGATGCATATTTTCTGGTTAAAGTAGCATTTTCATTTCTCAGAGACTTTTTTCTCGAATATTTTTGTTCCACTTTACAACAAAGCCCGACTTTATGCTGCTCTGTACCACGAGATCTCAGTGAAATACCTTCAGTTATTTGATGTAACTTAAAAATTGTGAAAACCAAACATTGAACTCACACATTAAAACATGCAGTCATTTTTTTTCCCGTCTGTATCAAAACAAACATAACATTCAGTTTACAGAACAGCTAATAACAACATAAATCTGAGCATTAGGATTTATCAGCTGCAGTGAAACGAAGGCGGCTGATGTAAATTCAGTTCTCAGACTCGCTCAGCTCAGGGAGGAATGGAAATGCAAACATTGGCATCAGCGCTTGGATCTCAAAACCTTGTGCTTTCAGCTAGTGCGATTAGCTCTGGCTCTTTTTGATCATTCGTAAGCATTTTGTGCTCGGAAGAGGTTAAAATAGGCACTTTACTATAATTATGTCACATTACAGCTGTGCTTGATTAGAATATGAACAGAGGATGTGGCCTCTTATTTTAGGCTCAGGAAGCTTATCAAATAAAAATACAAATGAAAAAGGTAAAATCACTTGAGCCATGTATGTGATGGTGTACAGGAAGACAGCAGAAGAGTGAAGTGGAGGAGTTAGAAAGAAGAAGTTCTTGCCTGATCGACGCGCTCTCTCTCTCTCTCTGTTGGCGGCGGATGTAAACAGTTCCTAACAGTTTGTGCTGGAGGAAATCCTCACCTTCAATACGTTAAATACACTTTGCTCCTTCTGGAAGACCACGAAGCTGCTTTTCTATTATACACCGCAGGTAATTATACCTATAAGAGTGGTGAAAGGAGGAGGTTAAAGGTCATTCAAAGGAGGAATATTTAATACTTCGGATTCTGCAGCTGTTGATATTATATGTAGCGTTTATGCCGGTACCTTCTTCTGAGCTTCTGCACCTCTCTGTCTTCTTCTTCCTTCAACTTGGTGATGAAACTCTGAAGGACAGGCATCTCAAACTTGATATACTGCGCCACCTGGTGGAAAGAGAGAGAACTTCACCAATAAGATCCCTATTGTGGCAATTAATGCTGAGGTGTTTAATCGTGATAATTGAAATGTTTGTCAACTAATTTAGTAATCGATTAATGGCTAATTGGAGTACTGAGACTCTAAAGGAGGATATTTTCTTAATGAACAACAATCAGAAAGGTAATTTTGCCAAAACTATAAAGATTTTTAAATTTAATTTGTATATAAAAATATTCTACTCAGAACTCCTCAAGTGGGATAGTTTTAGCTACATCTGGTGTGAATTCTCTCCTGCTGAGCACCTTTTGCTGTAGAACTTTTAATCAGTTAATTCATTAAATTATCAGCAGATCAGCCCAACATTAAATTGACGTGAAGTCAAGGAGAAAGGAGAAAGGGTTGAGCTTTTCATATGTTGATGTTAGAAGAATTGTTTCAGCTACAAATTATCAAGAGTTCACAAATTGAATAATATTTTATTTCATTTTAGGCAATAAAATGCTTATTTTGTTATTTAAGAATTGAGTTCAATTATTTGTTTATCTATATTTTTATGTATTTCTAATACTGTATAAAATAAACGTAAGAGGCTAAATGAAAAATCTGCTGAATCTTCCAATTTTTTATTAAATTAATCCATTAATTGTCAGAACAATCTATCAAAGTAAGGTGCGTGGTCATCTGGTTGTAACTGGGAGTATCATGTCAGGACGTTGTTGTGACTTACATCATATGTGACTTCTTCACCCAAGTCTTCTTCCATGAGGAAGACCTTGCAGACCTGCTCACATGGACCCTGAATGACCCTCAGCACCAGAGGAAAATCAGTCCGCTTCAGCTTCACTCGCTCTGAAACACCGACACACCATAAATGGGTCAATTAGCCAAAATTAATTCAGGATATTCTCTCACTGGCCACTTAATTAGGTACACCTGTTCAGCCAATCACACTGGAGTAGAAAATAAATTGTATTTAAGAGAGTTTGAATCCAGCGAGCAACAAAGGTGTGTTGATGTTAGACGTCACTCACAATAAGCAGCATGATGTTTTTCCTTTAAGACCAAATCTATGAATTTCTCAGGTATTTGTCAATAACTCTAAATATTTTATGTGAAATATGTGTTTATAATGTGTGAACAAATTTTACTGCATCCCTGCGGGCTAACAAAGGTCAGGGAATTTGGAAAGGTCATCAGGTCGCAGAATAATCCAATCTGTTCACTGCTGCTGCTTCATTCAAGGCTATTTAAGAATGACTGTTGTTACATAAGTCTTAAAAATCAAGAAAAATATTCTGATTTCACTAAATTGTTGTCTTCTTTCAAACAGCATCTGTCACATCTATTGATGCCCAAACAGCAGGGGGCGCTGCCAAAGAATCAGAGTAACTCCTGTTTCTGTAATCTCCTTTCACCAGGCTGCATACCATTAAGTAGAGCCACGCAGTTCAAATCGTAAATCTACCACTCGCTGCCAGATGTTACCATGGAGGCAATAAAAAACAAAAGCACAGCGTCTCTTTCCTGCTGCTGAACATGCTGCGTGTGTAATCGCAGCTGTAAACAATCCATCCTGTTATCCAGATGACAAACGGCAGCAAGAAAAGTCAGTGTACTTGTTTCCTGCAGGGTCACTCTGAGCTTCAATAGCAAAATAAAATAAAACTACTTCCCCTGCAGAAAGACAGGCTGCAGCCATTTAAACCCTGACTGGGTTGAAGATCAATGTTTATAGAAACGCTTTGACTTTAAGAAAGCAGCAGGACAGATGGAGAAAGTTCATCCAGATTAACTCGGTGCTCACTCTTCATTTCCAAACAGCTCACCCACCTCCACTTGCATGGACAAGATAGAGAGCAAAATCCTCCGGGCTGTTTTCAATTTTAAACTTGTTGAGGAGAACCCGGAGCACCTGCGGTGTGGTCATGCAGCTGTTGATCCTGACATTAGTTACTGACCCATACGCAGGCGTAAACACGGCTGTCTGAAAACAGAAGCATTAAACAGCGACGGTTTACATTTGTGAATTATATTTTTGTTTCTAAATTATTGGAGGTTCTCATAGAAAAGCACCTTATGGTTGTAAAAGTGTCCATTGATGGAGAATCGATGGCGTCGGATTTTCCTCTGGTCGCTCGGAGACCGCCGCTGGCCGCGTCTTAAAACGCCAGCGTCGCTTTTCGTCCGGAGAAGCTGAGCGGAGCTCTCACTGTCCTCTGAACAACGACACAAAATAAATAAATTATTGGATCACTAATTATTATTACATCACATGCAATAAATCACAGGTGCTCTTGAGGTTACCTTCATGTGAGCTCTGTGAAGAACATATTCTGTATTTAAAAATCTACCTGGCTTTTAGGTTTGTACTTGATTTGATTTTGTTTGCAGGTACTTTTTAAATACAGTTTCTATTGTTTTTTTAGACATTTTTATATCAATAGGTTATATTTTGTCACTGTGCTGCTATAATAAATGAATTTCCCCACTGTGGGATTATTCACATGTTGATAAGGGAGAAAACATTTTTAATGGACTGTTGAACTAGAATCTTATGATTCCAATTCCTGAGAAGAAACGTTATAAAGACTTTTACAGAGAGACAAATGCTCTACCGTCGCTGGTCTGATATTTTGGTCATGTTCGGAAAGAAAACCTGTGAAAAACTTCTGATGAAACACTTATAAAAAAGCAAAGATTTGTGAATTGGATCTATTTAGAATGACATGAACAAAAGCATAAGCATAAATCTTCTTGTAAAGATGAGCCCAAACCGACTGATGATGGTAATTAGATGATAGAGCCGCTGACCTTCATCCGTCTCCGTGTTGTCTTCCTGTTTACTGTCAGGTGGCGTCACTTCCACAGTGGGAGGATTTTGTTCTGAGGTCTGCTGACCGTCTATGTTGTTGGGAGACCTGCAGAAGTAAAAATGGTGGAAATAGTTAAAAACCAGCAGGAAAACTTCAGTTTTTAGAGGATTGTGGGAAAAACCCAACTCAAGAAATGGAGTCAGGTTTTCTATAGCCTCTCCACACAGACAGACCTGAGCTACATCACTCCAAAACCAGAGATCACTTTAGGAGCATTTTACCAAGATTTTCAAATAAAGTTTAGTTTGCATTTAATTTGGAGTGCTATCAAAACAACACGGGGCTTCTGTGAAACCTCAGCAGAATCACAGGCAGATCACCTCCATGCTGCATTGATGCAGTTATTCATGCATAAGGAGCCCCAAACAACTATTGTGTGAATAAACTACAGAGTGCATGCACAGAATTCCCAGTGAGACTTACTTTTTTTACTGGTGTTATGTAACAATTTATTAAAGTTAATGGAGGACTTCTGTAAGTCAAAATCATCTAAATTAACATAAATAAATGCTTGAAATACTAACAGTATTGTATTAATAGTATTTAACTTTTTCCAGTTTTGTTAATCACTCTGTGTTTTAAAAATGTAAATTTTGTACGAATTTACATTTTTAAAATGACTAATAAATTAAAATAACCTACTCTGCAATATTTTAATTTCTTTTTCTTCTTCTATTTTAATAGCTTTCAGGCATCGATCTGAGCTGTGTGCAGCAAAAATAATTATGAATTTACATAAATAGATCTGTTAATGGGTGATGACAAACCAAACTTTAAACGTTCTTCGTGTTTAGATTATGTTTAATTATAGATTTAATTAGCCTATCTCAACAGAGATCCATAATCTGTAACTGCCCTCATTATCATTTCCAGTCCCTGTGTGTAACTGGACCTGTCTGGTTTCACTTGCCCTTGGCTGTCCAGGTTGCAGCCTGAGTGCCAGGACGTGGAGGACGGCGGCGGTCGAATTCGCTCGTGGTCATCCTGCATCTGAAGTCTGATTGGCCGCTGAAGGCCCCAAAAGATATTCAGCAAGCCTTCGATAATCAGCTCCTCTTCTTCCTGTTTGGAGACACAGACAGTAATCAATGTCAACACTCTTCCAGCAGACAGTTATTAGGCCTTCGGGGCAGGCGGTGTAATGAGTCTGGAGCTTTACGTTGAAAAGGATTGCAATCAGAATCTAAAAGGTCAAGAGCAAGGAAGAGTGGGGCTGCTGGGAATGTTCCGTTCAAAGTTAAATATAAAAGTAAGAAACGGCTGCAATTACTCACCTCTCTGTGTCGGAGCTGGAGATTCTGCCCATCATAGTAAAGGTTGTATGTTTTCAGATATGAGAGGATTGCTGCCCTGAAAACATAAAAACTAAATCACTGAGAGGAAAAATCTATTTTAGCTCGAGCCAAGAAAACACCAAACAAGACAGATGAGCTTAAACAGGTTTACTGTGCAGCCAGAATTTAATCAAAGATTATTGGATTCTTTTCTTTAAGATAATAAAGCAGTATTACGTGAAGATATGAAACTTTTCTTGAGCTGCTGGGTTTCTTGTCCAGCCCTGTATATGTGCAGATCTCCTGTTGGCATTTCGAATCTAACTTTATAAATAAATTAGCTTCTGAAAGCACCACTGCTCGTCAGTAAGTGACAGACTTACTCCATAAATCAGAACTTAACTCTTCATGTTAAGCTGATGCTTCAAACACAGATTTTCCCAAAACGTTACCAAAGAGAATACTAATAATCAGCAAACATGTGTGTTCATTATTTACTTGAACATGTGAGAAAGTGTTGAAATGAAACCTTACTTGCTGATGAACTTTTTCTCTCCGATCTGAACCCCGTCCTGTGTGTCATCCATACTCGGTTAGCATGAGAGACTCTGAGGAACAAAGAAGTAAAGAGAGTCAACGCTCACTTATCAGTCTCATGACTCCTCATGACAAACTCAGAGGCACACAGAGGACAGTCTGAGGAGCAGGGAAGCCACTGCAGGAAAAGGAGGATAAAAAATAACAAAGATTGTATCTTATTTCCTGCCAACAATTCCCCTCAAGATTCTAAGAGATAAAACACCAACGAGTCTCTTTACAGAACCAAAACATTTGGTGCTTCTCAGCGGAGGGAGAGCAGCTGTATCGTTGCTCTTTAACTCTGCCGTCTGGACAGAAGATCCAGTCACGCAGCTGTTTGACGTGGCGGTCGGTTTCCTGCTGAGTGGACCCAGGGTGGGTTTGTGTGAAATCTGGCAGGAACGAAGCCTCCGGAAGCACAAAGACAGGTGCAGGACACATGGGCCACCTGTTGCTTCACATTATTTCAGCTGCTTAAACATTCATCATGTTGCAAAGACGCAAAATCTTACCCAGTAAATGTTGGTCTAGTTGCTAGTACACCAGAAATAAGACAAAACTGACTTACAAGGAATTTTTCAGCAAGATACAGAAGCTTATTTTAAGTAAATAATTGCTTAATGTATGTATTATTGAAAAATATTAAGAGCCCACTGCACTGAACCCCATTGAAAACCTCATGGTTATTCCACCAAATATTGATTTCTGAACCCCTCCTGAGTTAAAACATTAATATTGTTGTTTCTAAATGAATATTAACTTTTTTTATTAACTATTGGAAGTCTGAAAACACCATATCTTTTTTGATATTTTCACCCTTTCTCATTTTCTGCAAATAAATACTAAACATTTGCTTGGAATTTCAGACACATGTTGTCAGTAGTTCATAGAATAAAGTAACAATGTTCAATTTAATCAATCTTACCTATAGAAATTCAAATCAAAGAAGCTGATCGTTGTAAGTGGTTTTCTCCAGAGCTGTAGATGAAAAAGTACTTGTTCCAGCGGTAGATTATTACACTTAGTGTGCCATTTTTCCCATGTTATCAATGAAATTATGTGCAAGAGGAACAGGCACTTTTTCATCAAAATAAAGGAATTACTAACTTCAAACAAGCTTCTATGTCTTGCTGAAAAGTTACTTGTAAGCTAGTTTTGTCTTATTCCAAGTGAAGTGAGGTATTTTCACTAGAAACTAGACCAAAATTCCTTGGTAAGAGTTTGTGTTTTGCAGTGCAGTCAGAACACAGAAATAGAGTTTCTTTACATTTCTGCTAAACATTGACAGAGGGGGTTTGAGTTTCAGAAAGTTAACAGCACAAATATATAGATTTAGTTGAATATCAGACGCTTATATCTACATAAGGAGTATGTGTTGTACAAGTTTCAGCGATCTTACCACAGAGGAGACGGCAGGCTTTTCTTGCACCTGTGTGGACAGAGAGCACAGGGTCGGATCGGTCCAATCGGGGTCAGGTGTGTCAGGTTCTGGGAGTTTGTCCGGTCCTGAACAGCCCACGAAGCTCTTTTTGCTGTGTGCGACACCGAACAGATGGGGAAGAGCCGCGTTGCTTAAAGGAAGTGCTCCCCTTCCGTCAAATGGCTTCCTCCTTTGCTCAGTCAGTCACACAGGAAACTGACACTAGCCCTCATGCAGCCCAAAACTTCCTCAATTCAAACAGCAGATCAACAAGCAGACACCAGAAAGAGAACGCATCTAAACTCTGATCACATCTCTGGGATCGGACAACAGATCGGTGTCACCAGCACATTTAAACACAATGACGATTAACAACCTGAGGCTGTCGATCTGTGAAATAAATTAAATATTAAACAGCAATTAGCCAGGTTCAACGCCAAGCTCCATCAATATTTCAGCAGCCATATTAGGCCTGTGGCGCGCCCCAAACCTCACCACTGACTGACACAATGGCAGCCATTAGCCTTTGATATCATGTATCATATATTGTGTTCAAATGCGTCTCCGCTTCAGCATTTGTTAATGGTTGATACTTGCGGTCTGAGACTGACAAGCGACCAGCTGTCAAACCAAAACAAAGCGCTAACAGTTGTGGGTCGACTAAACCTGCAGCTCTGACATCAGGATCTAATCAACCATGTGACCTTTACAGCTGAGGCAGCATCATTAAAGTGTTCGCATTTAACCATGTCAAATGTTCAGAGGATGTCAAAGTTTCCTTCTAATTGTCAAGAATAAACATTTTATAATCAGTAATGTAGACTTTAATTAGTTTGTGCTGCATATTTTATCTAAACGTAGCCTTGAAGTATGGGGATTGTGCTCAAAAGAAAAAAATAGTTTGAAAATAAAAAGTTTGAAATACTAAGTTTAAGTTGTGATGGAATCACAGAGGAATTGAATAATTTATTATTTTATTTTAATTTGACATAAAAACTCTTTGGAATCAAATGTAGCATCAAAGCTGCATCAGGACCACTGGTACCACAGTAAATACAGATAAAACATGTCATTTTTTTTTCGTCTGGCATTAAATCTGAATATATATTTGCTGTTTTACGTCAGTTCAGATTACCAAAAATCTTCCAGAAGCTTTTCACAACCATTTGCTGGTATATTGGGCCCATTCCTTCAAACAGAACCGGTCTCTAACTGAGTCAGGTTTGTAGGCCACATCATTCACACGTCTTCCCATGTTTTCGCTGTGTGATATCACACAGTTTATACTACGGCTGTGTGATATCACTGTTGATATCCACAGTGTGATATCAATTCCAAAATACAACAAGTTTTGTTGTAATTAAGCAACTTTGCAAATAATATAGTGCTATTCTGTAAGGTCATTGTATTAGCAAAACACCCACACAACATGGAAAATATTGGAAAGTCTTCTTAGGATTGCAAGGTTTTACCATTTTTCAGAATGTAACTTCAGGGATCATGATGCAGTTGTCTTTTTTTCAAAGAGGGGCCTTTATTTTACATATTCAGTTGCTAAAACGAATGGCAGCCTTCATACATGTAAACATCTGGCTTTGAAGAAAGCAATAAAAATATTCTGACATAAATGTAGTCCTAAAACAGAAAGCTTTTAATCCGATATGTCAAAAGGTGACTAAAAAAGTGGATGGTCTTTTGTAATTCGGTGCATATAAACATCTGGTTTCACACACTTCTTTTCTGAGCAGAAGTTCTTGTTTCTGTGAAACAAATCCTTGTGAGATAAAGACGGCCGCTGGAGATCCAACATCAACCCCACTCCTAACAGCCTGACCCACGGCTGACCCAGTCCCGTTTCAGATCCAGTGTTCTTCTTCTATGTCCTGGTAAACGGCGCAAATGTAAAATATATTGAGCGTCTGAATCCCCCTGAGGCTCATTATAACGTCAGCCAATCCTCAGGCTCCATCTTCTCCTCTTACTCCCCCGTTGTCTTCACCTACTCTGTTGTTTGGATTGGAAGCATAAAATTCAGTTGATAAAGAGAATTTTCTTTTTCTTCAAAGAAATGTCTCCAAACCACTTAGCTTTCTATCAAACATCCTCTGACGACGACCTGACTTTTCTCTCCACATTCTCTCTTTAAAATGCCCCCTCCTTTCCTTGTTTTTTGCCCTCTCACCCCGTCGCCTCTAAACCTCCTCAGTCAACGTCCTTGGCGCTGAATAGCTTCAAACCTCCTCCTGTTTCTCTCCCAAACCCACCAACAGGGTCTCCGCTGTCTTTCAGTGTCCACATGACTACTGCTCTGTCTCACCATTGTCATTACTGTCATAGCAACAACACAGAAACTAAACCACACACAGGCCTGCAACAGAAACACGGTTTGGCACTGCTGCTCCTAATGGGGACGTCAAATATGAAGCAAGCAATCATTTATCCAAAACAAAGCGTTGAGACTGTAGAAGTCAATTCTTTGGTCCATTTTTATGGTTTTCAATCAGTCTTGCTCAGCGGTGTCCAACTCATTTTTGTTTTGGGCCAAATCAAGATCATGAATGCTCTTAAAGGGCCGGTTGTGCCGGAATGTATTGATAAAACCTGTTAAAATATTAATGAATTCTTAAAATTAAATATTGAACAACTTTTCAGTCCCTCCAGGATTACAAGATTGTTTTTGTGATTTTTTTGAAAACTGTTTCTGGTACTAATTTAATATTTAAGATATTTATTTCCAATTTTGTAGTTAGAAGAATTAGCAGAAATGTTTCTTGCAGCCAGAAGCGATAATGTGTCAGAGTTTTCTCACCCACTTCAGCCTCAAAATCTAACATGGCTGCTGTCTCACAAATTAAATCTGAAAAACAGAATATTTGCACTTCTCAAAAATTCACAAAACTGCGGCGTTTGAAAATACAAACTCCATCGCTGTAAGCTTGCATTTCTTAAAGGAAATGTGGGGCAGCATCCACTTTGGGAGCAGCCTGTGTAACTGGCCATGTGTGCTGAGAGGAATTTTAACCATCCCTTGCTTGTTATGTAACCTGTTTTACTAATCTATCTATAGCTATGTGGTCTCCCTGGTCGTGGAAATGTCTGATATGAAATGCATTTTCTCTGGCTTCCGTTCAGGGTATCAAACAAAGTGCGGTGGTTTGTGGTTGTTCGCTGAATATGAATAAAATACAAAACGAAATAGATAACATCTACGGTTTTTGGAGTATATTTGTGGCGTCAAGATGTTTCTGGACTAGCTAACTCCATCCGCTGTAATATTGTTTCAGTTATTTTAATTAGACAACAAAACTACACATCCGTTTCGTATCGGAACATCTCTTCTAAACAAATTATGATACGCAGACTGAGCTACACCGACCTGAGCTGGATTTCTTGCCGACTTTAGGATACTCTTTCTTGGCTCATCTACCGCGCTCCCTCTCGGTTCTTCTCCTCTTTTCTTGAGGATCAACCTTCGGCCCACGGATGAGTACAACTTGGTCTCGTGCTCCTGCCGTTGGAAACAATCAGAGCGATGCGCGTGCGGCCAAGCATCCAGGATCTCGTGGAAGGAGGACAGAGACAGAGAGTGAGAGAGAGAGCTCCATCTGTTGTGGCGGGGCGCGTTGCGTAGGAGCGACGCTGGGGCCCTGAGGTTTGGAACCAATCAGAGAGCAGGATTTACGAGCCTTTGTTCACGCGGAGATGAATGAAAACATGACAACAATGGGAGAGACGGGCACGCGCACAATGGTCGATTATTGTTATTTAATGGAGTCCTGGACCAGACCAGGGGCGGTGCTAGCATCTTGAAGCATCGGGGGGGACAGCCCAGCCAAGGAAAGCTTCAAATTAAAATAATGGAATGTACAATATATACATTTTGTTCTGTAATTTAAATCTGTCTCTCTCTTCTCTTTCTCTCTCTCTCTATATATATGTATATATATATGTGTGTGTGTGTGTGTGTATAAAATAACCATATCATGGTATTCTAATGCACTCTAGTTTGTAAAGATAAATTTGCTCCTGTGTAAATAGTCATGTTTGATTTAGGAGAATCCTAAAAACACGAGATTCACTCAACAGATCTGTATGAACTTATTTTAATAATGAAGCTGCTAAAACATAGAAAAACAAAGTGTGTGCTGAAAAGAATCACAACAAAAAAAATCTTTCCAGTTCATAAATATGTAGCAGATTCACAGCAGCCTTATAGAGCCCCCTAGTGGCCGCCTGAAGGTGAAACTTCTCAGTCTCAAGTTTTAAACTGATTTCTGAAATCTTCATCAAAGTGATCATCTTGAAAGCAGATGCAGTCACAGTTGAATGACTTATTTTAAACACACGCTCTGTAAATAATGTTTTAAATAACTAAAATGAAACTTTAAGAGCTTCTTCTCTTCTCCTGCTCCGTCGCTAGCCTCCAGGTTCTTCTGCGTTGCCAAAAATCATCAGTGTTTGTTTTTACTGGAAATTACTGCCACTCCTAAAAATATAGCAATTGTGTAATACCGTCTCCATGTGACAGTATTACATGAGATACAGAATCAGTGAAAACATCAATCATTATGTCCAAATTATGTCCATATGGTTTAATTATTACTGGAATATGCTTCAGTAAACATTATGTTTTGTCTTAGATGCAGCAATCTGGAATGCAATCTATAGTTCAACCTTCAGTCAATAATCTAATGTACGTTTAGATTTTAGCCAATAGTTGTGTGTCTATTACACTGGAGGTACCAAAATAATTGTAAGAAAATTATTTAACTCTTCTGTCAAGATAAATAAATGTGAAAGTGTGACAGGCTGCCCATTACAAAGTGTTTAAAGATCAGATGCATGACATGTGATTTATGAATAAAACACTAAACCAAAACTTATAGCACAGGCGCTATTTACAATTTAAATCAAGTATAAAGACTCAAAACTCTTGACAAAAAGAACATTTAAAAAAAAAAAAGCTGAGGTGTGAAACTAGATTCTTTCCTAACTTTTCTTTGTTTCAGCCACATTGTCGCCCCCTGCTGGCTATTTCTGTTGGTGTATCTAAAAAAATTCAAATACTGAAGCCAATTTTAGTACTTTAAAAAAAAAAGCAACCCTTTCAAAATATTTTTGTTAATTATTGAAGCTAGAGTAAAATAAACCCACTATGTCCATGCACTGTAAATGTATGCAATACTTGGTCTAGGCTCATTTTGCTTGAATTACATTGAGGCAGTTTGACATGGAGGCAATCAATGTGGCTCTGGTGTCTCATGTTCCTTTTGAGAATACTCCCCATATTAAGGTTTTTCCTTCCACTTGACTTTCCGTAAATATGCTTGGAAACAGACGTTAGAGCAGCCTGGTTAATTGACGATTCGGGGCTTCTCCCGATTGAAAAGACAGTGATGTTACCATAACCTAATATTTCTGTTCTAAGTTATGGTCTTATGAAATAATTTTTATTGGTCTTATGAAATAATTTTTATTGGTCTTATGAAATCAATTTCTGAAAAGAAAAAAAAAAGCACTTTTGTTTGGCTATTCATTAGTCATTTGACATTTGAAATACTACAAATAACCTTTTAACCTACATTACTGAAGTAAACATTTCCACAATATATAGTTTACTGACATGCAGCTGTATACTTTCTAAAAAAAATGTAATGTGGTGAAAAAGTGAGAAAAAAAGACAAAAGGACTGATTTATCCTGCAACATCTTATTAAATAGTTTTAGGAACAAATAAATCATTTTTAATGTTACAATTAGTTTACACAATCTCTCCTCCAGACTGTTCAGCAAACATTAAATATACATGTTTCTGTTTTGTCTTTACGTCTAAAGTTTCTCAGCTTGTTCTTTGATTTATACTGGTGAGCAGAAAGCAATGTTCAAAGAGTAGAAAAAATACAGTATGAAAAAGCTCCTAAACAGACAAAAAGGATTTCACCAAAACCACAGATTACAACTTTCAATGTGTTGAGGCTTTAAATAAAATGTACAAGATGGTGCGTGTTCCAGCATGATTTAAGAGTAAAATTTTGGATTTTTTTTCTTCATCTTTACAAATACCTGTTTGCAAAAACATAAAAATGATGTATAAAAAACAAACATTGAAAAAGATAAAACACTTTACACAGAAGTATAATCTTCAGGCAGAGCCCCTTTCAAAATAACTGAAAGGGATCAATGTCTGTCACCTTGTGGTGACCTTTTTAAGAGCCAGCATTTGACTTGAGTGGAGTTTAAACCAGAACGCCAGCGGCTTTTACTCTAACTGGGCTGCTTCTGTAACAACTACATGTAATCGGACTCTGAATATCAGACAGAAACGAGGATAAAAACTTGAAAGTTGGGAGCCAAAGGTGAAAAAGGAAGCTGCTTTTAGGCACAGAGACTAACTAATGGCGTCCGTCAGAGATAAGGCAGGTTCACTCAGCTGCTGATGAGCAGCCGGCTCTTACCAAGGTGACCAGCAGGTGTCTCCTCCTGCAGCCAGAAACATGAACAGTGAGGATCCCCGGGAGAGAAAGCCAGGTACACCAAACACGACGGGACTGAATTCAGTTTCACTGCAGGACTGTGGGACTGGCGAGGGACACGGAGACAATGAGGGACAACATGACGGGAGATGTGCAAGGTGCATTTTGGGAAACAGTGAAAGACGGTGTGAAGGTCATGAGGAACTCACTGCGAAAAGGAGACGTAAAACACCAAATCCATCTCTGCTCTGATCTCTACTTTCTCACCACCAGCTGGTGGGTGAATAACAAACTGGTCGTCACCAAGTGCTTGCTTGTTTTAAAATTCTCTAAACGGAGATGATGGTCAGCTTTTCGCTTGTTTCTTACAACTTATCCAGGATGATAATCAGATCCCATCTAACCTAATGTTTAGTTCAAACATGGCGCCACATCGTCAGATAAATGAGACTACGTTGACTCTGCAGTTCAAAGTGAAATGTTGGCCTTAATGCGACCTGTATCTTATCTTTTCATGACGGTCCAAACAACACAGGTCACTTGGATATCCGATACGTATCTGATGTTTTCAAATGTGACCTGAATCTGCACGGTAAAGTCGCGTTCATCCGACCTGAACGTCATTGATACTCGACAAACGTCACCATTCTGCGTCCTGATACGCACAAGAGGGAAGAAAAACAACAATCATTAAGTTGTTAATACGCTGCTCCAATCGTACAATAACTTCAAAATCGCAAGATACACTACACCGTTAGCCTCCATGTTACCTTCCACAAACAATGAGCAGCTGCTTCTTCTTTATGGCGGTTAGCAAAACAATGAGCATGCTCTCTGTGTGACGTTAATGAGCCCTGTACTGCGCATGCGGGACACTTTCAGGTCGTTTTCAGCTCACATTGAAGAAAACGTACAGGTCGCATATATTTGGAAGAGTGAACGACCATGCCAAAATATATAAATAAGTAAAAAATTCTAATTTCGCAAAGATAAAAATCACATTTGAGTCACTTCAGGCTGCAGTGTGAACGTAGCCCAAGTGAACATTACAGTTGACTTATTCTTTCCAAACTATTATGAATGCACTCAACGTTATTTCCAAGATCATTGTTCTGACCATTAATCAATTAACCAGATATTTTATTGACACATTCAGCATATTTTTCATTAACCAATTAAGTCTATTTTATGCTATACATTATTTTCTTTTTTACATAAGAAAATAAGTTACTTGAGGAGTTTTGGGTAAAAAAAAAAAAAAGTCCTTTAAGAAAAATTTTTACAATTATTTTAAAGTGGCCTTTTTAGAGTCAGTTAATTACCGAGTACTGAAATATTTGACAATTATTTCAATAATTAATTCATTATGATTAATCTAATTGCTTCAGCCTGAGCCACACATGCATTATCAGCAGAATTTTATTGCTTAAAATTTCAAATATATCACCAAATATTGCATCAAGTTAGTCCTCTGATTGCAATTTTGCAAATGTCGACATTGCGAAAACTGCGTTTCAAAACGTTTTGTTTTGAGCGTCTGTAGGAGAACTCATCCCAGCAAGAATCGAACACACGTAAGAGTCTGTGCAGATGTTCGATGTTTTATGTTAGCATTTAAGTCTTTAAGAGATCGAATCACTTCTGGATAAAATAGAAGAACAACTTTTAAAAGTGAAATCAGTGAAGTCACTGCAGGACAGAATCTAGAATCAGATCCTACCATCAATAAATAAAAAAAAGGCCCTTTGAAGACATTCAGGTCATTTAATAAAATGTTTTAACACCTACTGAAGGAGGACATTTTAAAGTCTAGGTTAGTGGGAGTTGCCTATTTGGACCCCGATGTTGTTGGCACCACTCTATGTGCAAGCACTTGCAGTAAAAAAGAAACGAAAATAAAAAATAATAAAAAGGCCCCGGCTCTTAAAATTGAAAAACTTCTGAATGTTTCATTTTCCTGGCTTAAAATACAAGCAACTATAAATGGAATGGAATGGAATGGAAGCAAAATAAATCTGACAATAAAAATGACTAAAATAAATAAATAAGAAAACTGCCATAATAAGAGAAAGAAGCGCTGGAGGATCTCAGTAGTAACAAATGCTAAAACTTTTAAAGTTTTGGTTTTCTGCAAAAATATAAATTTTGGTTTGATAAACTCTCAGCTGGGATTCATATTTTGTAACTGAGGGAAATCTCTGAACAGCACAAAGCCGTTCACATCACTTAAACTTCAATTTATTTAATACAAATAATAAAAATCTGAAAAGTGTGGAGAGAAGTTCATTGATCATTTCCATCCAATCTGACCTTTAGCCATCCAGCGAAGCAGAATTGGCAAAAAACTTGCAATTGCCATTGGTGGCTTTGAAAGTGTTGAATCAGAGGTGGTGAATATTTAAACAGGCCACACTTTTCAAGTTTTTATTCTTAAAAACCTTTTGAAAACATAAATCAAACTCCGAATTGAGCCCTAATCTATGTTGTTCCATCACATAAAACCCATTAAAGTTTCTGGTTTTCATGTGAAAAATCATGAAAAATTTAAGAATCAATATTTTAATATTTTTTATGTATGGAGCCCCAAAGAGACATGGAGAAATTGTTTTTATTTGGACTTTTCTTGCAGAACTATTGTATTCTCTCACAATAATGTATTTAGTAGTCAGTTCATGCAGTAGTTTGAATAATCGAGGTCTTTCTGCTACAATATTTTTGTAAGGCTTTCATATGCAATATCTCATTTGTGAGATATCTGAAGTTTTACATCTTACGTATTGAGAAAACCTAAAGAGAAATTTGAATGGAAGAAATTAAAGACACATCCAAACTATTATTTTAAATAATTTATATTGCCATCACACAGGTTTAGGTTGTGTGTTTTTAAAATGGTTAATAAAAGGTTGTTTTCATGTGCAGGTCTATCTCCACTGAAAGATATTACGCAAATTAAAATTAACATAGTTAGTAGGTTGATTTTAAGACAATTTTCTGCACCAAAGAGTTAAAAATATATAAACACGTTTTCACTGAGACTCTTTAAGAGTACGTGTGTAATTTTAAATTGATATTTGTTATCACTGTGACTGTAATCTATTGCGAAGGAATACAATACTTTTGCGAGGTAATGCAAAATAAAAAAATATTTTAAAAATCACCCCTCCCCCATCTCTCCTAGGCGGCACCATAATAATGAGACAAACAGGAAGTCAGGGTTCGATTTAGGGAAGTAAACTTAAACAGCAGCACCTTGCTACTAAAAAAAAGAAAAAAAAACAGGAATAAGTGACCAAACCCAGACCTTGGATCAGGAATGTGTGGCGCCTGTGGAGCATTCAGTTAACCCGCTACTGAATACGCTACATGAAGACTGCACCACAAGGCCACGCGTCTGCTGCCGTGTGCGTCGTCAGAGCTTTTGAAAATGTCAGGTTGACCCGTAAAACAAGTAAATGTAACCAAACTGTTCAGAGTCTCTAATTCAACTCCATAAAGTCGGTCTGACTGTCAGTTTCTCCGGCATAATACTGACATGGTAAGGAGATGTAACCTGGGACTAACAGTGATAATTTTGCCTAAATGTTTGGGATTTATCCTCAATATATCTAAAGAAAAAATAGGGTCTGCGATGCGATGCTAAATGAATGAAGAAAACGACTCGGCTTTAAAATGACATTCTAGTATTAAAATCAGGAGGCAGATAGTGCAAAAAAATAAAAATAATTCTCACAATCACTTTGCATGGCTAAGGGCACCTGACAAACTACTTCTATCAGTCTGCATGACCCCACATCGTGCATCGTAGCGCTCAAACTACTTCTACCGAGGCCGTCTGTGTGTGTGTGAGAGAGTGTGTGACTAATGTGGTTGCATAACAAAGTTTAGAGGCAACATTATCCACCCTGCTGTGCTTTTAGTAGAAGGTCTCTTATGAGGAGATTCAGGGAGAGTAAATTAGCAGCAGTTAGGAGACGCAGGCTCTGATTTGATGTTCATTAGTCTCTTTCTGGAAAGAAGCTTGTTTTATCCTTCCACACACACACACACACAGACTGACTGACCTCTGCATGGTGACATCTTTTTAACGCATGCTGTGACTTGCTACAGCATGCTTGAAAATAGCATAGAGGGAAGTGGGGACAGACACAGACAGACAAGTCGAAGAAAAACGGATACCGATGGGGAAGTTGGTGCAACGTTTTTTTCCTTCCACACAATCCTGCTCAGCTTCTGTCTGTGCTCCCATCATTTCACCTTAGTGTACCATCCCTCGCTCCCTAAAAAGCTAAGATCCCTCCCAGGATGAGGGCTATACCCGACTTTCCCCCGGCGCGTTGCCACCCTCGGCGCCGGCCCCGCCCCGCTTCCCCACGTCCCCATGTCCCATCCGGCACCTGCCGCCCTCCTGAAGCCGCCCCCAGCAGTAGCCGGTGAACACAGGGCTGATGGGGATGTACTTGAAGATGGCGTGTCTGCGGAAGAAGGCCATTCCAAACGGCAGGTCGTAGGATTGCATGCCTTCGAGTTCGGAGACGCTGAGGCCGGTTCCTCGTTTCAGCTTCCTGATGCCACGTTCCTCCAGGGAACCTGGGGTTAGACAACCACATCTTAGTCTAAAGCCCATTTAATGGTGGTTATTAAGCTTCAGTTTAGGATAAATCTATGGACTATGCAAAACAAGTTCATTACATTTTCTTAGATACTGAGATTTTAGTCTGATCAGTTCTGCCTATTTTAATCTCCTTTCAGAATGAGCCATTTTAGGGCATCTTGTCACTTTAAATCCACATAAACTGGGTTAGGGTTAATCTCAACATTTACACTCCAAGGTGAAAATGGGTGCAAACAGATGTGAAATTACACAATCGTACATCTCTGAAATCAGAACAGTCTCCTTCACACCCAACAAGAATGCAGTCAGTGGTTTCTAGACAGTAAGTAAGAAACAAAACGTTTGTCTTCTTGGAGTTTCTTTTGAGTTGCCAGGTAACGGGCTGGGCTTGGCTGGGGTTGCTAGGTAACGGCGCAGTGCAATGTGGAATGTAACTTATGGGGAGGTTTTTGAAATGGCTCATGTTTGTAACTTGTTTGCTCCGTGTCCCTAAGTGTTTTGAAAGGTGTTTTATTTATTATGTTATATTATTATAAAAGATAGAATTTTTAAACGTATGACCAGCTAGTCATGAACTCCGTTCTCTACTTTATTGTTTGGATCTCCAGAGCTTGACTTCTGGATTTGAACAGAGAGGAAAACAGCAAGAAGGAAAATGTTTCCTCGTGTTTAGAGTAAACTGCATCACAAAGGGGTCATAAATAAATGCCAAGAGTTTCCATGAACCGACTCCACCCCACCGACCCAAAAGGGTTGTTTCTCTTTGTTATGTTTTATATGAAGGCAATTTATAAATAAAGCAGTTTTGAGTAAAAAAAAAAAAGAGGAAAGATGCAGATCTGTCCATTGGTCCTCTGAGGAATCCTCACCAACAAATAAAAAATAAAAAAAACATCCAACATGTTCTGCATTTCTATAAATACCATATTTTTTTTATAGTTTTGCAAATCCCAAACTACCTTGTTCTTGGCTTAATTATCACCCACATGCTTCCTCCTTAAGGAGCAAATTTAGAAAAAGGTGAGTAAAACTCTTACCAGGTATAGTATTGTCCAAAATAAAGGCAACACAACCTCCAACAAACATAGCAGTGGTGAGCAGCACGTTGAGCACTTGGTCGACTTCAACTATGCCTGAGGAAAAGAAAACAGACTGAGCAACTGTCTGATTTATTGTAATGAAAATATAAGCATGAATTATTGAGGTTTCCTAATGGATTTTATTTATCAATAAAATGAAAGAAAAATATTGCTTTAATAAGGGGTGGCGTTACAAAACATTACATGTAACCACTAGATGCAGGGTTCATTCACTTTTCCCCACAGTGAAATTCAAGCACTTTTCAAGTATTTTCAAGGCAAACTTTAAAACTTTTCCAGCACCACACATTGGCGATAAAAACAAAAATATAGCCCGAGTAATTAAGCCGCTAATAAGAGCTCATTAGAAACATTTGGCTCACCGGTGACCAGTGGGTTCTGTTTCAGGTAGCTGGGCAGCATCAGACCGAAGAAGATGGAGAAGCCCAAGACGAAGAGGTTCCTGGACGAGTTGAGGTCGACAAACTGCAGGTTGGAGAGTCCCACCGCCGTGATCATCCCAAACAGCGTGCAGAACAGAGCGCCCAGGACCGGGTCGGGCAGAGAGGCAAACAGGGCACTGAATTTACCCACAAGCCCCAGCAGCAGCATCATGGCGGCGCCGTACTGGATCACACGTCTGCTGCCCACCTGGAGGGGGAAACGGGGGAAACAAAATGGCTTTTACAATAAATCTTTATCTATTTTGCTCATCTGTATAAAGGGAAAAGGAAAAAGAAAGACGGGGAAGAAAGAGGAGAAAAACAGAAGAAAACATCAAGACAGGTGGAAAACAGAGGAAAGAAAACAAGACCAACAGAAAACACAGAATGAAAACAAAGAAAAGAAAGAAAAATAAAAAAAGAGAAAGCTAAGAAACAAAGACAGGAAAGAAAAAAGAAAACGGACAAAAAGAAAAGAAAGAAAACAGAATAATAAGCAAAGGAACAAGAAAAAAGATGAAACAGACAGAATATAAGAAAGAAAAGGAAACAAAAATGGAAGAAATAAAAAAGGAAAACCATCAAGAAAGAAAGAAAGAAAATGAGGAATCCCAGACCTCATCTCAGGTAGCGGTTTACTACCTTTGTAATTCCCAGGACACCGATATTTGGACTGGAGGAGGTGGATCCGTTTCCTGTCCCAAAAACGCCGTCCAGCACACAGGAAATGCCCTCTACAAATATTCCCCTAATGAGCCAGAACAGAAGCATCACGGACACGTCTGTGTGATGCCGGCCGTTAAATCCTGCAGCCAGAGCTTTAAAGACAACGGCAGCAGCTCACCGATTGATGGCGTGGATCGGAGGTGGAGGAGCGCAGGAGAGGCGAGCGCAGGCGTAGTAGTCGCCGATCGACTCGATGATGCTGGCCACCACGGCGCTCATCATGCCGATCACACCTGCAGCCGTGACGGTGGGAGTCCCCCACTGGACTGCAGACGAGGAGGGACAGAAAGGATCAGAGATCCTCCAACCACTGAATGTGAAGCTTCCCACGTGTAGGAAAACAAAAACTAACCCCAACGCTCCACATCTATTTGCGTAAAACTACACCACTTATACTGCTACATAGAACCTTTTGACATTTTGATTTTAAAATCGAAATGCTAAAACAAATAAATATCAACACATAAAACAAAGTTTTCTAACATTTATTGTGCTGAATTATTCTGTCAACTACTCTGAGAAACTCACAGGGATAGGGGATCTTGAACCACGGCGCAGCTTTCAGGATTCCCTGACGTGCGTCAGTGCGGGCGTAGAAACCATACTTGTTCTCCTCCGGCGGGAAAACATCAGTCACCGTAAAAATGAAGCACAGCAGCCATGACACCAAAATAGCCATAATGATCTGCATGCAGGGGAGAAGAAAACCTCTTTTAGATTCACCTGAAGAGAAAAACACATTTATATCTGCCAAATTCAAGTCCTGAGTCTTAATTCTTATTATATGTTAATAATATATATATATATTTAAAAAAAAACATTTGATGTACAAAAGTGGCTTAAAGTACCAGTAAATACAACTTATTAAACATTTTCTGCATAAAATCACTGATATCCAGAGCTCCATCTCACTCCTGGCTTCTGAGATCACAGTGAAGCATCTTAAATGAGACACACAAATCAGACGGACCTGTGGTGTTTTTAATTATTTGGCCTGCAGAGGGGATAAAAGGACTGATTTACAGAGGCCTGGGGAGAATGAGATTACTTCTGCTGAATAATTTGACTTGTATAAGAACAAATCTTTAAATAAAACAAGGCAAACTCATTACAAGGGAAATAAATGTTCAGGAAAACAGATACCCACCGGGAACATTTTGAAAACCTGCAGCCTGTAGGACGTCCAGCCTTTCTTGGCTTTGTAGATTGGCAGGGGGAAGTGAACGTTTCGAGCGTATTGAGAGAAGAGCAGCACCAAAAATATAGTCCTGTAGACACAAAAATACCCTTCGGTCAGATAATATGGCCTCGTTATTTTCTACGCTTTCTGTGTGAGGAGTAATTCTATTCGAAGATGTTCCATTTAGTCCTGAATGCGTCACACTATGACTTCAGAGGATTCGGCGCAAATCAATTATCCTAACAGCCTGGGAACTCTGGCAGCTACAGGCGCATGTCCCCGTCCCTGCAGAGTGAGAGCAGAGGCCCTCCAGCTAACAAGAATGACATGGTAGGAGCTGATGTCACACAACCTCAACGTCAGAAACTGCACCAGCTACCTTCATTACATTGTTCTTTTGACACACAAATTACCCAGAAAGTTCTCGGTTTGCAACCAGAAAACTGGTTTTACCAGAAATGCTTCAGATTACACAGACAGATGTAGACTCAACTTACATTTTTAAGTTTAGATAAATGGATTTAAAACTTTTTAAGTATCCACAGACACCTTGCTAATTCATGGCTGCTTATTAAAGCATTCAAACATTGTAGTTTTGTGAAATACACAAGTTTTGATGCAGCTGAATAAATTCCTCAACCCATATAGAAACGTAGAACATTTTTCAAAATTGCCGTGTTTCCATCAAGTACATTTATTTTTGCGATTCCAATTTGTGCAATTTAAGGTAAACAAAAATGCAGCTACTGATTTTAATAGTGTGCAGTGCAGTGCGTTTAGGACATGATGCGTTTCTTTTTAAGATCATGTTGTCTTCTTCATGTTCTATTAAGGTGATTTCTTTAGGTCAGGTCAGTTAATTGATGTTGTAACATACTTTTACAGTCAGGTTGGTCAGAAAATCTTTTTCCCCTTTATTCATGAATCCTTGATTTGCATTTTGAATCTGTGCTTACAGGATGGCGATGCCCCAGTGTTTTCCAGCCCTCTCGCCTGCAGCCTGGAAGCCTGAGAGCCCGATGAGGGCCACGGTGGGCGTGATGGTCAGGGGCCCGATGTACTTCAGCAGCATCCCGGGCAAACCCAGAGCTCCGATGCAGACTTCGATCAGGGATGACACGATGATCGCACCCTGGATCTGTGAAAGGTCGGAGAAACAATAAAACAGGAAGTAATTATGTCTCCTATTTAAAATCCAATCAAAATGAGCCGTGGTTCTGTTGAACACTTTAAAGTACACACTTAAGAAGAAAAAGACTTTTTAAACTAAAAAAAAATATGTCCAGTTTATCAGAGTCTGCTGTTGTAAACTAAACATTTACTTTATAGCTGTAAATATGGTCACTGCCTGAAGGAAAGCCTGGACAAACATCACATTAAATAATAAAGAAATCATTTAATGTGAAGAAATCATTGCCATCACCATCATCATGGAACCGATGTTCCAGGTAATGACCCCGTTAAGTTCCTCTCTGTCCCTGCTTCATCTTAAGCATTTTCCCCTCCAGTTTAAAATCAGTTTTGTCTCATTCGCGTCACATAAAGATCAATTTCCGAACCGGCTCACGCAGCCTGGAAAGGTTAACTCAGATTAACTTCATCCGACACATAAAGAAAAACCCTGCAGACGTATGGAGACGGGGATTTCTCCATCACAACAAAGTACGTTTATATTAGGTTAGGAAAAACCCAGGACTGAATTCTAATACTGTTGTGTAAAAAGTTGCATAAAGCGTTACTTAAGATAATATAAACAACCTCTGATTCAATTTATTGAAGTTTATTTTGTAATGAGTTAAATTTCCCTCTTCTCCTTCGGCTCACCTCGCGTATCCTGGGGTGCCAGATGTCCTCGGTGTGGAGAAGCTCTGTCCCGTTCAGGAACGGACGCTCTGCTCAGGTTTGAAGAGAAACGGATCATTAAATTATATACATTAAAAAAACAAAACCTTTTATTAGGAGCAGCATTTGTACATTTTAAAAATTCAAGCACTGTTCAAGCATTTTCAAGGTAAAATTTAACCTTTTGGAGAAAAAAAACAATACAAATAAACTAAAAACAAAACAAAAAAAAAACCAACAAAAAAAACCCAAACTTTAATTCAGTATTTTATTTTAGTCTGGTTTAACTTCAGACAGTGAGAAAAAAAATTATCTGTCTTTTTAGATATATGAACATATCAGATTTCAACTGTAAATAACATTTTAAAAATTTGGGCTTTTGATAAAATGTTACATTGCTCTTCATTAAAAACCTGCACAGTTTGTAACCACTTTGTATGGAAATCAAGCACTTTCCAAACACTAAAATAAAACCTAACACAAATTCAAGAATTTAAAGCAGCAGCACGAATCCTGTAGCAGAAACCGGAGGAAAGCAGCGTTACCTGTGCTGTTACATTTCCATTTCTCCAAAGACAGGATGGCTCTGGCTGGTGCAAGAAAAGCAAACGCACTCGCCTGGAACAAAGGCAACCTGGAGGAGAAAAACAAGATAAATCCGTGTCAGAAAGGCATTTCAGAGATGTAATAATTGGCTTGTAGAGGCGCAGCATGTCAGAAATGTACACAAAGTGTTCATACCAGCCCTGCTGTAACCATTTTTCTAAAAAAGCTGATCACTGTTGAGTCTGTGCTAATAAATGAGGATAAAACTCTCATTATGGCACAAAAGTAGTTCTTTCTGATATTTAAAAATCACTCTTCTTTGAAAAACCAGCC
The DNA here is from genome assembly GCF_019740435.1 of Gambusia affinis. Classification (NCBI taxonomy): domain Eukaryota; kingdom Metazoa; phylum Chordata; class Actinopteri; order Cyprinodontiformes; family Poeciliidae; genus Gambusia; species Gambusia affinis. The sequence goes on from NC_057870.1 coordinate 16,868,616, forward strand.
TTTAGGAGTTTTATTCTGATGATTTTTCTGATTAAAAAAATTCAGCACATTCTGCTGATTTTTCATTGAACTCAAGTTTATTTTATTATTATGTTTAAAATGCACATAAGCAAATTGTTGAATTCATTTTAGACATTCGAAGCTAAAATTATCACCTAAAAAGCATTCCTTTAAATAATGCTTGATTATTGGTAACAAATACAGTTAAAAGAAATCCTAATATCAACATATGAGAAGCTCAGCACTTTCTGCTTGACTTAACATCGACGCAGTGTAGAGAAGTTCTACAGATGAGGTTTTTTGTGGATGCAAAAGGTGCTTAATAGGAGATTTTTCTACATAAATTTAACCAGGTGAAACTAAAACTTCCACTTGAGGAGTTATGGATGAAACAATTACAAAAAGAGAACATTTTGTTTTTATCTTTAATGCATATCTGTACAGTTTGGGCTTTTTTTGATTCCTTTTTCTCCAGTTAATGATTAATCAGTTACTATTTGTTGATTATTTCAGGAATTGATTCATCATGATTAATTGTTTCAGTCCTAATAGTGTAGTAAAAGAACAGAAATCTTTATTTTTATCTTAAAAAGATCTTGTCAACTGATTATCTTGGACATGATATGTTTCAGATAAAACATAAAACACATTTCTGTGTTAACTTCTACAGCTACACAGTACCACAAACATTATTTTTGCTCATATTCAGTCAGGTTCAGTCTCTCCCTCTCTGCTTCAGTGGCATTTCAGTAAAAACCCAGACAGATAGAGCCCATCGTTCACCTCAGAGAGAGATGGAAAGCCTCTGATGCGACAGGAATGCCACAGCCACAGCCAGACTGTGACTGGAAACGAGCAAAAGAGTGAGGAAAGGACAACAGTTATATAACTTAAATCGAGCACCAGCACCCTCTGACACACTTGTTTTTCTTCCTCTTTTGGCCAAACACTTTAAAAAAACAATTATCCAATTCTGTCCTGGAAATGTTAATCAGTTTCTTTCTCTGAGCTGGGAGAGCTGACTCACAAAAGAAACCTCAAACTTAAATGGGACCAAATATGCTGTGCTAAAAGATCTGATTTGGGTAAAATCAAATAACAATAAATCAAGCACTAAGATATATGACATCACAACAAAAACATGATTGTAGTTAAGGATAATGCCCTTGAAATAGTCTAACTTCACTGGAAGAGACGTGAAATGGTTGACAGTGCTATGTGGAAACTTGCAGTCACGATAAAATCAGTTTCTCCTTCTCACATCACCTTCACTTCATTCCACCACATCAGCCAGATTTTATTTGATTTTTAAAAAATATAATCTCATCCTTTCAACTCTGACATACAAACACGACTGTAACAAAGCATGTGATTCAACAATGAGGTATTTCCACAATCAGTTACATGATTAGCCTAAAAATAATAATTGCTATGTGACATCACCAGTTGCCATGGTTACTCCCTCCCTTCTCATGCATTAGTTTCTTGAGAACCATGTCATGCTGGCAGTAGATGTCATTTTATTCCTCATTATCTAGGAATGTGATCCGTCATGGCACATTCTTCCCGCCTCGCTGCGGTTGATGGTTTCCTTCTGATAACAAACCTTCTTGATGAACGACATGCAGAGACAGTCTTTCTATCGGCCTTCACATGTACGGTAGCTTGCAAATTCTTCACAGTCCTTCGGTGTTCCTAAACTTCATGATATTACAACCACAATATTCAGTGTGTTTTATGTGATGATGATCATGAAATCAATCAGAGCATCTAGTCTTCAGAAGTCACTTAAAGGTGATTATTATGCTTCCCTGAACAGGTTAGGAAAGGTCAATGTTCTATACAAAACATGTTCACTACATTTTTTGCACAGAGTCACTTAATTAGATTTTAGTTTGGTCAGTTCTGCCCATTTTGAGCTCCTTTCAGAATGAGCTGTTTTTGGGCCTCCTGTCCCTTTAAATCCAAATAAGCTGCTGCTGGACACGCCCCCAACTCAACATTTACAGCTGAACGTGAAAATGGCCATTATACACCATTATATAAAAATATATCAGTACAGTGGGGCCTCCTGCACAACCAACAAGAATGCAAGTGGTTTCACTTTTCCAGTAGCCATTGTAGAGCTGACCAAATGTGCTGGAGCTCAGGCTGGGTTGCTACGAAACGGGCTACATTCTGGAGGTTTTTGAACGACTCATTTTCCAGACACCATAACACATCAACTTACTGCCAAAAAAAGGTTAATTTTGGCAATTCACAGGCATTCGCTTAGAAGATCTACTTTCCGAAAGACAAGCTTGCGCACTCAGTATAAATCCAGCTGCCCTGTGAAGTCCTAAAAGGTTTGTTGGAAAACTTTCAAGAGCAAAAAACGTCATAAAGACCAAAATCATCAGACAACCAGGGAGAAAGCTCTGGGGATTTCTAAAGCATGTAAAGGTTATTATGCTATATAATGTTTAAAACATCATATGGGACAGCTGTATAATTAAGTATATTCTTTATTTTTAATAACTACTGCAGTCTTTAGAATTACATATGTGCTCACAATCACAAAAACTTGTTCCAGTTCTAATAAATGTTAATGAAATCTGTTCACTTTTTCTGTTTTTTACTTTGCTTTTAACTGTAAACCTATGACAAAATATACCAAACATCCAAAAGAGACATCTCTGTTGATAAGAAAAAGTTAATTATTAGATGAAAAATAAGGATGAGAAGAAGATAGTTTAAATATTTTTATGCTAAAAAGATTAAAACCAGGAGGCACATAGTGGAGGAAGGTTAGATAAATGTTTGTAAACAGACCAGTAGAAATATGTATTTATACTGGAGAACAAATCTGTGAGAACTAGGTCACCTCATTTTTCCTGACGTGTGTGCACTTGTATTTCTGAAAGTAGGTCATCCAAGCAGTTTCTCATAAGCAAATGCCTGTGGATTTAATTTATTATAGTTATTGTTTTGCTCCACTTGCCAGCATGTGATGCAACACTTGAAAGACACGCAGCTCGCTTCCTGAAGGGCTGTAAATCTCCCGTGTTTAGTTTCAGGAATTTTATAATTTCACTTCCAAGTTTATGAAACACAAGCTGCTTTCTCCTCTTGGCAAAGGGGAAGTTTGAGTCTTAAAGGACCACAGTCACATGAACAAAACAGGGAACTTCAAGTAATGCTTGAATGCTGAGTAGACCCAACAAAGTTATGCTTACACACTTATTCACACCACAGAGAACAAAAGAGGAAAGAGGTGGAGGAAGAGGAACCTGATGGAGGCATTAATGGCTCCCCAGCTATAGGAAACTGTAAGCTGGACTGTTGGATACCTGCAGCCCAGTGTCGTTTGCAGCAGGGTGGTGATGCCGACGCAGAAAAAGATGGTCCCGATGAGCTGACTGGTGGCCCACTGATCAAAGCCGACGCACATGGCCTCTGCGAGAAGGAACGGGACGGCGATGGTCCCGCTGAAACATGTCAGGTAGTGCTGGGAAAAAAAAAAAAAAAGACGTTAGTCACAAGATGATCAGTTAAAGCTGCAGTAACTTTAATAAAAACATATTTACATATTTGTTAAAATTATCCCCATCTTGTGACATTATAAGACAGATAATCTGAAAAACAAAATTGTGCTCCTCTGCCACCAATCCGAGCCAGGAGGAGGGTCTTAACGCTGTCAGTCATGCTCATGTATGTGCAGCTTACACCCTCCACTTTTCTCTGTGCTACATCTGTTTTTGCAGTGTGCTGAGCCATTCTGAGATCAAGAAGATACAGTAAACACTGTATTTGCCCAGAATCAGGTTACATATTTTAAAAAAAATTAAAAGTATTCTGCTCAAAATATGCTTTGTAATCTTCTGTCTGATGCCATCACTTTAAACAATTAAATCAGATATTGTGATCAGTAATTTACATTTTGCCAGTATTTTTACTAAACATCTTTTTATTCTTATTCAAGTAATTTCTTGGACGCCTATTTTTTACTTTTACTTGAGTCAAAACATGTTGAAGTTGTGCAACTCTTACTTTGGTAAGAGTTTTTGCTTCTCTATCCATCTCTGTTGAGACATGTGTGTGTGTGTGTGTGTGTGTGTGTGTACCTGACACTATGAGGGTTTATGAAAAGCCACAATATATTCAAACTTGTGCAACCACTTCTTGTTTTAAAAGTCACTCCTGTGGTGTGTGTAGTTGCTCTTCTGATAAGAACTGTAAAATTAATTAAAATAATTGCTAGAAGAATTTGCTAAAATCAGCACCATGTCTCTTATAAAAACATTCATGTCTGGACCAGAACATAACTGGACTAATCAAGCCACACCTCTGTAATATTTTTGATGGCTACACTCAGCTCTTACTCCTGACATTTAACTGGAAGATTAAAAGCCTGAAGCTAAATGCTATAGAGCTGGATGGAACATGCCCAGGAAGCATTTACAGTTTGCATTCCTCAAAACCTTTCAACCCAATTCGTCACTAGATGCAAAACAAAAGAAAAAACTGCTGATAGTGCAAGTCTTTATTAAACTGACGTAAATCTGGGCGCAAAACATTGTTTCTATATAGTTTAAAGACTCATTATAAACATATAATGACTGATCACCATTTATCAAAGAACATCTCAAACTGAGGACAGAAACATCTGGCTAGATTTAAATAACTTGTTTCATTGGACTCAAACTTATCTAAATGTCTAAATGTTGAAAGTTTCATGTATTTATCTTGTTCTGCTGCGGTCTAGCTCAGGATACTGTTGTAAATTTGTTTTTGTTTTTATCCTAGTAAACGAATGGTTAAATGAAAAGGAAAAAATTAAATAAACTAAGAGCAAGGTACAGATACATTTTTTTGCTGGTGACAGAAAAACAAAAACAAGGATGAGATATTGTTGTTAACGCTTCAATCCGGTATTTTACACACAAAATCCATTTATTTAAACAGCAGTGTAGGACTTATTTCATGAGTGTATGTTTGGTAAACATTATTACTGTGTGGTCTTTGTAGGGCTTTGCACTCGCGTCATTTGTACATTTGTGAGGTTTAGGTCATCCGCCTCACAGATATGAGGCATAAAGGGGAGATGATGCATGACAAAATGTCCGATGTCAGACAAAACGACGCCGAGGTCGCTTGGTGGGAACATTAACGTGACCACTGATGGGAACAAATCCTGTTTTTGAGTCGGGCTGAATGGTTACGTGCCGAGTGATGGGAGGAAAAACACTGAACACACGGAGGACATAAACGTGTAGGTGGTGTTATTCTTTCTTATTTAATCCAGCTTTACCTGTAAGCCTAAGAACACACACAGGTACCAGGGTGGGGTGTCTTCAATGGTATAAATCATGTCCATCCTCCTTGCATCCATGCTGTCTGTGCTGTCGAGTGTCTCTGAAATCGAGCTCTATGCATACGATGAGAGAGGAAGAAAAGGAAAAAAAACAGCATGAATATCTTTGACCTGCTTAAATCCCTGTAAAGGGAGCTTCAGAGAGAGGGAGAGAGACAATAATGTGTTCTAGTTGGATTTATTTACATACAAAATAAACTTTGATGAGCAAGTCTGAACAGTTTGGACAAAAACAAAGATTTCAACATGAAAAGACGACAAAAAACTAGACAAACTCGGGGAAAAGAAAACTTTTGTCTAAGAAAAAACACACAGTCATGGTGACACAGGAAAGGAAAAACCCTGTCATCTTAAGATGAGGCAATCTTTTCTGCTCCACTTCAGCAGAAGTGCTTATCTTTATCATATTACATGTGGAAAAAAAAAAGAACAATTCAATTGTGTTTTTAGAAGCTTATTTTTTTGTTTACAACTTTGTTAAAAGTTAATTAGACATGTCTGATAGCTTAAAAGATAGTCAAATTGTACACCTCCTTTAGATTTGAATAAGAAAGGTCTCATGCAAATGTGGTAGTAAGCTAAAAAAGAAAAAAACACGTCTGCTCAAAGTTTTTTCAGTGCCTTGCAAAAGGATTAAACTCTTTCACATTGTCATGAGAGAAGCTGAACAATACAAAGCAAAGTCGCACAAGTAAAACTTCACCATTCAAACAAAAGTAAAACTGGACAAACTCTCAAATAACTTTCATATTTAACAATTTTATCATCAGAATCGAGCAATAATTTCAAATAAAATTCAACTTATATAGCACCAATAAATAAATTATCATCTCAATGCACAAAAAAAAAAATCTTTACTTGTAAATATGAAAAAATGATTTAAAGCACGGCTAATCCTAAATTATTTTACGTTTATTTTCTATTAATTATTAATGCATCAGACCTAATAATACCTGAAAAACATAGCCCAAATGATGCATTTTTGAGTTTAATAAAAATAAAATTAAGGTGAAACTGTTAAATTATTCAATTTGATTAATTTTTTAAATACTATATTATAACACTATAATTAAACACATGACTAAAAAAAGCGCTTTTAAAGTTATTGAATCACAAAGTTCAGGAATAATAAAGTTTATATAATATTATTCCCATAAAACGTACCATTCCTTGTGGTGTTACAGTTTTGGGTTGCATGAATTTGAAAAGATTTTCAAATTCCCAAAGCTTATTATCGTCAAAGCGAGAGCAGCACAATAGTGAGTCGTATCACCATCTTAATACCAGTTTGTGCAATAACGTTATCACAAAGCGGTTTCTCAGTTCAGTTTTAACCTCCCTGATAAGAAGCTGACGGTTTACTGCTTCCTCTTTCTGCGGCAGAATATACCAAACACCTTCACAATAAAAAAAATGTTTTCACTCAACAAAACCAGCCTGTTAACAAAAGTCATCAGAAACCAGAGAGTCTCATAAATCTGCTGGTTTAAGGACGTTTCTTTCAAGAGAAGTTCAATAGAAAGAGGGTTGCTCACTGCGATTACTGTGGTGTCATCATGTGACAAGTGACAGTGAGTAAGCTTTTTATAAGTCTTGTGATTACATCTGCGTTCGTTTTTATCCCCTTTGACAGAGAAAATTACTTATTGGATCGTATTTCACTTCCATGTTTTCATTTTCAGTGACCTTCTCTGCTGCTTGATTATCCTTGGTGTAGATTGCCATCAGCTCTGTGTTCTCCGTGTCCTGATCTCCAGTGGCTCCGCCAACTCCGTTTACCACAACCTAAAACACACCAAAGTAAGATGGTTAAGGTTTTTATTTACCAGTCTGCCACCTTCTCCTCTCTGGTTCACAACCAGAACTAATCATCTTCACAGGAAGATGATTGATATAAAATGACTAAACATATTATATTGAATCTCCTCCAGAAGCTCCATCAAATGACCAAGAAAATGACATTTTAGTGGGATTTTAAGTTTCTGTTGTCTGCAACAATGGCTGTAGTCAGTGGTGAAGACTGGAATGTCGACCAACTGGTAAACTGGGAGCTTCACCTTCAGACTCAGGATGTTTTTCACGGCACCGTTTTAAAATAAAGACCAAACGCCAATCATGTCCGTCACGGAAAATGCCCCATCACAGGGTTTACACAGAAACACACAGAAGGAGAAGGGCTGCGTTACTGCAACAAACGAACAGCAGGGGCTTCAACACAGCCATCATGGTAAATCACTGATTTTTTCAGATGTCTGTTATTTTAACCGTGGGGGGAATGAAGAGTTTAATAAATTTATGATGGATGGATGAATGTACTGGGGGATGTACTGGTAGATGGATGTACAGGTGGGTGGATGGATGGATGTACAGACGGATGAGTTCCGTGACCATAAAGTCTTTCATTAAATTGAGTTTATTTACCGGAATAGGATAAAAATCGGCTCCATGTTTGGCTTCCTCTTCATATTTTCCGCCTTCGCTGCTGCTGTCCATCGATTTGGCGGTGGTGTTCTTCCCCACTCCCATCTTTTCTTCGTCGATGTCTTCTTCCTCCTCCTCTGCCTCGGTCCCTCCTGTGCCTCTCTGCTCTGGTGTGAACACTGCAGATGGATCCCTCAGTCCAATATCATCATCATCAAGGAGTTCCTCTCCTGATGCAGAACGACAAACAAAACCAGATAATCATCAATATTCTAATCAGAATAAAAAAACCTTACGTTCTAATTAAACAGAAGACCACAAAAGGCTTCAAGGTTATACATCTTGATCTATTGGTATTTGTTTTATGATGGAGAAGGAAAAAGTGAACCTCCCAGTTATGTTTTTAAAAATGGCTAAATTTGCCTCTGTTTCACATCAGGTCTTTTCAGTTCTGTTTTTGGCATCTGTAGACGTTTCTGGTTGCATCGGACAATAAAAATAAATAAATATCACTCTGAAGACTTGGGAAAGCGATTAACTGAGAATTAAAACGGTTCCTTCGGGATCTAACCTCTGCCACAATTCATGTTCAGATCAGAAGCGTAAACTGAGTCATTCATCCAATCAGGATAAAAGGGAATCCAAAGACGCCATTCTGAATTTAAACCTTCATTTACGTTTTATTGTTTTGAATCATCAACAGCGGAAATATAATAAGAGTCCTCTTTGGATGCATCATTAATAATTTAAAAACCATATACAACAGGGGTGCCCAAAGTCTGGCCCGAGGGCCACTTACAGGCCCTGGACTGATTTTCTGTGGCCCCAAACTGCCTTTCAAGAATGGGACCAATTTGACCCATAGCAAAGGTGGTTAACAGAGATGATTTTTATTTGGGACCAAAAATTTTATATTTTAATATCCAGCCTTTTTGTATTTTCTTTCATTTTATAAATCTGGACACTCTTATACTGCAACTTTCACTCTAAAGCAGACCTTAATCTGCATTTAATCAATTTATTCAGCTCCACCAAATACAGCAGCTGTTTTCAGAGAGAAACTGACCCAAATCCAGTTCTCTGCTGAGAATAGACTCTATTTTTGTACTTTTTTCCCCCCAAATGAATCAAAGAATAAGCCAACTGGATGCAATCATGTAAAATTCCTCTTCACGCCCCAATATTAGCTGTGTTTCTATTAGCCATAAAACTGAGCAAATTGAAATTACAAAATTAAACTTGCTTAATGGAAACATATAAAGTTTGAAAAACATTTTTCCCAGCTACCAGAATTAATGCATTTAGCAAAACTGCAAATAGTAGATTTTGGTCCAGGTGACAAAAAGCTGGGATTTTTAATGAGATCGGATGTGAAACTGACTCCTCCTACCATCAGAGTCAAGCATGAAAATGAATAAAAAAAATAAAGTGAAGCATTGGGGAAAAATGACAGAGAGAAGAGGAAGAAGAAAGTATTAAAACAGAGATGATATAAAAATAAAAAAAAGGTACAAAAGCAGGAAGAAAGCTTTCAGCTATCATTAGTCACAAGGTGGTTATGTCTAATTCTCGGTTTCTTTGTAAAACACAACCTTGACAGATGTTCCTCTGATTCAGTCCCTGTTAACTTCCCTAATAATGAGAACGAATGCATCACTTGGTTCCTTTCATTGAGTCTATGAACAGAGAAAGACTCTGCAACCTTTTCAAACCAAACAGACATTTTTCTAGAAAACTGCAAGAACGCTTAAACACAGAGTTCCTTTAAGTTGCCTTTGATTATCGGTAACTGGAACATGGATCAATATATTTCATGTGTTTTTTCTTGATGATGGCATTTGACAAAATATTGTTTTGCTTAAAATTAATGACCGTTATATCAGGTAAGTATGCATGTAAAAACTAAACTGAAAAAAAATAGATATGTGTTAAGATTGTTTTTAATCTGTTGATTTGCATTATGCCAGTGCAATTAGTTATTTAAAAGATGATTTTATTGCAAGTGATTGATTCTAGGAATGATGCTGAACCAGCAAGCCAGTCTCCATAAGTCAATAAATAACTGTGTGAAAAGATTCATGTGTTTCACATTAGTGACTAAAAAAATCTTTATGAAACAACTCCATGAGACTGTAAATGGGAATGCTTTTAAAGAGCGGTATTTGTGTTTGCAGGAATGATTGCTGTGCCACGCAGTCATGTCCAAACAGTTAACTATGGAAGAATGCAAACAAATAATAGTAGAAAAATACAAAATATCTTAATTGTCATGTCATCCCTATTTGAAAGGGCTTTGGACCTTTAAAAATTACACTACTTTGGTGTTAAATATCTATTTGTAGTAATTAATTTAGCCAACCAAACCAAATTCCTTGGTTGAGATGGATGATAAATCACTAAAACTGAGTCTTTTTCAAATATAATTGACATGCGTTAGAAAAATTCACAATGCTAAATACTTTCTCTAAGTTTTTTTCCTTTAATTTCCTTTTCATTTGAACATATATATATATATATATATATATATATATATATATATATATATATATATATATATATATATATATGGCCATACTACTGGCCCCAAAGGCATTTTGCATACTCCAAAAATTCTTCATTAAAACCAACTTTAAACTCTGATCCGAGCCACCCAACAAATTAAGAATCTCAGAAAACTTTCATTTTCTTCATACAGAGCAATCATTTCATTTACAAGTTATCACACACATCTCACCATAACTCAGCAGTTAAAAAATACACTGCCATAACAAAGAGAAAGTACAAACTTTCTAAATTATGCCCCTATTAAGCGCCAACAATAACTGGAATGTACTTGGTTTTTCATAAACGTCTCAATGTTTTCCAATAATACCATTATGAAATATGGTTTAGACTAGATTTAAATAATTAAAATCCACAGAAGGAAAGAGGTAGGAATATCATCACTGTTCAAAGAGAAAAGGTTTTAAAAAAGACAAAATGTAGCCAGTTTTAAATTTATTTTCAGTTTCCTGTTAAATCTATTAAGAGCTAAAGCTGAGGCCCATTATGGTGTGAATGTGGAGCTGCTCTGAAACAGTCAGGGTGTTCGTTAGCTTTAGGACATTATAGTTTACTCTTTTATGCATTCTATACAAATACAAAAGCCTCCAATTAAAGCTGAATGAGATCATAAATCATACAGCCCAGGCTGTAGCAAAGAAAGCTTATTTTTTGTGTTGCAAGCAGCAAATTTTAAAAAAGTTAATGTGTCGATTGAAGGAACAATCCTTGGCCAAAAACTATGCGAGAAAGATGTGCAAGTTTAAAAATCAACTCACTTCTATGTCCTTCACTTAGCAATATTTATTATGAAACATTTTCAACATGCTTTGCTGTACAAGAAGTGATATTATTCTGTCCATAACTTGGGCTAGATGTTAGAAAGAAATGGGCTTTAGCAGGGCCACATTTTCTGGAGGGACCCAAGGTTGTTATAGTTATTATTATTTTTTAATAAATGCAAGCTTTGCAAAAAAATAAAATAAATAAATATAAAACTCATAGGCCAAAATTTGGTGCAATGTATTGATATTTTATTAAACAATATTTAAGTATTTGAAAAATTAAGTTATAGTCGATTTCTTTGTAAACAGGAGACATATTAAACCTATCAATCAATTCCTGTTATTTAAGTATAATTTGCTTTAGTAAAATAAATTTTCCTTAGTAGATAAGGCACCAAAACTGACTCCAGCCCATGGGTCCACATTCTTGTAAATATGCCCATGCCTCTACAGGAAATTACTTTTTAAATGTATTACCCTGCCTTTATATTCTAAAAAAAGCAGAAAGAAAAGCAGTATTTTGGACTAGAATCATATTTTACTAAAATAGAAGCATGCAAGTTTTCTAATAACTTGAATCCGTCAAAAATGTCACTGAATCTTTAATTTCTCTGCTAATTTCCTACCAGTATTTTTCTGTCAAGAACAGAAATGTACAAATACTACAATAAACTTCTTCTAGGCCTAAAATTATGTAGTTTCCTTTGATTTATTCATCTTTATTTTTCCTGAATCTGCCTTTTTAACAGCCGTTTCCTGTCGTAAATTAAAGCTTTGGAGCCCTGCGCCCTCCCCAGCCACTATCACTGCTTGCAGTGTAAGATGTTGGGACAGGTGTAATACCTAGTTGACACATCCCATCACTCCTGTCAAGCTGGGCGGCTGGGAGCATCTGTGTGGGAGTAGCAAGAGAAAGAAGAAGCAGGAGGAAGTCGAAGGAGGGAGGAGAGCAACGAGAAGAAGAGGTGGGGGAGGCACAGAGGAGAAACACACAGGGGTCGAGGATAAAGAGGAAGAAGAGGAAGGAGGAGGTGAGACAAAAGTTAATTTGACAGAAAGCATTTAATCACAAACAACACGCATTAGTGAGACTAATGTGCTGATAAGAAGGAGGTATGGCAGAATAATCCCTCCACATTGAAATAAGTTGCAGGATTATGCATGTAGGAAGAGCTTTTAAAAAAGTAACATCTGAGGTCAGAGTTCAAGATTTACAAGAATCCTGAGATGGTGTAATTTCTTCAGCTGAAGTAGTGAGCCATTAAACTACAGCTCATCTTTTTTTCAAAAGTCATTTTAGAGTTCATACAAATTTAAAAAATTAAACCTGATTTGTTATTTAATACTAATTAGGCCTCAATAATGCTAAAAATATATCCTCTAAACAAACATCAAATTCATAACAAAGCATTTTATTTCTTCCTGTGTGGCGTTAAGTCAGAACAAACTTCTCTTGTTTTAGGTCAATTGGAATCATTAAAATTATTTCCATTTGCTAAATGCCAAAATGATGGAACATGTCATATTTATTGACTTTACATATTTGGTGGCATAGCCTTTGGATTATATGACTTGGGTCAAATCTTCCAAGTTTTCTTCCACAGGTTTCTAAATAGTTTGCTGGAGTTCTGGCCCATTCCTCCAGACAGAACCAATATAACTCTGTCAGGTTTCTAGGTCACCTCACTCACGCTTTTTCAGATCTGCTCACAACTTCTCCGGAGCATTGATATCCGGACTTTGTGACGGCCACACCAAAGCATTGAGTCTGTTGTCCTTAAGTCACTTTGTAACCACTGCAGCTGTATGTTTAGTGTGGAAGACCCATTTATACTGGAGCCTTAACTTCCTTATGGCCAAACAGACCCATTTAGTTTCATCAGACCACAGAACATGTCTTCTTAAATAAAGGTATTTTTCCTGTGTCCATTACCAAGCTAATTTGAACAGATTAATGCGGCACCTTCAAGTATAGGTAAATATTTTGTTCCCTTTGTTCAGGTCACACCTGAAACGTGGTGCATTTCAGGTGTGGACTTAAAATACCTCCAATTAACTCAAACATGTCAGAATATTGGCCGTGTTCTAGACCAATTTTGGTTGTAAGCAACTGGTACACTGTTAACTATGTTAATTAGTCTGCTGTCTTTAATTTGTACCTTAATTTAAAGCATAAATGAACATGTCAGCATTTCACAAAGCATTTCACAACATGACGATGTGGGCTCATTACTTAAAGACACGTCATTCATTCTTTATGTAGACCTCCGATTTAGAATACATCGACAAATAATTGTGTCAATGCATTTTCTCATTATTGTGGCATTTAGCAAATAGAAATAATTTGGGTAATTTTAGCTAAACTTAAAACAAGAGAAGGTATTTGGTATTCAGTGAATATAAACTCAACTGTAAAATGATAGTTTTTCAACCAACATGAACTCACAAACAGATGGCTGTCAGTGTGTCAAACTTCCTTAGTTTTATATCTAAAAAAGAACACGCGTGTACACAGGTATGGAAGTTTTGAATAGGATAATTCTATAAATTATTTACAGCAATTAAAAAATAAATAAATAAAATGGAGGTTTGAGTGTTGGTACAATTACTAGAAAAAAAAAGATTTTTCATAATCTGACTTTTCAATTCTTGGTCTGAGCCAAATCAAGAGAAGCTAGCTGACCGAATGGTGCAAAGTTTCTACTCGTATACAACGATAATCAAATGCAAAACAATGCCACAATTCAGATAAGATCAGATGTAGTGAGCAGAAAGAATATCTAAAGGAACATGGGTCTCCTCAACACTTTAGTAGAGCTGCAGGCCGACCGCGTTCTTACCAAGCTGAAATGTTTTTTTATAAAAAAAAAAAAAAAAAAAAGGGAGTATGAACAAGTATTGAGCACATAAACCATGCAGTGCATGTGCATATTTAGGAGTAGGCAGGCAAAAATGTTTCAAAACAGCATTTCATTCTTACATGCCTAAATGCCTTTTTCTTTTTTTATTATTACTGACAATTTCTTAAACTAAATTACTAAAAACAATGTTGGCATGCATCTTAATTGCAAGTATTCAACTTTAATTCAGCTGCAAGTCAGGGGAAAATACAGATATTTAATTTGGAGGTTAAACATCTTCCAGTCACGTTCAAGCTTGTGAATGTTTTACAGCATGTTGTGAAAACAGAGCAAACCATTGATCTCAGTGGTTCCCAGCCTGAGGCCAACCCAGCGCTGTGGATAAGCTGTGTGATGTGTAATCTGACATGAAGTATCCCAGCAGCCCCTGGGTGACTTAAGGTCTAATGAGTCATGCTCCAACACCAGAAGAGCCACGCTACTGTAGCATGAAATCCTCAAATGCTCCAGCTCCTCAGTCACCCAAGAGACTAAACCCCCCTGCAGTCCAACTCATCTATGCCTGGTGTCTGGGAATCCAGACCCAACAAAGCATCATAACCAACATAAATAAAGAAACAAAAGAACAGAGAAATGGAGCGAGACAAAGATGGGAAACTGGTTATGCAACGCAAGAGAAATCTAGTTTTATAAATCTAACTTCTCTTGTTATGTAAAATGTGATGGAAAGGAGGAGGAATATTCGTGTAGGAGAGCGTTCTGAGGAAATAAGTTATGAGAGAAAGAAAATAAATTGGATGAGAATTAACTTGTATTTATTTTTATTTTAACTCACTCCAGGAGAGGAAGGATGTTGAATGTTCAAGACTCAACAACCTGATCAGGCAGTGAAAGGAGCAGAGCAGTGTGGGAATATTATGACAGAACATTAGGCCCAGGCTAAGAAAAAATAACTGATTACAAGAATAAAAAGTCATAATACTAAGAGAATAAAGACAATCTTACAAGAATATAGTCATATTACGAGAAGTCGTATGAGAATAGAGGGGTGTTGTTACGAGAATTCACTCATAATATAATAAAAGTCATAAGTAATAATAATACCAGAATAAAGTTTGAATAATGTGAGAATAAGGCTGGACGACAAAAAAAAAAAAAATCATAACATTACAAGACTAAAGTAATAATACAAGAAAAGAGTTGCAATAATACAAAAAACATCATATTGCCAGTAGCGAGTCAGAACATTTTAATTATAAAAGTAACATTATGAAAATAGTAGAAATACAAAATTTGGAATAATCCGAGAATAAAGTCCTAAAGTTTTCAGAATAAAGCTCTAATAATACAAGTAGTAGTAAGATAAGAAAAACATTACGAGAAGTCTTAACAATATGAGAATAAAGTCATACTGCTATGAGAATAAAGCAAAAATACAAGAAAAAAAAGTTACAATTTTACCAGATTTAAGTATGAATATTAGGAGATTGAAGTCGTAATTTGAAGCACAACTTCATCAGGACCTGTTCTCTTCGTAAACATGTTTGCTTGTTTCTGTCTCATCATTTATTTAGATTGATTGGCCTGCCTTGTGTGTACTAGATTTCATTTTCTGTGAATTGTGAGCAGAGGTTTAAATTACCAAAGAAAGAGTCAGTCCAATGACTGTAGATGAACACTTAAATTTTGTTGAGCAGAAATGCAGTAATTACTAGTTTACTTTACATTTTTCCAATAAATAAAGTAAAACGTTTCCTTTTTGAATTGTTATCAAATTGGTACACCTATTTAAGTGACTTCCAGAAAACATAATAAAGAAATGGTAACTATTTTTACTAGTTTTGATCTGTACTGATTAAAGAAAAAAAACTGCAATATAGTAAAAGCTGCAGGGACAGTATGTACAAAACATACAGCAAAAAGCAGCAACAAAAGCTCCCAGAGCGGAAATATCTGAAGGTAAAATTACCCAAATTAAGATCCCTGAAAAGTAATTTTAGTCATTTTAATGTCCCAATAGGCATTTCAAGTTTACCCTATAAAAGTAAAAGTTGTTTTCCTGCTTTAGTATTAACACTAAAAGCTTTTTCCGATAAACAATCATATTGTGAAACATTTATTTGGGTGAATTGGGAAGATTTCCACTCTGACATACCTACAGCTCAAAGGTTTCGCAGTCACAACATTTTTATGCATTCGTGTTACATTGTTCTGCTGGTGTCCTCAACTTTAACCACCAAATACACTTTCAATGTCAGTTGAGACGTTGCGAAATCATTTGACCCAAGAAAAAGAACATAGCATACCTTGAAAATACACATGAAAGAGTCACACAAGGCAGTGATGGTGGCAGGCGACACGTGACGAGGTTTTATTTCACCACATCAGGGGGAGGGAAATGTAAAACAGCGGGAAGGTTGTGTTTACGGTGACCGGCTACGTGCCAGTGGAGCAGAGGTAACCGGAGATTAAAGGGTAGCAGCACGTTTCACGTTTCAGCAGTGAAGGAATGAGAAGAAGTCTAGACTGACACATACAGAATGGGATTACATGCATAGCAAGAAGACAAAACCTGACAGTAATCTACTCCCACCTGGTTCCATAGTTGGTAGTTAGAAAACCCAAACTAATGAAGAAACTGGACATTTTTGTTAAAGCCTTAAGTTTAGGGTGCATTCACACCAGCCCCGTTTAGTCGACTTCAATTTAACTCTACTTTGTTTGTGTAGAAAGTCCGGTTCGTTTAGGGGGATGTGAACGCACAATCAAACTGATGTGGACCAAAAAAAAAAGTTAACTCTGGTCTGGCTACAAACCTCGGTCTCGGTTCAGCTGAAGTGAACTTTGGTGCGGTCTGAATGTATATCTGAATGCAAGTGGCCTAGCGACCGCTCCAAAAGCAGGAAGCAGACTATATTGCAGGGCATTCTGGGTAAATACAACCAAAACGATGCGCGTGTCTAATGTTAGCAGGCTCATGATCGTTTAGCAAGGACTAAAGAAAAATCTTGCAACCACTAAAATCTGATGCGACTCCAATTTGGTTTGCATTTCATGAAGAAGTTTTTAGATTTTCAACCTGGAGAACGTGTTTTGCAGAAGGTTTGATTTTTTTTTTGGCACAGTGCCGTGTAAAAGCGGACCACACCAGCAGAAAATGTGAGGTACTTTTTCCAGCATTACAGATAGAAAACAATAACAGTTTACCATAAATGTGTATATTTTTATTTGTTTACTAAATGCTAAATTTTAGAAACACCCAATTCATTTATCTTTCAAATGATTACAAACAAATATCTGGGATTTTATTATTTGAGCAACAACAGCTGCAATAAAGTTTTCTAAGGACTGAATGACTAGTAAAGAAAATAAATCCTACAAACCTTAAGCCTGCTTTCAACTGCTGATTTGAATGCTTTCACCTAAACCACCAGAATAAATTTCCTAACATTCAAATGTTTTTAAATTCAATGCAAACCTCTAGATAAATGCAAACTCCAGCCGCATTAGGGAGTGGAAGCTTGACTCGAGATAAGTTTGGTTAACCCACTTTAATATCAAGATTTATCTATTTATGGGAGCTTCTGTTATATTCAGAGCATTTCGTAATACTTACGTTATTACAATGTTTATTGTCAATAATGCTTAGAAATGCTGATATTTTCAAAATTCAAACTGATCATATGATGCTTTGAGGTTGAAAATGTATCCGAAATGCTCAGCTAAAATAACCGTTTGTGTTTTTTATGGACATCATCATGCACACGCAGTGCTGATTTGTCAAGAAGCGTTTTATTTAGTGACACACTAGTTGTCTACGGAAAGCCGGCCCATTCTTAGTCCGTTACACAAGTTGCAAGACCCGACCACATGTGTAAATGCTGAGTCATTTAACCGCTTAACAGAAAAAATAAAAAAAACTATGGACATCCTGTTCTGGTTTTATAACCAAACACATGGGCATGTGTTGTGTCACTCTTCTAGTTTTGTAACTTTAACATGTTGTAAAAGGACTTCGGTTACAAAATGTGTATTTGAAAAGAGGCAAACATTGTTTTTGGCAGCAGCTACTATGCAGTAAACACCCTTACAAATGCCAAATTTATCCTAGGAGAAATAAATTATATTCTATAACTAATTTAAAACCAAGAACTTTAAAATATTAGGTCTGATGGGACTCCGAGAACTTTAAAATATTAAGTCTGATGGGACTCCAAGGCAGACAAGGCATGTCCAGGAATAAATGATTTAATTTGGGCTGAGCGATGAAAAGCAAAGAAACTTTTTTACAAATTAATCAATTATACAATGACAATTAATTGTAATTTTCTCATATTTTCTCCATTAGTGTTACTATATATTAGAGTTCTTTTAGAACAGTATATTTTGGCCACTAATATCTCCATCAGCTGTTGGCATAAAAAAAAGGCAATGAAGACAATAAAACTGGGCAAAAGCAATACTGGCATGAAGAGTTTTAATGCATGGCATTTGGAATCAATCATTCTGCCAAACATTGCATGAAAGCAGGTCTTTGAGATGGGGATTCAAATCTAATTTAAAATTAATCCAACGTAATCTCATCAAAAAGATTTTAATTTAATTGCATATATTCCAATTAGATCCTAGTCACAGCATGCCAAGTTGATTGGTCATTAACTTGACAGTCCCTTCTTCTTACAAAAGAAAAAAAAAAACAGCTTTTTTTTTATCCAATAATAAATCAGACTTAAGTTGTAAAAAATATATATATTTATATATATATAAAGAAATCGTAGGATATGACAAATTTGTGTATAAATGGTTTTAAAGAGGAGTAACTTAAATAAAAGATGACTTTCAACACTTAGAGAAGCTTTATTTTCATTAAACCAGTAAACAAGTTGATATTTTCAAAGTTTTTTTCCATTTGGTTCTTACAGCAGCACATTGGCCCACACAGGTTGGCGCCAACAGCAGATGAATGGAAGTCATGTCTCACTTTGTTCTCAGACAACATTTACTGTTACTGTACTCCTCCATAGGCTGATAAACCCCCTAGAGTCTCTAGCGCCGTCTTTTCCACTAAGCCCAGCGGGGATCTAAATTCAAGGTATCTGTTGTTGCTTTAAGTTGGTGAAATCCTTTAAGCCAACGTGAGATCACACTCAATGCAGCTCAGGCAACCAGTTTCATTTGTTTGGAAAGTAACAGCAGAAAAGCCTTTCCTTCTATCTACCTTTGCTTTACCTATGTCATAGGAGATGCACTGTAGTTTTTATAGCAAATAAAGTTATGAAACTACAAAAAGTGGGTCATAATATAAAATGATTCAATTGTACTATGTTGCAACACTTTCAAGAGCTAAAAACAGCTTGTGTCTTGGCACACACCAGGCTATAAAACTGGGTTAGCGCTCTGCAATAATCAGCCTGAGATGTCAAAAAATAAGAGATTGGATTTGTGCTAAAGGTTTACATTGGCTCATTTTTGTCATTCACAATCAATGAGCCAATATTCTACTTTATCAAATAAACTAAACACTATTTACTTTTTTTCCTCAACGCATAAAAATCTCAGAGGGAACATTTATTAAATATCATGACCTTTGGAGAAAATAGCCCAGATCACACTGCAGCCACGCAGAACATCAGATTTCATAGTACATAAACTTCAAGATGAAAATAATTCTATTAAAATAGTTATCAATTACTAATTCACTAACAGCAGCAGAATGGGGTTTGTTTTCATCTGAGAGTTTTGATTGGTCTTGCGTACCGACGTCGTTCTAACATTATAAAACAGTATTTTATGGTGGCCCAGAAGGGTCAACAAAATGCAAAAGCCACAGCAGAAGAGATGCTAAAACTAAATTAGAAATTATGCCACACCTGCTAGCATAACTTCCATTTTAGCATGCTTTTACTTTTAGTCCAACATCTTTTGTCGCATTTTGTTGACCCTTCTGGGCCACCATAGTATTTGAATGCCTACCGTATTATACACAATACATAAAACATTTTTCTTTGACAACACTAGCAAAAGTAAGATATAATTTATGCAAATTCAGTACAAAATTTTAATTTTAATTAAAAAGATGCAAGCTAATAAAAAAAGGTAAATGTAATCACATTTCATCTTAATTTGCATATTTATAAGCACCTATGATACAGCAAAAATATAACTATTCTTCAATATGCCTCACATGCAGTCATACCAATTATTGGCAATTACTCCCAGAGGACATTTAATCAGAGTGTAACAGCCTTTATCTAACTATACCAGCACTGACACTGAAGAAGCATCATGTGACGAACACGCCACCGAAATACTGAAAACATTAATAATCTGCATGGAGGCTATGCCAACAGTTGCCACATGGTGGCTCCGAAAGGGATTGCTGCAAAGCCAACCACTGGAAACCATCAACTGGCTTCACAAAATCCACTGAATTTTCTAGTCTTGTATTATAATTTGGATTAAACTGGAGTATACTGGCAAGTATAAACCTGGGCTTCTTAAGCCTTTTTTGGTAAATTAGTGGGTCATAAAATAGTATTTTATTTTCTCATTTGGTAAAGCTGTAAATTTCCTAAAATAAAACTAATCAAAATCTAATTTATCTTCATCAGACTGTACGATGGACTCTACTGGACTAAAATAAACTGAATTTGGATAATTAAATCTTACATAATTTGATTTTATTTTCTTTAACAACAATGTAAACAGAAACATCAAATAGTTTTTATGTCTATATATAAAAGTAAAGGTTTAGGGTCAGGAATCAACATGTGTGAGGTCTTAACTAAAATCAAACAAGCTTTAAATAAATGGCTAAAGTATATTTACTCTTTAAAGAAAACTGCTATAGCTAAGTTAGTAAAATAAAACTTCTCAATCTGTTGTGTGAGTCAGAAGATGAAAACCTTGGGAAACACTGATCAGAAACTCACAGCTGATTTGAACTGTGGTGTTACGTTGCAGCTGTATTGTATATATTTCAGAGTGAAACCTGGGAAAACCCCAAAGGAGCTGTTTTCTTCTTGATATGAGGTGTGGTGATGCAATAAGGGACAGGGTTGATAAAAACAAATAAGGTGTTAAAGATGAGATAAAAACAACACTATCAAAAAATGAAAAACATCAGTGGGTGAGGTTGCTCAAAAAACCCAATAATACCAGAATAAGCAATGCAGAACCAAAACCTAAAGCTGAAACTGCCTTCCTGATGAATAACATTTTTTTAAAAAGTAAAAATTTACAGGCTATATTAATTTAAACTATTCCAAACTTTGCTTGTTAATCACTCCGGTTCATGTGTGAAAGGCCAGAAGATTCTGGAGAGAAGCAGAAACTTATTTGCAACCTTTTGCGTTTTTATAGGCTCCACAGTTTTATTACATTAGTAAATTCATGTATTTTTCCATTTGATTGGAACAAATTGCTCATACCTACTGATGGAAAATGAAATTATTTGGAAAATTAAGTCATACTTGATATTTTTCAACAGAAAAGCCATAAGGCCTGGTCTGGTAAACAAAACTTTTTATGCCTTTCTTGGGATTCAGGCACAAACTAGTCATTCTGTTTAATAGCCTGCTGGTTGCTGATTATTCATATCACCACCTTTTCAAGAAAATTTGCTTGAAAAATTGTTATCTTGGGTGTAAAACACTTTATTCCGGGTACGGGATCAGAAACGGTTCACGTGATCCGCTTCTTGTTCAGACAGAGCAAGTCAATAAGTAACCCTCTTTGGCATGTTGCTACCGGTTCATTCATCATCTGTCAACCTGCTGATTAAATCTTGATAACTTCAATA
Organism: Gambusia affinis; assembly: GCF_019740435.1. NCBI lineage: Eukaryota > Metazoa > Chordata > Actinopteri > Cyprinodontiformes > Poeciliidae > Gambusia > Gambusia affinis. The sequence continues at coordinate 16,890,378 of NC_057870.1, forward strand.
CAAAGTAGGCCACCGCTTTGCTCCAGTTCCTTTTACAACATCAAATGACCTCATTTTGTAAAATGTCAGACAAGCTAAAGGTTCAGAGGAAATGTTTCTGAACCAAAAAACATGAACAAACATAACTGAAGTCAGGTGCATCAGTCTCTGATCCCTATATCTTCCTATTTTGTAATCCACATTTAAACAGCAACTTATAAAAGATATGTTCTGGTTCTTGTCTTCAAGTGAAGGCTCCCACTTACTTATCCAAACTGGATTTATCTGAACAGTCGACACGTTACCCCAAAAAGTATTCAAGTGTCCGACGGATACAAACTGGATATCGGAAGTAGTTGATGAGAAATGGCAATGTTGCCGTCTGAGTCCATAAAACACAGCAACAAACTTCTGACCAATCACACAACACTTTGCACAAAGCTCCGTCAACCTAGTCCGATGTCTGGCGTCAAGTTCGGCACTTCTGTGAACAAAATGACATGTTGTTTTTTTAAGAATCTACGTCAAATGAGTCAATTTCAGCAAAGAAGTTCAAAAAAATAAACTATTCTGATTCTGCTCCGTCCTGTTTTTAACAGTCCCAGTGAACATAAGAGTAGACACGGTTCATTCAAAAAAGGAACAATGTTCAATTACAAGTTATTGGCATTTTATTGCTTTAGTTTTAGTCATTTCTTTGAATAAATTAATTTATAAATTAGTGCTTTGCTTTTCCATTTAATATTATTTAAAATGCATATCATTTTCATGCTGAAATCTGTGAATTCATCATCATTTCTAGTATTCCGTAACAGAAATATTAGGTTTTTTTCTGCACACATTTATTTCTTAACAGAATAAATTTAATCAACTGAAATCAAGTTTAACTGTCATTAAACTATCATTTCTAGCACTTTCTAATAATATGCTGATTCTGTGCTCTTTATAAATAGCGAAATGTTTGTGGATATGGAATACAGCAACTGGCTTGTGTTGGTAAAACACAAATCCTTGTAAATCCAGGATAAATCTAATATGCGTCGTCAGCAATCCCTGTAATTTTACTTTGATTTATTGGACGTTGGAACAAACACAACTGTAAACATAAAAACAGTTTTTTTTTCCCTCAGCCGCATTTCCAAGGAAATCAGCAAGTAGATTCGCTTGTTGGTTAGGACATGAGTATCTGTCAAATAAATACCTGAGGCTGTTTCAGTCACACCCTCACAATAACACACATGGATATCATCACCTTCCAAAAATAATGCCTTTTATTGTGTGACAAAGGGAATTTGGGCAAAAAAATATAAATACATTTTGGCAAAAAAAGGACTACTTAATTTAATGACTGCAGCTCCTGTACCTGACACTACTTGATAAGGAGAGGCTTGAAAAAACCTCAGCGATGGCAAAAAAAATAAAAATAAATAAAATCTCAGTTAAGCACAGACATCCTCAAAAAACATAAAATAAGAAAAAATTAAACTTAGTGCAAGGTTCAAGTAGAGCTGAACGATATGGCTGAAAAGTGTTTCATATTGGACGATATCAATAATTACTTACATGATTTTTTTGTTTTAAATATCTAAAATGCTACCAAACTGCTGACGTGACCTTTGCCCTTTTTTCCACAGTGTTTGCTCCATGCCAACTGCTGCTCTGTAACTTACTCAACAGGCCGTTGCTAGGTAACCACAAGTTACTCTGCAGGTTGTTGCTAGGTAACCAAAGAGTGTGCGAGTTAGTCGATGCCATGGATCTAGCGTAGCTGGCAGTGAGAGGTCGAACAGCTAAAATCGTTCCTCTGCCTACATCCCCCCAGAATACTGTGCGGTTCTGGAAGTTTGCCCAAGATTTGACTGTTTGAAGGGTTTTGTGACATATTTTCTTTTATAAAATGTGAAAAACTTTAGATTCTTTGTTGTGAGTTCTTTAAAAGCATTTTAAGACCTTGTAAAATCATTCAGTGGTCTGTTGAACCATTGTTGTATTTATGAAAGACAAAAGTAAACGTGGTCTTCCTTGGCTATTGATTTTAATCACTCTATAATTACACACCTTTTGGTTTAATAAATATAGTTAAATTGAAAAAAAGTGAAATTCAGAATAAATAAAAAAAGTGGGATCGGGAAAAGAAAACTGATTTCACAGGGCCATAAGTAGGAACAAAAAAATAAAATAAATCGGATGCCTTTTCAATTTCTAATCCCCATTTTACATAATTACTACCTCAGTAGAACCAGAAGCTCAAAAAACCAAAATCTGAAGTATTACTGGGAAAATTTAAACAGATTATATACAGAAAACATAAAAATGAAAACAGAGTTAGGAGTTAAGGTGTGTCACTTTATCAGGAGCAACATACTGTAACACTACACCTGCGCGCGCGCACACACACACACACACACACACACACCTTCACTGTACAGTGTGAAGGCAGTGCCTGACCCATTGGTTCAGTGTAATCTTAGTCACATGCTGCCAAGAGAAAACGGGGCCAAGAATCCATTTCTGCAACCCAGTTCACCTTAACCTGGCCAGTAAGCCTGTCATCTGCTTACTCAGACTCAATGGAAAGATTTGAAGTAAAACATATGCTAAAGATGATAGGACAATGATTTTTTTATTTACATCCAGGTAAAATTTTGCACATCTATGAATTTCTTATTTGAGTAATAAAATAAGAGCAAAGTAAATTGGAATCAGATTGCTTTCTTTTGTGCAGATACCTATTAGAGCGTTAGTATTTTGGATCATTAGATACACAGGGTTTCCCTCAGTGTATTATAAGCCTGGCCGGTCACTAGGCTTACTTGTGCCCCCACCAGGCAGGTTTAGCATTGCTTATTTACTTCAGTTTTTTTATATATACATATTTAGCATTTTTTTAAGACTTTATAGTTGGTGTTCAGATATTAATCTTCCAATTCCAAAGTGATATTTTCAATTTTAAACATTTTTTAAATCAAAAATACGGTGGGCCAAGACAAAACACGGTGACTGCCAAGCGCCCCAACCACCGGGCTAAGCAAGTTTTCTTGGGGAAACCTCGACACATAATGCCACATAGGAAAACATAGAAAAATGTCTTGTTATAGGTAAAATAATCTGGCAATGGAACTAGTATGTTTTAAAAATCAATACATGTTGCTGAAAAGTTAGTTTCTTGCAACAAAATGAAGACTATTTTTAGATCAGTGTCAAGTCCCACGCTAGAGTGAACACACTTGTTAACAAACCGATCATCTAACCTTTGGCTTTGGTTCAAGTACAACTTTGTTAATTGGCCAGTTTTTTTATCCTGGAAGAAGTCCAGGCCTAATACGCATCTTCACTGCAATGACAGCACTGGCCGCACGTACGCATGTGAACAGTCAGAGTTAAACATTTGTGGTCTTGTTAAAAATAACACAAAGCCAGCACGTAAAGACAGCTGTAACAAAAAGCACAGAATGCCAAAAAACTGGTTTCATCCTCAAGAAATGTCTAAAAAAAAATCTCCCTCCAGCACAGAAAAATGTTAAAAATGCAGAAGAATTTATAAAATGTTCCAATGTGTTCTAATCATGGTAATGCATTTGAAAGAAAGCATATTTTTTAAACCACTCCACTGCAGCAGGAACTAACAAACATTTATAACCGACCATGGACTGAATACAGCTGCTACAGAATAACATTACCATGGCCTTCCTATATCTTATCATGGATTAATGACCCTGAACACAAAGGGCAAAAGCAGGAAGTCCACTTGATGCACATATAAACACACACAGTTACTTCACACACACACATAGACACCACATTGGTAATGTCTCCAGGACATCATCATGAATAAAGAAACAATACAGCCTAATGGTATTGTAAGCTTTTAAGGTCATATATAAATATATATATATATATATATATATATATATATATATATATATATATATAATAGTCAAGCTGGTTTTCCACATCTTCCTCATCAAAATTATATCAGAGAAATCATTTTATGTATTTACTTAGCTTTGAAAGACTGTTTTAAAAAAACAGAGTCAAAATAAAGAGGTTAGTATCTTAAAACCTTGAAGAATCCATAAAACATACAGATAAGCCACAGTTTCTAGGTGAAATACACATCCAGGATCAGCTATTGTGAAAAACAGAGGAAAGCAACAGAGAACATGGATTCTATTTACTTATATAAAGACTTAAACTGCCTCTACTGCTAAAGGAATCATTGTTTATTCAGAGAAATTTGGGTGGGACAGTTAGTTAAGCTGATATTGGCCCATACTGATGAAAGCTTCCTTTTCTTCACAAAGGATAGTTGATATTTTCTGAAGTTATCAGTGTTAGTTCTCTTATCTTTACTTGTAAGACGCCATAAATCAGCGACTTTGTAGGCAACTAAATAAATCCTCAGGCCGCTGGAAGGCTAATGGTTATTGAGGCGAATCCCCAGTGGCGGATGATATTATTAACTTAAAAACAGCTCAAAATGAAAATGTTGATACACACTGGATACAAAGCTATGCGAGTGAATATTTATCATCCAGACTTTGACAAGAGTAGGTTAAATTTGTTGTGGTTTGTCTACCAGACACTTTCTGTGATATTGCATTAATGTTGTGCTGCCTGTGGCTGCATCAGTCGCCCTATTTAGCTGAAGCTTATCAGGCCATCAAGAAATGTTTTTTTTTTTATTTTTTTTTTAAGTGGTTGTTATATTTGTACAACAGTATAAGAGATGGGGTATTATAGAGCATTTCCAGTTCTGGGTGTTGGTCATAACATGGGACACTTAGTACTAAACATGACACACGTTGTTCTTTTATTTTTTGGGGTTTTTTAGACTCACCTTGACAAATTGCAGGTTTTTTCTATGATCTATTCATAGCTGTAGTAGTGCAGTTATATTTGACACAAATTAATAATTTCTCTTTGTCCCCAGCCAGTTGAGGGAATTGGTTGATTATTATCTCCCGTTAATAGAAAGTTGTTCCTCTCCCCTGCCACCTTATGCTTGCTCTGAATGAGAAAATGCAGCGATGTGAAGATACATTGCACTGATAATGCATTATGACTTCCAGCCATAATGCATTACCATTATGGCAGAGTCAGATTCTGGACCCAATCTGACTCTTTGGAATGAATTATAACTCATTCCAATAAATGTTAACCTAAATTAACTCAACGTACCTGGATTTCCATATGATCATTTTTATTTTATGTACAGTGCCCCCAGACTACTTTGGCGCTTTGTAATTAGTCCAATTTTAATTGAATGTATTGAAGAACGAGCTTAAACACGTGGGCCTTGATTTGTTCGGTCACAGAGGAGCATCAGCAGACTCGCTGTCACGCAAGTACTTGGAGTCCTCAAAAGCCGGAGGATAGCTCTTAACATCTTTAAACAGCAGCCGGTCCGAGTTACCGGATGTTCAAAAAATTAACCGCTTCCCAAACTGAGAATTTTAGTCAAAATAGATTAACTAAAATCCACTGGTATGGTAAATCCGTCACACAGGATTAAAAATGGCTCGTTTTTGTACACACCTGCCCGATGAAAAAGAAGACGGAGCCCACTTCCCCTCTTGGCTAGCGTTACGTCCGCTGGCTCGTCCCCGTGGCTTGTGTTGTTGTCGCTGGCTTAGGAGCTGGAGACGACCAGTCGGGAAGCAGCTCAATCACAAAAAGCCCGATGAGGTAAGTCTGACTCCTCCAGAACCAGCTCCTGCTCCTTGACTATATATAATACCTCGGAAGCTTTCTGGAACACCTCCTGGACGTGAGGATACTGCCCCTGTATCGGCTTTCATAAAGCCACGGGGTTGAAGAAAGTCACTACGCATGCTCACATAACTCAAGTGACGTTAACGGTCAGCCTTTAGCCCCGCCTCCGAGTCAACACTGAGCCAATCAGGAGCGCAGGGACGATCTACAGCCTCCATCAGCGTGAGGATGTCAGACTGATCCTGGAACAGTTTCTGAAATAATAACCTTTCTTGCATAAGCCGTCTCTTTTTTCCCCTGCTGCTTGGCAGTAGTTTTACAAGAGCAAACAACGGCAGCCTTCACTTATCAAAGTGGGTCTTTTTGTCCGCATATGGCGTGGGTTTAGGTTATGTATTCCGCCACACTGCCACCTAGTGGTTGGTTTCACTACTTCCATTAGCCACACTAGGTTGAGTCATCAGTGGCATAACCAGGTTTGATAACAGGGCACAAGCTGCCCTTTAGTGCCCAATGTGTTTCTGGGCAATAATGTCCCCACATGTCTTGAGCTGCTTACTTTCACACAATGTTGCGGGGGGTTTGCATCTGTTTAAGTTTACTTATTTGGTTCATTTTACACTCATTATGGTAGAATGAGGACTGCAAACACTCATCAAGGGCATGCATATCATACAAGTTCATAATGGTAACAATAGTTGCAAATAATGCATTGATCTTCAGGTTTTGTTTGTTTTGAATATATTATGAAAATTACATTTTCATTTATAAATATATAAATGTAATATAAAATTTAAAAAAATGCAAACATACAGATTATTTGTATTAGGCAAGTCAAAGTCAGAATAGTAGAGGATGAAATTACTTATAATGACATAAAAAGGTTTGCATACTTTCATCATGAGCAGAAGTATAGTAATTTTGGGCTTTTCCAGGATGGATTGATTGTAATCATTTGCATTCCCAGTATAGTGTGTATGACTCTGATGTTTTCTCTTTTCTTTTAATCCACATGGTGGGAAAATTATACAATACTGGCTCAAAGTCATCCCACAAATATTTACATTATTGTCTTTTAGCGAGTTCCAGAGGAATCACACCAAGTTTGGGAGCCATTCTTAAGGCTGATGATGAACAGTGGAGTCCATTTAAACTATCTGGTTTGCTGGAACAAATGCACCTTTTAAGTGAGTCTATAGATTTTCAATATGGCTGAGATCAGGGCTTGTTTCCAAAACTACTTTTAGCTGGAAGATTTGGAAATAATCCACAATCTTTATTGTTCTATCCACTTTTGCAATCAATACCACTGGCAGCAAAACACCCTCTAAGCATGATCTTGCGACCACCATGCTTAACAGTTGGTACCTTCTTCTTACGTTTAAAAGCCTCAAATTGACTCCTTTGTGACCAACAAGTTGATTTTTCTCTCGTCTGACCAGAAAAGCTTTCACAGAAAGGATTTGGCTTGTTCATGTGAACACCAACAGCATCCAATCTGATTGAATTGTTGTCAGTCTTGGAGCTTTTTTCTTGCAGGCACCAATTTGTCAATGTTGAGTTAAACTTACTCTGATGGAGACTGAAAAAATTAGCCCAGGAACAATCAAGAGCTCAATAAAATCTACCTGACACAAATGTTTGTAAAGAAACTTCAGCTCTTCCTTGTCCAACACCAAATCAGAATGACTCATGCCCAGAAAACACCATCAACCAAACATTGACATTATAAGAACAGCAGAAACTCAAAAAAGGCAGCAGAAACATCATCATCAGTATTTCTAACGATTTTTAAAAAGAAATCTTAGCTAAATTTATGCAGAGCAGAATTAGCATTATGCTAATCAAAGCAACGTTAACTGATGATCTGCAAAGAAATGACAGCAGCTGATGAACCAAAAAAGTAAAACAACAAAAACGAGAATAGTAATATGGCAGCTAAAGCTAATAAAACACGCAGAGAAACAGAAGCTGTAGCTTACCGTTAACCTTTAAAATCCTCTACATTGTCAATAAAGATGGAGAATTCCCTCAAAGCTTTCCCTCGCCATGGTCAACTGTATCACCATGGCGACCCAAAACTTTCAGGCAAGGGCCAACTTCCGAGCGATCCGTAGACATTTAATTCAGCGATGCTGATTGGTCAAATGTTTATTATTTTCCCCTAGCAACCACATGTGATTGGCTATTTATTTAACTTCACTTATAAGACGCAATCGGCGAATTAAAGTCAATCGGTGGAAATGTCGTGAAAATAATTGAGATTAAATTTAGGCACACGCTATTAAAGAAAACAAGTTAATGCAATTTTTGATCATGTAGATCATATTTAGATTTTTTTTCTTTTCCTCCGTATAAGAATGGTAAACAGGCCATCTACCATTTACTGTCTCTACAACAACTTTTTGAAAAACATTGAGAACATACGAGTCACAACAACATTCAAATTCCCTTAGGGATCAATTGAGTATTTTGAATTTGATTTTGAATATATATATTAGATTGTTTATGCAATTCAGACCCTTTATTGTTTTAATCATTCCACCCTGGGGAAAAAAAAGTTGAAATGTGTCTTTTAAAAATCAAATTAAGAATCATGCCTATCACAATTAGAATCTCTTTAATATTGCAACTTTTTTGTTGACATGATTTGTATTCTTTATCTATTTTATTATTTGTATCTATAGCTAGAGGACACAAACCACATTTCCAAACAGTGCAATATTTAGTCTCCATTTATGCTTTAGGCAGGTTTGCATATGTTTGTGTTCTTTGTTTTTCTTTCCTGGTAAAGGCTTGTGCTTTCTCACAACACTCAGCCGGATTTCTGCTCCTCCTGAGCAGGTTTTCCTGAAGCTTTGCTGGTCAAAGAGAGCCGTTCCTCTTCACTGGTATTTGGTGCTTGCTCATGATGAGGGAATTGCAGTGAAGCAAAAAGCTGATGCAATCTACTGGAAATCTTAGATAGACAACTTTTCACTGCTTGGCTTTCTACTAAATTGCAATTAGATGTAAATTAACTGTGTTTTTGGATTTTTGCTTTACTCCGACTCCAAATTGTCAGGTTCCAAATAACTTTGGATTTAATAAATTTAATCTGAAGTGGTTAAATAGAAACTGGTTTTGTTTTGAACCATTTTGTTTGTGTGTTTTTATAATCTGAAATTGACATCCTTCCTCTTAATTTTTTCTGGCTGAGACTTCTAGTCATGACCCGTTTTCATCTTATGTTACTTTTACACTATTTTTCATTTTCTAAATATATATATTTCATTTTATGTAATCTACTTTTAATTATTTTACTGACCTCAAAATAAAAGTTTATAAAATTTTGATTCAAAGTTGCACAGTATTCACAATTTCTACTATAAAACTTAAATTATATATATTTTTGATTAATACTCAAATTACTCTGTTCCTTTCCTTTATTGTCTAGTGACGCTAAAATGCCTCAAAGCCAAAAGTAATGGAGACTATTTAGAAATGCCACTACGTACTTCTGCGCACAAAGTGTAGTTCACACTCTAACAACTAGATGGGAGTAAAGCACTTCTAAAGGCATTTTGTAGTATGAGCGTCATATCTATCAACGACATTCGTGGTAAACAGGTATGAAGCTAATTAGCATCAGTCGTCCAAAAGGGGTTAAAAGATAATGTTGAAATAGAAACTCTGTGAAATTGGTCAAATTTGTGGCTCTTTAATGTTGTGACTTCACAAAGGTCCAGCTGCACCTTACATTTTACTGCGACTGAGTCAGCATGCTCGTGTATACTGCATTAATATGCTACAAACTTAAGTTAGTATACAAACACTTTTCACAGTCCTTTTACTTGTCCAGAGCACAGTAGGAATTTACTTTTCCAATCGGACCTGTTGACATAATCTTTGAGATTACAAAAAGATAGAACTTTTTAAATAATTTCAATTACTAAACATGAAAAGTATCTAACAGAATAACACAGGAACACCTTAAGCAGTTGTTCAGTTCGGGTGTTGTTCCATCATCCAGTGCTGCACAGAAAACACCAACCCAATGCAGGATATATAACTATTAACTATACATATATACAAACACACTGGTTTCCATCAGTGGTGCATCAGATGCAGGTATTTACAGAGCCTTTATACATAATCAGAAAATTTTAGTGCAAGCTAACCTCATATTTCAAACATGCTGTAGTTCTCTTTTTATGTGAATTTTTAAAAAATATCTTTCCTTTGATCTAAAACGTCTGTCTCTACACGAGCGCTTACGTTGGTGGTAAAGCTAGGTTCCATGAGGATTCGGGTCGGGTCAGTGGTCATCTGATGACGGACGCACAAGGAGCTCTTCTGTTGTGGGAGAAAATGCCATTCAGGAAGCTGATCGTGCCACTGAAGCAGTCCTTTAAAATCCAGGGACAGTTTCTGATGCGGCTGAAGGAGTGCAGAGGGTAGCGGAAACAAACGTGTGCTTCCTGTGTTTTTACAGTACTTTCGTTGTGATTCAGTAGCGGTTCTAAGTGTTAGTGCAGCGCCTGAGAACTGGGTGAGCTGGCTGGGTAATTAGACGTGCTAATGAGGGAGAAACTACTGAGAGAATCCAGCTCTGTTTTATATCACATTTTCAAACAGCTGCATGGAGTTCATGATGTTCTCGTCCTGTGGAGATAAAAACCGAAAATAAGAAGCTAAAGTTTAGACTCACTTTCAGAAAAACGTCTCTCTGTTTTTTAAACCAAGTACAAAAACAACCTGCGGTGATGTGAAAAAGTATTCGCTCCCTCAAACACCAAGATCAGGAATTTTGTCAAAGAGCTACTTGTTAAACTGCTAAAATATTATAGCTTGCTTTGTAAAATTAAATAGCATTCAACATCTTTTCACAATGATGTAATTTGGCCACGTAAATAACTATGGCGGGCCAGATTTGACCCTCGGGCCTTAAGTTTGACACATTTGCCTTACAGTTTTATTCAGTTTCTGCTTTCTTGACACACTTGAATGTTTCAAATCATTAAACACATTAAAATATCAGACCGAGATAGCCTGATTAAATACAAAATGCAGTTTTCAAATTATGATTAATTTTATTAGGAGAAAAAAAATATCCAAACCAATCAAACTTAATTGAGAAAAATAGTTTATGGTAAATGTTTGGTTAATGTTGGTAATACAGCTCTAATAGATGTTTATGGGTTTCCTCTTCAGTGGACGGCATTGAAATTGTATACATGTCTTACGAGAGAAATTATAAAAGATTAATAAAATTTAAACACTGGGATGTTCCCAAAACAAGTAATTATAGCTCTCATAAATGACATTTTAAAGCAAAGATGCTTGCTAGATAACAATACACTTATAAGCCTGTAAACAAGTGTTTTGTTTTGGGGGTTTTTGCAATGATGGTGTGGTGAGTCTAAAAAATACTTTATGTACATTTCAACTGCCATAATCACACATTTTAACAGCTGGTGGGTTTTTATTTTGGGTGTTGATTCAATAAATTGACATGTGGGGAAAAACAACTTTTGCCAGAACAGGACAGCAGGACGGATTGAAAACCTTCATTAGTGCAGATGTAGTTAGATCTGCGGTTGTAAACACAGGTCGTATCCCTACTGTGTTTTTGTTTGTTTCTACATGAAGTAGTTGCCTAGAAAAAAAAACAGACGCAGACTTGGTATTATTATATCAACCTGTGCTTACTGTTCAAGTTTTATTCTAATTATAGTATGCAGTATGTACAACAACATGGCATTGTTAGAATTTACTTGTGTACTACTATAATTTACGTTTCCCTCATGAACAGTGATATAATTATTTTCAATTGGTTAAGGCAGCCTTCAGACAATTGTGACTAGAGAATCAGAAGCTGTAAATGTTTTTCTTTAATTCAAAATTGCAGCAAGAAACACTTGGCCACTTTGTTGAATTGAAGTGTCCAAATATTCAGAATCTTAACCAGCTGCCCTATAAAATGTTCACATACACAAGTATTTTAAACAAAATGTCATTTTATGGAAATAATGTTTTGCTTTTTTAAGCAGCTCCTAGCTGGTTCCTTCTGCCTACAAATCTGTCTGTAAATATGCTGCAAAATATTCTAAACAATATGAATTTCCGTACCAAAGTTTATAAAGGACCAAAAGTTGAATATTTACATTAAAACACACTTATATATTTTCTCAGCAGAAAGAGTTTACACTAAAGAAATAAACCCATCAGATGTTCTCACACAAGACTTAATTAAATAATATAAGAGGATAAAAGTAATTGTTTTTCCAATAGTTTCCTTAAATTGGTAAAGAAAAATACAAGTCTAGCTCAAAATTAACAATGTACTCTCATATAAACCTGAGAAAATCATGAAGTTAAATAAGATAATAATTCTCATGCAATATTGCCAATATCAAAAATGTTTGCGTATGTTAATTGGATTGCAGCACTTATGAGGGAATCACACGTCAGTGTGGTTTTAAACCTTTAGATTTCCAGAAGAAACACCAGCATTCATCAGAAGAGCAGAAGATGCAAAATGCTTGTTTTGGAGTGAGCTACAGATTAGGGTGATGTCACAGAGGCCTTCCAGCCTCAAACACTTGGATTTTATCAATAAAAATGATTAAAAGTCAAAATACCAGCAGAAAAATACAAAAAGCTGGTCGGTAATACTGTGATTTTTAAAAAAATTGAATGTTGAGACATATCTAAAAGAAATTCAATGTGCCAGTCTATTTAAAAAAAAAGAAAAAAAAGAAATCTAAATAAAAATAATATATCCAAATTGATCACGTTTCACTTTCTATCAGAAAATAAACTTCTTGACTGAATATCAACAATTTAAATCTAAATGTGCCAGAGGTGTGAGTAGTTTTGGGCTTAACTGTGCTGTTCAACAAAGCGTGACGTTAAACATGGTGTTGCTCTGTCTGTGGGATCATGAGTCACCTTCTGACACGTCTCTATGAACTCTTCAATAGTCACCACCCCGTCTCTGTTTTTGTCCATTTTCTGTTGGAAGAGGAAACAGAACCTTAAAGAGGATAAACAAGTCAGGACCATTTTGAGGAGAATACTTTTCAATACATTATGTTAGCATAAAATAGGGCGTTCAGAACCTGGAAGAACTTATCAACATGCTCTGACGGCGCATCGTCCCGTACGCAGGGGTACGTGTATCGCCCCATCATGTCATAGATGGACTTCATGATAGCAAGCATCTCCTAAGGAATAAAGATGGAGACAACATGAAATAATAATAATAATAATAAATAGTAATATATTATTATTATTAACATCATTATTATTAATAGTAATAGTCCAATTCTGCCACCATTAGAGACTAAAAAAACTCACATAAGTGGAGATTTTTATGTAGATAAACAAGTTTTACTGCTAATCTTTGCTTTGACTTGGAGTACTGTATTATTTTCAAACTATAATGTTTTAAAAGATCTTTAACAATAGAAAAGCCTAAAACATAAAAAAAATAAAAGTAATAATAATAACAGCAATTACAAACACAATAATTAATAGATTAACTGATGTGGATTAGCTTAAGTTCAGGTATAAACAGGGTAAAAAATGGAAGAAGGAATTAAATTGTGATACTCGGGTTCAAATTCGGGGAACAAATTAAACAAGAAGTAAAGTTTATGCAGTCTAATCAACTGATTGATATTAAGTCAAGAAGATGAATAAGAACCACGGCACGTTGGACGGGGGGAGTGGGGGAGTTGGGCGGGGGGGAGACACCATGGCACGTTGGACGGGGGGAGAAGGGAGAGACACCACGGCACGTTGGGGGACACCACGACACCTTGGATTAAGAACAGGGCTGCCTGCACTAACGCGGCTCAGGGATTACGTCACGCGCAGTGCCCTAGTGCCAGTAAATTCAATAGTCCAATGAAAGTAATTTAAAAACCAGGACATTTCCTCACTTTCTAAAAATAAGAAATACGGACATGTCCCGGGAAATACGGACGTTTGGTCAGCCTAGGATACAAGCGGCTGAAATGGGTTTTCTCCGTAGGGTGGCTGGACTCTCCGTTAGAGATAGGGTGGGAAGCTCAGTCATCCGGGAGGGACTCAGAGTAGAGCCGCTGCTCCTTCACGTCGAGAGGGGCCATTTGAGGTGGCTCGGGCATCTGGTCAGGGTGCCTCCTGGACTCCCTGGTGAGGTGTTCCGGGCACGTCCCACCGGGAGGAGGCCCCGGGGAAAGACCCAGGACACGCTGGAGGGACTATGTCTCTCGGCTGGCCTGGGAATGCCTTGGGATTCCTCCGGAGGAGCTGGAAGAAGTGGCTGGGGAGAGGGAAGTCTGGGCCTCCCTTCTGAAGCTGCTACCCCCGCGACCCGACCCCGGATAAGCGGAAGAAGATGGATGGATGGATGGATGGATGGATGGAAATTACTTGCTTTTTTATGTGAAAATATAACATACTCTTTCTTTAAATAAGCAGTTTTTTGGACTCTGTAAGATTTTCTGACATTATTGGTGGAGAAAAAACACAAAACAAAACATAAAGTTTTGTTGAAATATACTAATAATATTTTGTCCAGTTATTTCAGAAAGGCCAATTCTGGCCAAAACCCTCTGTGTACTGAAAACAATATTTTTCTGTTTTCAATAATATCAAAACTTTTCCTCCTGTACACAGCACACACCTCTTTGGTGATGTAACCATCCTTATTGATATCGTAGAGGTTGAAAGCCCAGTTGAGCTTCTCTGTGACCGAACCTCTCAGCAGAACCGACAGGCCGATGACGAAGTCCTCAAAGCGGATCGAGCCATTTCTATCCATGTCGAAGGCGTTGAAGAGGAAGTGGGCGTAAGTGGAAGCGTCTGCAGACAGAAAGAAGGCTTTGATTGGTTTACTGGCAGAATGGTAAACAAACACATCCAGGACAGATGACGGAGAAAACTTCAAGAGAAGGAGATCGGTAGTGTGGGATTGGAGTACTTTAGGAATAACTTGTTGGATTCTGCAAAATGAGATTTTGCTACTTTTACCTTTTTCCACTAATGTTCTCCAACAAACTTCTCATCTTCACTTCAGAGAACATCTGCTTATTTTTACACTGAGTTTGAATTACACAGATCAACTCTTTGCCAATTCAATAACTTCTGGTTAAACTGGTTGCACTTTATTTAGGAGCATCAGAGAAAAGGGATTGAATTTAAATGGACACAGTAATTTCAGATTTTCTAAATGGTGTACAGGGATCCAAGTTATCAATTGATGAGTTGAATTAATTGATAAGCGGCCATTTTCCTAAAAACGTGAGTATTCTCTTGTATGAAGAGGCTATCTTACCATAACATAAGAGGACACATTTGTTATAATACGCTGAATTTAAGAAAAATATGAAGCACATTCCCCCATAAACAAAGATATTCATCCTTCAGTCTGTGGTTGCTACTGAAGGAGTGTTAAAACTTCACATGAAGTGCATTAACGCAAGACAACCTCAAAATCAAACTTGCTAGCATGTCCGTTACATTTTTTCTGCATTATCCCCTCCTCACCTTCATGGCACATAAGTTGACGCTACCGTTATTTAATGTCGGCTGAATGAGCGCTATTAAGGAGTTTGTCTAATGTTTATATTTCAAAACAAAACCGCATGAATCTCGAATAATTTTCAATTAATCTTGATTTGCACACCGGACTTTGTTTTGACCGTTTGGTTTCTTTCTCTCGTTCTGGGATACACGCCATCTTTAAATCCGTTTCAATTGCCTTCATTTAGGAATGACCAGCAGCTGCGCCCTCTGCTGGTTGGCGGCCAAACCACAATAATAAAAGAAGATCTACTCGAACGTTATTAGTTAATAGATTGGACCTCATTTTAATCTAATAAAACATTGATTGACCATTAATCATACGTCAATTAATTGCATGAATCCCTAACGTTTTAGTTTCACATAACATTTCAGTAAAACAAAATTAAAGGAACAAAATGTGAAAAGGTTAAAGGTGTATGAATATTATTTAAATAAGTGAAAAACATGAACACCCTCCATTTCACTGCACACATATTTTCACTTACAGTCCCAGAAAGGACAAGAAAGGAGCGATGGTTTTAGAGTCTAACCTCCTTGGGGAAAGAACTGAGAATAGATGGTCTTGAACGTCTCCTCATCAACCATCCCACTGGGACACTCCTGCAGATGAAGGGGGAAAAATGTTAAAAACAATTAATGTTGCTATTAAAAGCATGGCAATGAACGCCACAGAGAACGTCCTCGCCACAGCTTGACGTACGTTCTTGAAGCCTCGATAAAGAGACTGAAGCTCCTTCCTGGTGAACTTGGTTTGGGCCTGCAGCTGGTCCAGCCCTTCGGGTTGGTGACGCACCGTTGACAGCTCCAGGTCACTGTCGCTGCTATCTGTGGGAGCAAGAGACGAAGGGAGGACAGGGACGGATCGACAGACAGGAAGAAGAGAAGGAGAAGAAGTGGTGCAGAGAGGGAAAGATGAAGAGAGAAAGAGGGAGGACGGGACAGACATCGAGTGAGTGAAGGCAGGCAAACAATTGAGGGTGAGGGTGGGTTCCCACGTTTAACAGGGAGGCAAGAAGGGAAAACATGCAAGTTTAGGGGGAAGAAGAGGCAACAATCTGCTGAGAACCAAAAGGTGGACAAAAGGAAGAGGAGGAGGTACTTTCTTTCAGATGGATATCTCCTTAAATTGTATTTTTTAGTCTAAATTTGACAATTGATTGATAACTGATTATAAACTCAGTTCTCAAACTGTAGCTTTCCTCACACATGCTCAGAGAAAGCACGGCATAGCTGGGACAAAAAATAAAAAGTAGGGACGGTTTCTCCAGGTAAGCCAGGTTTCTCTTGCTCCATACTCACCATCTTCAGACAAAGAGAACAGAGGAGGCGGAGGAAGAGGAGGAGTTGGTGTTGACACCAAGATGGATTGAAAAAGAGTAAATGGAGAACAGTGGGAGAGCGACAGTAAGGAGAAGGAAAACAAAACAAGAGAAAACAAGTCAATTCGGGTCAGATCCTAAGAGGTGTAATGGAGAGGAAAAAATGTCCAGTTCAAACACCCAGCAGAGCAGAGACTATTACACACTGTGAAACATTAACCAAAATCAACAGAGAGGAACCGAGGGTCTGATTTTACGTCACATCAGTTCATTTCTTTTGGGTTCATTTGGTTCAACGAGAAATGAAACTTTGATTACGTAGGTCTCTGCTGTTGCTTAATCTCAAAATCTGGATCCCTTTGAATGTAAAATGTATTTTTCCATGACATGAACCACTCATTCTTGATCTCAGGGAGCTCTAACTTATAGAGCACCTTCTACGATTATTGTCATTCCTGATTAAGATATATTAAAAACATTGAAATCAATTTATCTTTTTTTGCAGAAGCATCAGATTACATTTCAACAATTCAACTTTTTATTTGAGTTCATTCATTCTGTGGGGGGAACATCACTTGCTGAGACATAAAACGTATTTTTAATGCATGTTCAGTGTTAGAGACTGACTAGCAGTCCAAACATTCACCATCCATCAAACATTCTGCCGGAGTACCCAGAGAAAACCCCTGCATGCACATGGAGAACATTCCTGCAAAAATAAAGCTAAATAATGTTTCTATAAATTTTATTAGAAATTTATATTGTCTATCAGAGTCAGTATGAATGTTTGACTTAAATCCATGACGTTCTGCTTCTCATTTCTCTAAGCCACTATTCAGAATGAGGAAGACAAGAGAACATGCCAATCAAGAAAAAACAAATATTAATTTTTAGAAGTCTAGAAAAAGCTGCTACAAACCCAACCTTGACAAAATCTACATTCAGTCACAAACAAACAGCTGGAGAGAAGCAAGGCTGGATGACAATCCAAGCTGCTCTAAAGGGGATAACAAACGAGCTATTAGAAAGCCGCAGCATCTTGAAGTCATGATGTCTCCATAACAGTTTTTGGATGCTGCCTATGCACCAAATTATTGATTCAGAGCGAGGAGAGAAAAAGACTGTTAGCACCTCAAAAATAAACATGTAGTTCAATAAAACTGGAATCATGCTCAGATGAAGCCAAGATTGGACTTTTTGGCAGCAAACGCTCCGATAGATTAAGACATGTGGAGCAGCACCCGATGCTCACTACATGGTAGAGGATCTGTGATGCTGTGGGCCCATTTCTTTTCAATAGAGAAATGGGCCCAGAGGAACTAGAGGAACTTTGTTAGAGCATAGGAGATTTTATCCATCAACAGCCGTGGAAAAATCGTCAGACAGTAAATTAAATTCACCATCCTTCACCCAGTAATTCCTTAAAAAACAAACATTTAAAAAGGATTATCACCAAATGTCAACATAAGTATCCAAGATATGCTGCTGAAATCCAGCAAAGCACATATTTACACACTGCTAAAACACAAATTATTTTTAATCTAGTGTCCAATGGAAATATCTTAATACACTTGAAATGAAACAAAACTAACTTACAAGTAAATTAAAGATATAGAAGGTTGTTTTAAGTCAACAATTTTTAAATACTGGCAGATTATTATTATTTTTATGACATGGGAAACATGTCTTATTATAAGTGAAATAATCTTACAGTGGAGGTTGTACTTTTTGAATGAATATTAAGAAGTTATTGATTTAAAACAACCTTCTATGTTTTGCTTAAAAGTTACTTATAAGTTAGTTTTGTCTTATTTCAAGCATACTAAGACATTTTGACTAGGAACTATTCCAAAAATACCTGGTAAGATTTTGTGTTTTAGCAGTATTTTGGTCATGTTTGTGCATATAAACTCTTTCCACTATAGTTACAATCTTCTTTAGCTTCGGACAAATCTAAAAACTTTGGGAAAGAACTGTGTACTTACTAATTCCAGCAAGATAGGATATGAAACAACAAAATGACTTGCTTTACCTCTAGTATATTTCCTTTAAGGTCATACCTTAGTGTTTCATATCACACCCTGGGGTCTTGACTTTATCTCTATGGACTAAAGCAGTCATCTCCCCCGTCCTCTCCTCCTGCCCCCGATCTGCCCCTCTATTGCCCCGAGTTGTTGCCTCACCGGTCTCAGTGATGTCGATCAAACCCAGCAGGTGCATCAGCTTGAGGAACATTATCACCAAGCAGACGATGCCGACCGTCTGGAGTCCCTCCGTCTCCCATCTCACACTCATCCTGCCCTCGTCTTCTATTTTTCTTCCGTCTTCAGTCTCTACTTATCTCGTCTCTACATCACTGCTTAATTGTTCCACCTCTTCATTTCTTGAAATGTCCCTTCCTCTGTTCCTCTTTCCTGTCTTTGACAGCATCACTCACTTATTGCTCTTTTTCTGCCATTCTGTTACTCTATCTAGCCCTCCCTCCCCTACTGACGTTTTATTTCAGCGTAGCTTTTTTCCCTCAGACCTCTCTTGCACTTATTTTAGGTATTTAATGCTATTATCCAACATTTTTATTGGAGCTTTATTGATCAAAATAATACAAAACTATGATAAAGGAGTGGAACATATTGGTATCCTGCAGACATATAAAGGCTTGGACACTGCAAAAATAGAAAAGTATTTAGTGCAAATATCTTAGCATTCTTGAAATAAGACAAAAATAACCCATAAGTAACTTTCCAGCAAGATATAGGGGCTTGTCTTAAGTAAATAATTCCTTGATATTGATCTTTAAAAAAAAAAGAATAGTTCCACTTATAACATGGGAAAAATATTTTGTTATAAGTGAAGCATAACTTATAAGTGAAATAATCTGCCAGTACTTGTTTTAATCAATATTAAGAAATTATTGACTTGAAACAAGCTCCTACATCTTGCTGAAAAGTTACTTACATGTTAGTTTTGCCTTATTTCAAGTGCACTATTTAAAAAAAAAAAAATCTAGATAAAAAAATACTTGATAAGATTTTGTGTTTTTGTAGTGCATCAACTTCTTTTGATGCAGGTTAAATTATGTTTTTATTTTTATTCCTCTAGCCAATTAAAAATCCTTCTACAGCCACATCCAAAAATAAAAAAATGCAAATTATCCAACATAGCATCCTAACACCTACTGCTGATTGAACCCTACAATGTCCTTCTTCCGTATCTCAACTGGTAATCAATATCTTCAAAGGAACGATGCATATAGTTTAAGACAGAAAACCCATTTGTCTTTAAGGAGACGTAGAGGAGGGAGACAGAGGTCAACAGGTGTCCTGAATCTCATTTTTCCACTCGGCTCGTTGATCCACTTTCTAATTGTTCCCTCGTCTCTCTCGGGGTCTGCAGCACAGATTTAACGTCGCATTAACTCATTCGAGTTCTGCCACAGTCACTCCTGTGTGATGAAGTGAAGCTGTGAGCTCCCACAGGCCGCGTGACAGTTGTTCTGAAACTTACAGCGCTCTTTGTCTCCCTCTAGTGTTCACTAAGCGAACAACAAAACAGGAAGAGATGAATTACATTTCTCTGACTTTATTTTGAAAGGAGAGGTGAATAAACAAAAATTGTACTCAAGTAAGTGTAGCACTATTTTAACATATTTTTTCTCAAGTAAAAGTAAAATACAGCTTTCCAAGGAATTACTCAATAAATAATTAAGTTTCTTTCTTTCCTTCTTATTAAAAAAGTATTTGGTAAAAAAGTTACTCATCTAAACGTTATTCATTAAACATTTAAAGATTGCATCATCACATGGGTCAAAATGTAAAGTTATATGGATATTTTTGTATTTTAAAGAGTAAAAGGAAACAATTTGTATAAATAACATAATTATAGCATTACAAAATCAAACAAACAGGCAAAAAAACATATTTCTAAATCAATTTTTTTCAATGCAAAACTTTCAATATAAAATGTATGAAACTTTAATCCATTATTTTTTTGTTTATTTTTTTTTATAAACAAACAATGAAACCTTCACAAAAACGGCAAATGTTTTTCTTTCCTTCTTATTAAAAAACATTTGGTAAAACGGTTTCTCATCTAAATATCAACCATTAAGCATTTAAAGATCACATCATCAGATGGATCAAAATGTAAAGTTATGTGGATATTTTTTAATCTTAAAGAGAAAAATAAAAAGAATTCAAATAAATAACAGAATTATAAAACAATAAAATCTAACCAAACATTTTTCCAAGTCAGTTTCTTTCAATATAAAACTTATGAAGCATTAACAAAAACTGCAGACGTGTGTCTATATCTGCTGAGTTTTTGGTTAAAACAAGCTTGTTCTTTAGTCAGTGCAGTTACTCACAGTAGTTTCACTCATAATACAGCTACTCAAGTAAAAGTAAAAAGTACAGCGTAGTAAAAATATCACCCTAAAATAGCAAGAACAGACTAAAACAACAACCTCGCTGCAGCAGACCCACACTCAGTTGTGCAGAGAAACATAAACTATGAGTCCCGTGGGAGAGTTATCAGTTCCAATTCAAAATAAAAAAGTGATCATATAAGCATCTGAATACAGCATCTAAAACATCTTAAGACACAGAGCCTCTGTTAAAATATTGATGCTTAAAATGTAAACTAACTTGATGCCACAGTGCTGGACATATAAGTGTCAAGCTAAACGTGAAAACCTTCAGCAATATTTTCCATCTCAAAGCAGGACTCTGGAAAAGGAATTTATATGGCTGCATTTTTACCTAAAATGGACTGAATTGTTCTGCTAGGCAGCTGAAAAGTTTACTCAAGTTACCCTTTTTACATGAAGTGAGAAGAATCACACATCTTTAGAGGGGTAAATTCATAACAAAATGAATTTGGCTTTACTTCTAAAGCTGCAAGAGAGAGGATTTGTTAATACTGTGTGTTATGAACATTAATCCCATTTTAACAATCATGTTTTTCAGCATTATGTTCTTCTAAGCATTGGTACTGAAGGTAAACCAAAACGATACTGTTTAACCTGTAAAACCGATTTTTTTTTTCTTCTGCTAAACAAAATTGTACAATATTATAGACGTGAATGCATATCCAAATTTCAAATGTGTTTGGTAGAGGCTACCATGAGTTGAAAAAGCATTCATAATTCGACTTTTTATCAGAATGCATTCACAAACTTTATATATTTTACTGGGATTTTGTGTCCAAGGCCAACTGGAATTAAAGCTTTGCCGTAAAGTAAAAGAAAAACAGTGCAAACAACAAATCTGGTTGGAAATAAGTAAATGTTTTTTGGTGACTGGAATATGAATTGTTTCAAAAAACCTCCTGATTATTGAGTAACAGTTCCCAGGCACTGAGCTGTTGCCTGGCAACTCAAGCCCAGCCCAGCCTGTCACCTAGCAACCCAAGCAGAATTTAAGCCTGTTTGGTCAGTTAGTTTTAGTTTCGTAATGATTTTGTCCAATGATTTTGTCATTTTAGCCCATAGACCTTTCCTAACCTGTTCAAGGAAGTCTTCACAGAGCAGCTGGATTTTTACACGTTTCAAGTCCATCTAATGAGGGTTTTATTTGGAGTTGTTGGAGTAAAAGGGTCTCAAAAGATCCTTTTCTTTCCTTTTTACTATCCTATGCCATTTTGTGTTGATTATAACAGAAAATAAATTGTGGTCTGAGGAGCCTTGTTACATTACAACCACACACTTTTAGTGTGTTTTCTTGGGATGAGTTTTGTGATTTGTCAACACAAAATGAGGTTGAAGTCTGTGGTTGTAATGTAACAAGGTTCCTAAGACCACAATTTATTTCCTGTTAGTGTTATCCTCAAAGATTCAACCTATGGTTAGACGAAGTGTCTACAAAAGTCACTCAACCATGTTGGTTAGGTTATGGTCAGGGTACAGACTGTTCATAGACACCATCTGAAAACAAGATGCTTTAATGGAGGCAGGAAGTGATGCAATGTGGGCTGAGTTGACGCCTCCTTCCTTAACTTTCACTGCAAGGTTTAAACATTTAAGATGAAGTCAATCAGCTGGTGAATTATTCTGTCGGAGAGAGGATGAGGAAAGATGAAGAATGGTGAAAAACTATGATGGGAAACTTTGAATGGCTGTGGTCAGTGTCCTTCAGGGTCCTGGTGGAAAACTCCAGACTCCATATTTAGGTGGCCTCAGAGAAAGCACGTTCGATACTGCATGTATAATTAATGTGAAGTAATGCTAAACTGGGGAGCGTGGCCAACCACAAGAAGAGGAGTGAGCTACTGGAGCAACTGGAGATTGAGAGGAGTGATGAATAATGAAAAGACTTTACTGGTGTTTTTGTTGAATTTATGACTTTATGAAGCCTGGGCCATATTAGAGTCACTAATGCGCCAACTGGAGCCTTCCGGCTTTAACCGTCTTGGCACTCTGACATATCAGCCTTCAGCCTAAAACTCTAATCAAAGGGCAATAATCAATCAGGGGATCAAACTTCTCAGTTACAGTCCCAAACGCACACAGACACTCCAGACGTTGTGATGAATCCCAGATTAGACAGAAGAGCCATTAACCTTTTCGGTTGTTCTGAACCTGTAGACGTACAAACGGCTGGAAGCTAAAAATACCAAAATAAATCAATTGAAAGGACCTGAACTGAACCAATAATTAATAAAACTAATGCAGATCACTTTTATTAAAGCATACAAGGTCTTTCTCATTAAATCCTATTTATATTTATTAAGTTAATGTGTTTTTGTAGATATTCAGATGCTTAATGTAATGTAAAATTAAACTCTCAATTTTATAGTAACTGCTCACAGGTAATTAGAGTGCTGAGATTTAGCATTAAAATTTTTACAAAATATGTCTGCACTATCAAAAGTTATGTGAAAATATAGCTACATTAGCATTTTAATATCTACTAAAGTATTTTAGACCACATTCTTGTTGTTCACATATGACATTAAAATATAAAAACACTATGTATTCTCCAACTTTTTGACAACATTTACAGAGTCTGTTTGTTTGTGACCAAGATATTTGCATTTAAAATGATTTAAACATTAATTTGGTGGTAAAGACTTTATTAATGCAAATTATTGAAAGTTAAATTTATCAAAGAAGCATGTAATAATTTCATCAATTAACTACTTTTACTCTTTTGTTAATTTTCTTTATGGTTAAAAGTTGTTTTATGTTCTTTTAGATAGGAAATTTAGAAGAAATAGAAATATTTTTTTGATTATTTAGATGATCTAGATATTAATTTATTTTTAAATAAACATTGCATCATACTAAGTGAAGTGATCAAGAGAAATTTCACTGTAAACAAATAAATAAATCACATATTATTACCTATTGCAAAACAATGCTGAAATTAGAAAAACATTTTAATTACAAAAATAAAAATCTTCCTCTAGATTTTCACTTCTGGTTAAAGTCCAGTCCAAAATTATTCAGCAAGCATCTTCAGACAAGTTTGAAGGTGGAAAAACAAAAAAAGGTTTCCAATAAAAAACATATTTTTCACATTAGGTTTACAAAACGGAAGGGTGAAATACTCTGGTCACTTTATTACTGATCAAATTAATTAAAATTTAATCTTTATGCTTCCTCAAATACTCAAATTCAGGTTCTGTTCAGTTCCGCTCTATACTGCCACCCCGTGGCCATCCGGCAAACAATGTTGCATAAAATGATGCGGTGAAAATCCCCCCTCCGGAAGTTGGATTGCCAGTCAGATGTTAGCAGCTGAGGGTGTTTTCCACTTTTAAAACATTTTTAGGAGGCTTGGTGTTCTTTTAAGCAGAGACTGGATGAATCAGGTAGCAGGATTATTAACATATAATCCAACAGTGAGTCGTTCCCGTTTCCTCCGGTCTCAGGCTTAAGTGTTTGTGTGAGCTGATTCATTTTTGAAGTAATTAGAAATATACTTTAATACTGTTCTTCTTTTGTTTTAAATGTATTTTGTTTGCATATAACTTTGCTTATTATTTTATCATAATATGAAATCAGACAAACTCTAGACATGGGTTACAAACGTCACGTTCCCCGTGTCGAGTCGCTCCAGAACCAGAGACGACATCACTTCATGCTTCCCTCTGCTGACAAGCTGCATGAGAATACTGATTTTATCTTGCAGCAGCACTTGGCGCCTGCCAAAAGTCCCAATGGCTGCTTCCTTCACAACTACAAAGCTCCACAGGCTGATCGCCTCCATGTCACGCCGCATGGATGCACTAATTCATGCAAAAGGATCGAAACCAAATACTGAGAGCAAAGAACGGTAAATACTTTGAAAACATCCACTTTTGAGTCATCTAATGTGATATTTGAATGTTTTAAGACTGAATTTTTAGGGCTTTTTTTAACATGTGGGCCATAATCATTAAAACTGCAAAAGATAAAAGTTTTAAATATTTTACTCTATGTGGAATAAATCTCTATAAAATGACAATTTCACTTTCTGAGATGACTGGTAAGAAATACTGTGCTTTTAATTTTTTAAGATCTACTGGTTCATCAATATATCTCATAAAGTTTTCCTCATTTTAGAGCGGCCCAGCCAGTGTGCCGACTTCAATCTGATTGTCAAGGTGAAATTATTACAAATAAGAAAAAAAACATTGCAATTATTACCAGAGTTTGATTGATAAAATTCAATTAAATTCAAACTTTTTAACCCACTCCAAGTCTTTAGCTACACATCATACAAACCACAGCCTAAAAAACTAAAGGAGCGAGTAGAAGTACGAATTTATTCTTACATCTGTAGCATCATCAAATGAATTACTGTTCGTGTTAAACTGGTTTACGTAATCGTTTTACAAAATGTTTAAATGTCTAGAAATAATAAATATATGCAGGAAATGGTTATTTCATTATTTCATGAATGGTGATTCTAAGAAGAAAGTTTATCTTTCATCAAATCTGGAAACAGCATCTTCCTCTCATAATAAATATTAAAGTTTTTACAAAAATAGAAAAGATCAATTAAATTTAACAGCATATTTTCCAGTCTCAGGATCTCGGTGTGATTAATAATTAAGTTATTATATTGTTGCCAGATGATAGTTAGGTCTGCTTTACCTTCAAAGGAGGAAATGGGCTCCAGGATGCCGAACTGCTTCAGAACCGCCATGAAGAGGATGACCACCACCCCGATGGCGAACAGCTCCATGCCCTGGATGCCCATAGCTGGAGGTCAGAGGGCGCCCGCTCAGGGCCCAACCCGGACACAAACGTCTGGCCTCCACCCCCTCAGACCCCAGAACCGAGTCCCACCGAGTCCGAAGCAGATGTTTTTACCAGAGGTGAGGCCTTGGGTTGGGAGTGAGGTAAACGTGCAGCGTGAGAACCAGATGGGCTGCTCTAATGTCAACACTGAAAATATCTGGAAGCCGACATATATGGAAAACCTGCGTCAGCGAGCCCACCGGGGAAAATGGAGTCCGTGTGACGAGCCATCTATCAGAGCGCATTAAAGGTTCGCAATCACTTCCCTGACTCACTTCCTACAACTCTGGGCTCAAACAGATACGATCACTGCTCATGTTTACACAAATGATGCTTGTCTCAAGGAAGGATGAGGACGGCATCAAGGAGAAGTGAAGAGTGCAGCAAAGTGTCAGCGTTCATTTTCACGACTTGTTAGCCAGATAGAGATCTTTTGAAAAGCACAGCATGCTGTAAACGGCAAACCAACATAAATTACCCCATTGTGGACTCAAACCAGAAACCTTCTACAAACCGAGAACAATCTCACTTCCTGGTGCTGCAGCAAGCACTAAAGCATCTCCAAACAAACTAATCAAAGCAAAGAACTTATCATCTAAAAAAACCCCAGGAAGCCACTTCAGTAATCCAGGCGCTGAGCTTCCAGATCCAGCTGCTGTCCAATTCAAAGTGCAGATATAAAAGCTCACTTAGCGGCGTCCAGGCGGGGAGGTCCCGAGGAGCGGGAGGTGCTGCAGGGAGTGGAACCTCCTCCCTTGATGTTGATCTCCTCTTCCTCCCTCTCTGCAACTTCCTGAATTTATCTTTTTACAACTTCTGACTTGAACCAATCAGCCGTCTATTCAGGTTCACATCCACCAGCGTCTCCGGTTGAATCTACAAACGTTTCACACCTTTTAAACCCTTTCACGTTTCACAGTCATAAACTTTAAAGAAACAAAGAAATGGACAATTATAACATACAAAAAAACACAAAGAAAAGGACCAAAGGTAAGAGTAGGACTACTTCAGCATATTTTTACTCATGAAGGTCTGCAGTTGGAAAATTTTAAAGTGGAGTTTTTCCTTCATTGTGCTTGTGTTGTCTTTGTGATTCTTCTAATTCATTTGAACTGCCTTGTTGTTGAAAATGTACTAAATAAATAAAACTTCTTCTTCTCAAGTAAAAGAAAAAAAAAAGAAATTACTCAAATAAGAGTAAAAAAGTATTTAGTAAAAAGTCTCTTCAAGAACTGAGCAACTGATCAAATTATCAATCATTTAATATTTAAAAATTACATTATCAGATGGACCAAAGAATACATTTAAGTCAAATGGTTTTTTTTTAAGGATGAATATGACAATAACGCATATTAGTAACAAAAAATAGCAAAATCAAGCAAAATAATTTTTTTCCAAATCAGTTTATTTCAATATAAAACTTTAACAAAAACAGAAGGGGTTCATCTTTGTCTGGTGAATTTTTTGTTTAGATTAGGTTTGTTTTTCATTCAGTGGATAGAAAATCCAGAAATGTTACTCAAGTAATATTTTTAAAAGGTAAAATAATTCATGATAAAATTACTCAAGTAAATGTAAAAAGTACAGCACAGTAAAGATACTGCTTTTTTCAAAAAAAGTTACTCAAGTAAATGTAATTGAGTAAATGTAGTTACTACTGAACCCTGGATACAGCAGCGTCTCACTGAAGGAGTCCTGAGGGTAATATATCTATCTATATATGTATATATATATATATGTATATATATAGATAGATATATTATACAACTTACAAGATTCATCTTTTGAGTTATTGTGAATTTTCTCTGACCTACACAAGCTCATAATTATACATACAGTCTTAAATAGATGGACCCACAAAGACTACATGATTAAATACCCATCAGAAGTTTAGGCGGGTCACAATAACCAGCCTAAAGGTATGACTGACATTAAAAAAGGTTCTTGTAACTTATTAAAACCCAACATTAAAATAATTTTGTGCATCTTTGCTAAAATATTCAGTTGCACTGTCATGTTAGATGCTTACGTCTCTTTTGCTGCTTTTCCTGAACCTGACCTCGGTTTTCTTTCATAGAAAGATCAGGTTACAGAGACATCTCTTTATTATAAATAAAACACATCACTACCTTTCTTTTAATGGTTTCTGAGGCATGAACCGTATATAACCTGAAGAAAATAGTGTTGGGTCCGTCAGAGCGGGATAAGTTACGACTCCGCAGGAACTAATGGATCAGTGTGTGTGGGAATGTGTGTGGACCGAGTGAGAGAGATCAATATCCACAAGGAGATGCGACTATTTCTGTGGATTTTATCAGAATAATTAAGACAAAATGTTAAACATAAAATCTCAAATCTGTTGAAAATCAGCCTGGATGTCTGATTTAGGTTAAACTCAAGTATAATTGAGTTTAACCTAAAAAAAAATAGAATTTTGTCTGTTGGATTGCATTTTGAACATCTAACCTTGTTGTCCTGTATATTGATGCTGTGGTATTTGCACGGTATTCACAAAGTTTGTGTATGTCTGTGTTTCTCAGCCTGGGCCATTAAAACACTAACAGGTTTTTAAAAGGTGGGCCCGGTTCTGTCTGCTGACACAACATTCTGTAAATAGGGAAAGCGGATCCATATGGTTTCCTCCTGGACGCATCAGCAGAGACCTTCAGAGAGGAAGACACACTGAAATAATAATATTCTCCTCAATTATTTCTAATGAGGGATGCCCATTTTCCTCAAACTTTATCATAAATATATATTTTTTAAAAGTTAATTTAAGATCAAGAATCTTTTTGTTTTATAGATAAATTGTTATTTTAACTTGAGAACAATGTAGCTTGAAGTGCTGGGTCTGCTAGTGCAAGTTGTTACAGATTTCTGTGTTCTTTCATCTACAACCCTTTTTGACAGGAGAAACATAGATGATGGGAAACACAAGTAGGTTCAATAGACTTGAACACTGAGGCAGATATGAAATACAAGAGTCAATTAAACTAATAAAATGAAATATGGAACAGCTGTGGCAAGCAGGAAAGTTGAGGGAGGAGGCTGATTAACACAGAAGATGAATTGAGACTAAAAGAAACTAGAAACAAAAAGAAAAACAGGGCTGGCAATAATCTAAAAACACAAATGAGAAGCAGAATATTAAGACAGTAGAATATTAAGACAGTGTCTTTCGAAGTGGGAGCCACCAGAGGGCGATAGAGAGGCCTCAAAAAGTTCGAGGAAAGATGAGAAACAAAAAATAAATAAAACAAAAATCATATATTTTCAATTTCAGTTCAGTTCAAACCTTTTTTCAGCGCTAACTACAAAATATAATTAAAAATATATTTTAAAACGTTATTTGACATGCCGATCTTTCTGATTGGCTGCCAGTCAAATTAATCAAGCAGCGTTGCTACTTAAGATAGCACAGCTTTCGCGAAATGTAAAAGTTTTTAAAAAGGCCGAAGGAAACGTCAACAACAATAGAAAGAACCCCAAAGAACTCATGGCCGACTAAAATCAGAAGACAGGAGGCAGCATTCATACTAAATAAATGTAATAATTACTTAACAGTGAATAAAAGTGAGAAAACATGCTAAAAGTCAATGTTTCTTTAAATAGTCTGCAGTATTGCAAATGGGGTCCATAGCCGAAAGCTAATGCTGTTTGAAGGCCATGATGGCATGGAAAAATTTGGGAGAGGATTATCTACATTAAAAACAATAAGATTTAATGGGGAAAAATAGCTGAACTATTTCTAAAGATCAAGGGAGAGGGAGCTGCTGTCTTTTTCCAAATATGATAGACTGGTGGAGTACGGCGCTGCCATCTATTGGCCAAATTAGGTATCAAGCCATTAGTACTTTTACTCAACAAGGACAAATTAGGGTTTGAGAAATATAGTTGTAACTACACATGGAAAAGGTCTTGTAAAATAATCCACCAGTTCTATATTTATCAATATTGAGCCATTAACTTGAAAAAGTTCCTATTTCTTACTAAAAATCTACTTGTTAGTTTGTTTTGTCTTATTTCAATTGTACAAAGAAACTAGACCAAAAATACTTGGTAATATTTTGTGTTGTCTATTTTTTGCAGTGCACTAACCATTTAAATAAGAGACAGTGAAAGAAATCTGCAGAGAAGTGGTGGAGTAATGAATGAGTTTCCACCTCATGTGTCCCTACCTGAGCGATGGTACCTGGCTGCACTGGTCGTGCAATGGGAGAGGCAGCTGGGCCGAGAAAGGCGCCTCCTGGCCTCCACTGACAGAGCCGCCATCATTGCTCCCATCCTGCAGCTTCCAGCAAAGATCCAAACAAGTCCGACTCTGAAGGCCTGAACTTTAAAAGCTCAGTGGCAGAGAGAGAACAGCCGGGACGGCAGCACCCGATAGTGAAAGAAGAGACTGACAAGGGTGAGTAGTGGAAGAGTCTGGAAGGTCGCTGTCTGTGTGGATGAGAAGCTTTTTGAGCAAAGATATTTGAAAATCTGTTTGAGCTTGAGAGACGGACTCACAGTGCGACAGAAAGAGATAAAACGGTGGAAGGGATCAAACGGTTTGCAGAGAGCTTCTGACCTTTCACATCACACGGACTGCAGACCTAACCTTTTCTTTCTGTTTCTGTCATCTGCCTGCCTTCCTCCCTTCTGGTCGCCTCACAGAAACAAGAATCTGACTTCCAACAGAACCAAATTTCCATATTTCTACTAACAAGTATGGCTTCGTTCTTCCAGGCCTGGATAAATATATCAAAGTCTGTGAAATATTCCTCAACAACACCGGAATATTTTTGTCGTTTCTTTTTTGACTTGAATGTAACATGGGATAATGAGCAAATACTAAGAGCATTTCTTCATCAAAACAACTTTTTTTATTCCAAGAAAGTGTTTCTTATGGACTAAAATATATCTGATACCAAAAAGTTTCCAAAAAAGTCCAAAAGGTTTTAGGTTGGCCTGTTGCAATAAGTAACATATCAGTTACATGATCAATTAATTACAAATAATTTCCATTTGTATGATTTATTGTTTTCTGTTTTCTCTCTTTTTACTAAAACTAATGACAAAAGTCTTCAGTTCCAGTGTTGTAGTCAAGACCAGGTAACCCGAGACCAAGACAAGACCAAAACCAGTGCCCCGCGCTACTTGACACAATAAAATGTGAAATATGGTCAAAATTGCTAATCAAATTGATTTGAAGCAGAAAAGGCTTTGGACTAAACTGTTCCTCGTGTTAGCCACTCTAGCACCAAGTACAGCTAGTCAATCAACCATCACTGTGTTCAGTGATGGTTGATATATATATTTATGGCAAATTTCTAATATCTAATTTATTTTTGTTTCTACTTAACTCTTCCAGGGTTCGATTCCCGGCCCGGGGTCTTTCTGCATGGAGTTTGCATGTTCTCCCTGTGCATGGTGGGTTCTCTCCGGGTTCTCCAGCTTCCTCCCACACACTGTTAGCCTTTGCTGTATTTTCTACAGCTAAATACCGCAAAATGCCCAGTAAAACTAACATAAAACATCTTTACAATTAGTTACTGTAATATGCATTGCATTATGGATATAGGACATAGTATTATATTAACTTACTGTATGTTTTAAAGTTGCCGTAATTTACTGTTTACACATTGCAGTAGTGATACTGCACTTATAATGTCTTTGCGCTGGCCATGTAAGAATTCTATTTGATTTCCAACGGTCATCATAGATGTTTTATCGTGGTTCCCTGTTTCTGTATTTTTACTCCTTTAGTGGTTAACATATTTTTAAGGCAGAAAGAGAGCATGTACTTTTGTTTTTTTCACATCCTAGCTAACATTAATATGCAGTTTATCTAGCTACGTCATCAAGGGTGGCTTCGCTTCCAACGTTTTTCTGATAACGTTTGTTTTAAACTCCGAAGCTTTTTCCCTCCAAGTGCAAGTGCAGCTCTGTCGCCGTGCTGTGTGCTCACACTGCTTCAGCTCTTTGCAAGACAGGTAAAAAACACTTCTTAGAAAACTGTTTGAAGCCAAAACCTAATCTGGATATGTACATTTTAGATGGAGCTAACGTAACTTATAGCATCATGCTGTAATGCTATAACTTAGCATGAGGTGAAAGATAGAAAAATATGATGGTGTTATTTTTTGAGCTGGTTCGGAATTAACGTTAGCTAAGGTGCTAATTTTACCGAAGGTTTTAGCTTGACTTTTGCCGCTAAATCTTCCTCGAACGACTAGCTTTGGGTTGAGATAAGCTCAGTGCTGAGTGTCTGTTAGCATTGTTGTTACATCCTTTGTCGAACAATATAACGTTAACTGATAATTGATCCCCCTTTTTTTAAAAAAAAAAATAACTAATAACTAATTATCTAATTATTTTATTAGATAATAAAATGATTTAATAACTGTTCATTTGTTTAAACCATGACCTTGCAAATGTTAAGAGTGCAGATTAGCTAGGTCAACAAGGATGAATTCTAACTTGTTCTTTTTTTAAAATATTTGTCAGATAACTTTTTTTTTTTAACTCCCAAGCTTTTTCCCTCCAAGTGGCTGTGCAGTTCTGTCCTGCTGAGTGCTAACATAGTTTCAACTCTTCAAAAGACAAGACAACAGGTAAAAAGACAGCTCTTCAAACATATTTGAAGCCACAAAATAGTCTGGAAATGTAGAGGAGCAGCTAACCTAATCTATAACTTTGAGCTTGCTACAGCTAGTTAGCCTGCTAAAGTAGCATTACATCTCCAACATAGTGTATAAGAGTCTGTAAATGAGGACAAAGGTGGAAAACATTCAAGTGGTTTCTGTTATTTTTTGAGTTGGTTCAGCCACAGTGGCAGTTGGACAAAAAAGTTTGAAAATGTAGATAACTTCCTGACCATCTCATGACCTCCCACATTGTCTGTCTTATTCTTTACAGTTCAGCTTCCACAAGATGGATCCCACTGATTTTGTTTGACGAATGGAATAAAAGTTCTTCTGATGTAGGAAATGCATCTGATATAACAATATTTATTGATATGAATGCCTACCATATAGTACATTATCGCACTTGCACTGTTTTTGTGATGTATTGTGTAACAGAGCACATTTAAGCTACTGTTAACTGCTTTCTGACAATGCAGCCTCTGCTGGTTTTTGACTCTTCACCATTTGAATGATATACGTGTTCATATTGGTGCATACCTTATGTGGTACATAAAATTTGTAGTGCCCAATTTTTTTAGTTGTTCTTTTGTTGTACAGTGTGCAACAAATAGAAAAGGTTATGTAAAGATTGTTACTGTTATTGGATCCAGATGCATTCAAGTGTCCATATTGAATGAAATACAGTTCATATTCAAATGAAGTTAAGTATATTCTATATATTTTTTAAAAGTCAGTCTTTTAATAGTTTATGGCTGGTACTTGATGCACACATGTTCATGTTGCTACATACATGTGCCATAAAAATGTTGACATGACCTGTAGTGTGTTCTATGATTTTGTTGTTTTATAGCACATTATATTGTATTGTGACATTGTTCTTTATGACATTGTGAATATATAAATGGATTTTATTTCAACAAATTTGCAGAAAATAAATACCTGTTTTTATTCACAGCACTTGGACTAAAATTTCTTTTATGAAATTTTTTGGTTTATGGTAAAATATTCTCGTATTAAAAAAACTTAAACTTCAATTTACAGTAAAACTGACATTATGTTGTGAAACAAGTTTACAGTAGACCAGCTTTACTATAAAATACATTTACAGTTTTATGCTATAAACTACATTTACAGTAAAGCAGTTATAACTGTAAATCACACTCAGTAAAAATTAACTGTGAAATATCATAACAGTAAAGGTACTGTGGAATGGTAATTACAGTAACTTACTGGCAACACTGTTGGGTAATAGGAATAAAAGCGCTCAAAAAGCGCTTACTGGCAACACTGTTGCCAGTAAGTTGCCAGTAAGGTACTGTAGAATGGTAATTACAGTAACTTACAGGCAACACTGTTGCCAGTAAGGTACTGTAGAATGGCAATTACAGTAACTTGCTGGCAACAGTGTTGCCAGTATGTTGCCAGTAAGGTACTGTAGAATGGTAATTACAGTAACTTACAGGCAACACTGTTGCCAGTAAGTTGCCAGTAAGGTACTGTAGAATGGCTGTAGAATGGCAATTAACTGTTAGACTTTTTATTGTAATTTTACAGTAACTTACTGGCAACACTGTTGCCAGCAAGTTACTGTAAAATTACAATAAAAAGTCTAACAGTGCAGTCCAAAAACAGGACTGTCAGGTTAATTGGTCTCTCTAAATTCTCCCTAGGTGTGAGTGTGTGTGTGAATGGTTGTGTGTCCTGTATGTCTCTGTGTTGCCCTGCGACAGACTGGTCACCTGTCCAGGGTGACCCCGCCTCTCGCCCGGAACGTAGCTGGAGATAGGAACCAGCAACCCTCCTGACCCCATTAGGGACAAGGGTGACCAGAAGACGAAGACTTAACTCTCTGGTGATCACCTCTCTTTCCTGATTATATGTATTACATTCTAGAAAAATATGCTGTATTGTTTCTGACTCTCCACAATATCTACACATGAAGACTAGGCGAAAATTCAAGCGGGGAGACAAAACACAGCCTTCACACATCAGGCACTCACCATGCTCCCGCCGCAGCCAATCAGGACAGGTGCGTCGCACCGCTTCAGCCAATCGTCGTTCACGGATCCCTTCAAAGGACAAGCCTCCCCGGATCTTCTCGCTCGTCAGGCGTGCTTTGACCCATCTCCTCCCCATCTCCACCATCATCCCAGGGACATCTTCCTAGCTCCCTCTCTGCTCCTTCGTTCAACGCTCTGTTCCACCACCAGTATTCGGACCGGGGGGAAGACTACCCTGAGCTAAACCTGGACCGATCACCTACCTGGTGATCCTCAGCTCACAAGTCTTCCGCCGGGTTCGAGCGCCAAAGTTTCTGTATCATTAAATCTTCTAACTGCTTCTCTTTCTCTGTGTGAGTCTATCCAGATTGAAATACCTGTACTATGTTTGTTAATTATTTTCAGAGTACTATTTAACCCCGTATGCCCAAACCTTAACTTGGATATAACATCCTCTTCTCTTTTATTCCTATTACCTTTCCTACGTTCCCCAACTTTTTTTTTTAATGCTATAATAAAATCTTGCATTGAATTCTCTATCCCATTCTTCCTGCCATTTCTTTTTAGTAAATCATTTTTGCTTACTTTGATATGAAGCTGAACATTATCCTTTTTTGCTGCATTTTTAGTAAATTTATCCGCCAACTCGTTTCCTACTCTTCCAATATGGGCAGGAATCCAAACTAATTTAATCCTGGATCCATATTTTTTAATTCTAAAAATTGGTTGATTAATATCCAGTGATATCTTGTCTTGTTTCTGAATTTTGCTCTAAAATACTTATTAATGCACTTCTTGAAACTGAACAAATGAATATCTTCTTCTTTCTTGTTTCTTCACTCCATTCTAGAGCCATTAATATAGCCATTAAGTCACCTGTGTATACCGTCAACCTATCTGTTACTCTTTTATTTTTCATAATATTTAAGTCCAGAATTACAAATGCTATTCCTTTTTTATCATTTGACATTTTAGAAGCATCTATACATACTTGTATGTGCTCTGCATATTCTTTCCTTATTACCTTTTCACCTCTTTCTTTTCTATTTGTCTTCCTCTTTCCAATAAACTTAAATCAACTTCAGCTTTTCCACTTAACCAAGGTGGAGCATCAGGAATACTCACCACAGGACTAACTAAATAATTATATTTCCTACCTCATTTATTTCAGTTTAATCCATCCAAAACTGTTAATTTTACTTTTATGAACTTTTTCTTGACAAGGTTGTAACATGGCATTTGGAGGATAACTTTTCTTAAATCCTTTAATATTTGCCCAATAGTTCCTGGCTAGTTGTTTTCTTCTGAGCTCCAGTGGCCGCCTGAGTTTTTTACAGTGCGCGGTTCTGGTGGCTCGCCGGTTTATTAGCTTTTCTTCTGGTTTTCAAACTGAACAGATTTTTGAAGATTTTTCTCTGGGACCCCTCAGAAATTAAAAGATCCAGGGTGGCACCCAATATCTCAGCGTTCCCGACTGATACATTTTGTTAAAAGTTCGCCCAATTCTTCGCAATATGCTTGGCGATTGTGTCTCTCCCGCGGATTCTGTTTCGTTTTTGTTTTCAGTGTCTTTTATTTGGGGAACCTCCTCAGGGTTTTGTACCACCCTGGATCTTAATCTGTCATTCTTCAGCTTCAGACCTACAATTTCCTTATTTAACTCATCGTTTTCTGCTTGAAGCCAGTTCACGTGTTTGGTTTTCTCTTTTAATCTACTCTCAAAATCCTTTCGCGTTGTCCGCTCTGTTTCCTCAAGTTCCACATTTTTTTTTGAAATTGTATAAAAGTCGCGTTCCAGGTCAAAAATAGTCTCTTTTGATTCATTCAGCTGCTTAATTAGTGTCCCAACCTGATTTTTGCTGAATTTATTTGCATCAATAAGTATTTCATTTTCAGCCTGGAATCTCCTAGCGTTGTTGCTGGTGCAGCTGTTAAGCCGTTCAATTTTTCTCCTCAATTTATCAACGGTGTTTTGAAGCTCCTCCTTCTCCTCCTCCAGCTTCCCACACCTCTTCTCCAAAATGGTCACTCTTGCTAACAACAAATCTTGTCCTTCCATGTTCGCTATGTTTGCTACCTTCGCTACCAGAAACTGCAAATGAATTTCTCTGTGGAATCTGAGAATACAAAGATAGTCGCCTGTGATGTCACAGACAGGTTGAGTGACATCACTGTGTGACATCAAAGCCACAAGAAGTCTGTTGGGTGTGGAGGGAAGGGGGTGGGGGGGTTAAACTTTATTCGCAGACACACTGTATAACAACAAAGTTATGCCTCATTTGTTCTGCCTCAAGAAAAAGCAAATATAGATAAATATGTTCAAGAAAAAGAAAAAGCTAAGGAGCTTTGGTTCCAACTGTACATTCAAACAACACAGATTTCAATTGTTTTTGTCTTTGATAGTCAGGTTATAAAACTTAACTTCATTGTAAAATGCAGCAAGGCTGTGTCAGGAATAATTCAAATGAATTTTAATTTAAAGATCACATTAATGTTACAGATCCAAGTAAAGTGCACTTTCAAGTTGTATCTAAGTTTAATTAACATTAAAATCAATTAAACTTAATTGACTCAAGTCAATTAAGTTAAACAACCTTCTAAACAACCTTAGAAGAAAGAAGCAGTTTATATGGATATTTAATCACACACGGTGACATATTTCATGAGCATGTATCTTAAGAGTTATTGTAACTGGCATAACTATCTTAGAATTCAAAGTATTTTAACTAAGTGAATACATTAAATCACAGTTTAACTTTCCACCACTGTGTTTTAGAACACGAATAAACCATAGAGCCTGATAACAGTATTTTACACTCATACCATGGAATATATATAGCCCAACTACCTCTACGAGCGGTTACTGTTAGTGGTTGCACCTACATATCCCGCCATTATCCACCGCTACAGTGTGCTAACCAACTGACGCCATGGCATGTTAGCTACTTCCTCTAACCGTTGCTGGCTCCGAAACACAACAAAACTCTTTCAATATCTTTCACACATTAACGCATTTCCTTAAACGTTTCTCGAACAGTACCAAATAATAAAAAAAATACTTTGTTAAAATAAACTTGAAGGTTTCCCTCACCTGAAAAACAGCATATAAATAAGCACACGGAGACGCAGTCTGCGTTACAGTATTCCAATTTCTCTCAGTTTATGAGAAACGGCAGAGCAACAGGCAGCTCAGAGTCTCCATGTGCCACCCACTGGCGAAACACTGTTACTACACCCATCGTCATTAACCCCATGAACATTTAAAGAAATGCATACTCCTTTTTTTCTATTGTGGGCACACACCCGTGGGCATCACATTTTCATTTTGTTTTAAGTCAATGTTTGTTGTTGAATATAAATAAAACATTACTTCACTTATGACAAGACATTTTCTCCCAACAAAACTAATATATTTTTAGTCAATATTAAGAAATTGTTGACTGAAAACAGGCTCCTATTTCTTGCTGAAAAGTTGCTTTGAAGTTAGTTTTGTCTTATTTCAAGTTAACTAAGACATTTACACTAAAAACTAGACCAAAAGTATTTGGTAAAATTTGGTGTTTTTGCAATGCAGATCAGTTAACAACATTCATGAGCCACAAGACATCGTTGCTAAATACATTTAAATAACATTTGGAAGCATATTAATGGAAAAATGAGGAGAAGGAAGTGGATCTAGGTTTCCTTAAAAACCTAGAAGATTCAGTGGATGATGAGCTACATGCCACCAACATGTGTAGATGCAGTAATTGATGCAAAAGAAGCCCAGACTAAGTATTGAATCTTTATAGCAGGGGACACCAACCTTTTTGATGCTGGGAGCTACTTCAAAGGTCCAGAGTAACACGAAGGGCTACTTGTTTGAAACAGACATAAATATTCTTGGCTCAGCCTTTATAGCAATAATCCATATATGTATGCAGTACAGACCAAACGTTTGGACACACCTTCTAATGAATTCAATAGAAGGTGTGTCCAAACGTTTGGGCAGGCCCCAATAAATATCAAGCCTGGAAACTTGATATCGTAATGGACTTAATGTCATGTTTTTAACATAATCTGCTCGTCTTGCTGGGAGCAGGCGGTTGCCACGGTAACAGGTGTGCTTGAACTACAGAGAGAGAGAGAGAGAGAGAGAGAGAGTAAAAAGGTAGGAGTGGTTTTGAGTTGATCACCTGTTCGGGTTATTTTACCTTTGTTTACCTTTGCTGTGGCGCATTACAGCCGCTGTAGTTTCTAAACGTTGGACTAATTACCTCGTTTGTTTGTGAGTATACCATTCACATCAAACATCAAATAGAACAAATAGATTTCATAAAAGTTTAACAAACAAATGGCTTCTACCACAATAATTATGTGAAATTAAATTAATTATATCCCAACTTGAGAAGATTTGCCTTTTCCTTTTTGCAGAGCTCTTTGGTTCCTCCTGCCAGTTTCATATTGAGGTCATCAAACCAAATTTCAGATCTACCATAACCGATCGATCTCAGTTACCAGCTTGTGACTGAGAAACCAGTAACCTCCTCTCAGATATTTCTTTTGACGTATCACGTTTACTTATGGTAAATAATGTGTAATTAAATCCACTCTGACCAAATCTCAACCTCACAGCAAACTTTTCTTGCCAACCGGCAATAAAAATCAAGAAGAACTTAATACAAATGTTGGGTTAATGGCAGTTTTGCAGCGTTTAATAACTCCAGTCTTTTCTGAATTCAACTGAAAGGAATTCAGAAATTCCTTTCTGAATTCAGAAAGGAATTCTACTGAAAATCGTAGTTTCAAAATCTACGATTTTAAAAACCTGAAAACTGACATAAACAGGTTGTGGTAATACACTTTATGGCCACTAGAAGGCGCTGAAGCTGAGGATTAAATATCAAAATGATGCTCCGAGATTTGTTGCATCTTTTTTATGTGTTCGACAATGAAAGGTCATCCAAACAAAAACCTCTGTTATGAAACACATGAAGTAATCAGAGAGAGAGAACGAAACAGAGAAAGACAGACAGAGAGAGAGAGAGAGAGAGAGAGAGAGAGAGAGAGAGAGAGAGAGAGAGAGAGAGAGAGAGAGAGAGAAAGAGAGACTCTAAAACCAGCAGTGAATTTTGGTCTACTTTCCAGTGTAAATATCTTGGTACACTTGAAACAGGACAAACTAACTTAAAAGTAGTTTTTAGTAAGACATAGAGACTTTCTAAGTAAATAACTCCCTAATATTGATGAAAAGTCCTTTTTCCATTGGCAAATCAATTAGCTTAAAATATGTGAAAAATGTCTTGCTATAAGTGAAATAATCTTCCAATAGAACAAGCATTTAAAAAAAATAAATATTAAGAAATTATTTACTTAAAACAGTCTCTATTTTAAGAGACTTGCTGAAAAGTTACTTTTAAGTTAGCTTGTCTTATTTTAAGTGTACTAAGACATTTGCACTAGAAACTAGACCAAAAATACTTGGTAGTATTTTGTGTTTTTGCAGGCTTCTACAACATATAGAGATGATGAAATAAATCGCTCCTCCATTGACTCATGATGAAAACTCGTCTTTTTGCTTCACCTCGCCTCAACAGAAAGTGCCCTTTCTAAACTCTGTAAACAACATCCCCAGATATTTAAAGTTCCTCAACAGTTTCTAAAACTTCCTACTTGAAATGATCGTCAGGGGAGCTCTTTGAGGCTTTTTCTGCTCCTGCAGTATCTGCCTCTCTCCTTTCACTGCGGTTATAAGCTCCAATTAAACCCAAACTGAGCCTCGCTTCCACCGCAGATAATCTCCGTCCATGAATCCACCTGATCTGAAGTTCAAAGCAGCATAATTAGAGCAGAAACTTTGGGAAACTTGCTCTTCATCCAACTTCTAAATATTTATCTCATCCTTTCTTTCATGCTGAAGGCAGAATTCATCTAATGAACCAGCGGAGACCCAACGCAATCAGATTTGGGCTCAATTATCCAGATTTAAACTGGGAGGACAGACAATGCAGAGAAGCCAAACTTGGCAGGAAGCAAAATAAGACAATTTTCCCTCAGCGGGGAGCATCCATCATCAACTCTTGTCTCCTGCTGTCTCCCTGAAGAGGCGATGTAAACAGTGGAGCCTGAGGCGTCCTCACCTGTCTCTGCACGTCACACCAAGGGAGAAACTGGGACAATGGGAAACAGCAGGAGATTTGCACCAGAAAGAACAGGACTGGTGGTGAAAACAAAAAAATAAAGACAGGATGAATGGGGTACCAGGAAGAGAAATAATGAGTGTTGCTCTGGTAGACTGATGAGAAGACGTGTTTGTGAGGATTGGGACAAGACTGGAAAGCTAATAACATCACTGATTTACCTCAGATTTTTTCCTCATGGCTAAACTTTTCATGATAATAAAAAAATAATATTTTTTGTCATGCC
Source organism: Gambusia affinis (assembly GCF_019740435.1). Taxonomy (NCBI): domain Eukaryota; kingdom Metazoa; phylum Chordata; class Actinopteri; order Cyprinodontiformes; family Poeciliidae; genus Gambusia; species Gambusia affinis. The sequence continues at coordinate 16,931,206 of NC_057870.1, forward strand.
TATAACTAAGTAGACCGCATTCAACATTTACATATCTAAAGCCATGAAGGAAGTACTTAAACTCTCAAAAGTACAAATACAACAAAGTAAATGTTACTAGTAAAATATTATCCAAGTGGTTCTCAAATGTAAAGATTTTCAGATCCAAACAACTAAAACTATGAAAGCTTACTTGCTTGTATATTTTTAGATAAGAAATATTATTCTCCATATGTGTAGGATAATGTATTGATAAAACCCATTACCAAACTGTTAATACAATAATATTCAACATCGGATCATATAAATCAGTCTCTTTGGGATTTTGCTTTGGTTTTGTGATTTTTTTTGCAATCAAAATCACTAATTTTGTTATGCTACCTTAGAAAAAATGAAAGAAATTTTGCATTATGTACGCTTATTTTTGACAGTAAATGGGAATTTTTTTATTGGTCGTATCGATCACGAACTTTAACTTGAGCTCAAGCTACGTTGAAGCAGAAGTGGAGTAAAAGTTTAGAAATACTGCCACCTTCAGGTCAGAGTCGGCATCATTTAAACCTGATGTTTTTGACCATTTTTGCAGAAAATTTCCAAGAAACTCACAATTATGCATCTTCATAAAAAAGTCTGGAGATATGTTGATTTTGCATGAATTTCCACAATTGCAGAATCATCAAAAACTCAAGGGACTGACTGATTTGGCAGTAGGCAGATAGGAACTGTTAAAATAATATTCTAATGCGTCCCTCTGGAGTCTAAAGGGCCACATAAGAAGCCACCACAGGCCGGATTTGGCCCCTGGGCCTTGAGTTTAATATCTGTGTCTTAAAAATATTTTGCATCTTTGTCTGTCCAGGTGAGGTCACTCCGGTTTAGCAATAAAGTCTGAAAAAGGAATACAAAAATGAGCCAGCTCTGTGCTGATGTGTAGAAGAGCAGCAACAGTCAAGATTAAAATCAAGACGTCTTGAGGATGGAGATTCTGTTTCTGTGTGCAGGATGCCTACGATTAAATAAATCCTTAATCACCTTCACTTGTCTTTATCACACATTTTAGCCAGGGTTTATTTATTTGGTTGTCTTATCTTCTCTTTAAGATTCTCAATAAAGATTGAGCTGCTGCGTAGATGTAGGAAGGTGTGTGCCGACAAAGTTCACAGCTTTAGTCCTCACCCATTTGACAGCACAGAGTCTGAATGTGCTGCTAAAAGCTTCTTCCGCATGAAGAAACATCAGGACAAACCAGAGGGAGCGTGGAGAAGGAAAACACCAAATGTCTCCTTTTGATTCGCTGACCTGTGAGAGGTTTTGCCTTCAGGCCTCCTGCAGTAAGCATAGCCTCTAAAATTAGCAGTTTTAGTTGAAAACACTACAAATACAGCTCTGGGAAAAAATAAAAGACCACTTAAAATGATCAGTTTCTCTGATTTTACTCTTTATTGGTATATGTTTGAGTACAATGAACATTGTTATTTTATTTTATGGTCTACTGATAACATGTCTCGGAAATTCCAAGCAAAAATGTTGTATTTATTTGCAGAAAATGAGGAAAAAAAAGATTTTTCTCATTATCTGAGTGCTTTCTGACCTCAAATAATGCAAAGAAAAAAAGATGAAATTCATTTAGTATCAACAATACTTATGTTTTACCTCAGGAAGAATTCAGAAATGAATATTTGGTGGAATAACCAGGAGGTTTTCAGTCGGGTTCAGTGCAGTGGGTCTTCATTTTTTCCACATGTATGTGAGCTACAAAACCTGAGCTTCTGTAGCGCCCTCTGGTGCTCAAAGGTCAATTAGTTAATGAGAAAATTAAGCTTTTATGCCCTTTTATTAGTAAGAACAATTGACATCTAGTTTCTGAACACTGCCAACAAATTTAACTATCTTTTTTTTTTTCTCTCCAGGGGGTCTTTTGTGGGCTCTAGTGTCCCTTATGACAGTACACTGTTAGCCTTTGCTGTATTTTCTACAGCTAAATACCGCAAAATGCCCAGTAAAACTAACATAAAACATCTTTACAATTAGTTACTGTAATTTGCATTGCATTATGGGTAAAGGACATAGTATTACAGTAACTTACTGTATGTTTTGAAGTTGCAGTAATTTACTGTTTACACATTGCAGTAGTGGTACTGTATTTATAATATCTTGCACTGTTAGCCTTTACTGTATTTTTTACAGCTAAATACCGCAAAATGCCCAGTAAACTAACATAAAACATCTTTACAATTAGTTACTGTAATTTGCATTGCATTATGGGTATAGTACATAGCATTACAGTAACTTACTGTATGTTTTGAAGTTGTAATTTACTGTTTACACATTACAGTAGTGGTACTGCACTAATAATGTCTTTGCGCTGGCCATGTAAGAATTCTATTTGATTTCCAACGGTCATCATAGATGTTTCATCGTGGTTCTCTGTTTCTGTATTTTTACTCCTTTAGTGGTTAACATATTTTAAGGCAGAAAGAGAGCATGTATTTTTGTTTTTTTCACATCCTAGCTAACATTAATATGCAGTTTATCTAGCTACGTCATCAAGGGTGGCTTCGCTTCCAACGTTTTTCTGATGACGTTTGTTTTAAACTCCGAAGCTTTTTCCGTCCAAGTGCAAGTGCAGCTCTGTCGCCGTGCTGTGGGCTCACACTGCTTCAGCTCTTCGCAAGACAGGTAAAAAAAACACTTAGAAAACTGTTTGAAGCCAATGTATATTTTAGATGGAGCTAACGTAACTTATAGCATCATGCTATAATGCTATAACTTAGCATGAGGTGAAAGATAGAAAAATATGATGGTGTTATTTTTGAGCTGGTTCGAATTAACGTTAGCTAAGGTGCTAATTTTACCGAAGGTTTTAGCTTGGCTTTTGCCGCTAAATCTTCCTCGAGCGACTAGCTTTGGGTTGAGATAAGCTCAGTGATGAGTGTCTGTTAGCATTGTTGTTACATCCTTTGTCGAACAATATAACGTTAACTGATAATTGATCCCCCCCTTTTTAAAAAAAATACATCTAACTGTTCATTTGTTTAAACCATGACCTTGCAAATGTTAAGAGTGCAGATTAGCTAGGTCAACAAGGATGAATTCTAACGTTGTTCTTTTTTTTCTTTTTGTCAGATGACTTTTTTTAACTCCCAAGCTTTTTCCTCCAAGTGGCTGTGCAGTTTTGTCCTGCTGAGTGCTAACATAGTTTCAACTCTTGAAAAGACAAGACAACAGGTAAAAAGACAGCTCTTCAAACATATTTGAAGCCACAAAATAATCTGGAAATGTAGAGGAGCAGCTAACCTAATCTATAACTTTGAGCTTGCTACAGCTAGTTAGCCTGCTAAAGTACCATTACATCTCCAACATAGTGTATAAGAGTCTGTAAATGAGGACAAAGGTGGAAAACATTCAAGTGGTTTCTGTTATTTTTTGAGTTGGTTCAGCCACAGTGGCAGGTGGACAAAAAAGTTAATTTCCAACCCTGGTTCCATATAAGGACTGTTCACCTGTTTAAACCATGCTCTTGCAAATTTAAAGTTAAGTCAGTACTAACAGGTGCAACTATGTACAGGTGTAAATTCTGCAGCATTTGTACTTCAGAATTTAGAGAATTTTGTACTCATGTGAAGAAACATCAACACACAGCTAATTATCGGTTTCGTTGTGGAATAGAGCAATGTCCTACTTCCGTCAGAGAAAAATAAAACATTTAGAAGAAAAAGAGGACTCAATCTTCATCTTGGTTGATGTAATTTTATATCGACTCTTAACTTAAAACACACATCTTAAATCAGAATTGTTCAATTAATTTGTTAAAGGGATCAATTCACCCAAATTACAAACATTTTGTTAACCCATATTGTACTTAGCCATTCAGATACTGTATTTGTGGAATGTAATGCTTTAAAAAAATTCATTTAGCCTCACAAACTGTCATTCACATCCGTTGTTTCAGAGTGGTAGCAGGATGTAGGGGTAAAGTCTAGTCTAGTCTCCGGGGTGAGGTTCTCAAAAACCTGTTATAATCTGGGTGAACTGGCCCTTTAAATATAAATTACTACCAGTAATTCATAATTAAGAGTTTTCCTTTTATGTTTCAAAGGTATCTTCCACCAAGATGTCTGTTGAGATGGAAATGACCTTACCTACAACACCAAGGGTAATCATGCTTGGTAAGAGGAATATTTTCTATCACTATAATTTTTTTGTAGCAATGTATGTAATAGTTATGGTAGTCTGTACTTTTACTCACTAGCATTAGCTTGACAAGGGTTTGTCTATTTTAGGAAATAGCTTGATGTCTGCAACCTGGTGGATGGTCAGTATGGAGAAGAAGGTATTTTTCGAACCTGAGCAACTACATGACTTTGCCAGCGTTGCTGTCTTTTTGGGTCATATTATGACTTCAATCTGGAGTATCAGGAGTCAGCATCCACCACGCTGGAGATGATACAACTGTAAGTACTCTACACCAAGCCATTTATGAATTAAATTTAATGACAGTTTGACTGATGATGAAGAACCATAGCTGATTGCTGTATTGTATGTCTTCATTTTAAAAAATACAATTAATATATTTTATTTCTGTTAAAAGATTCTTTGTGAGGATCAATCCAGATGTTGATACCAAATGCACAGCCAAAGTCAGTACAAGCTGCAAGATGGGAAGTCTTGTCAAGAGGAAAGTAGTCAGTGTCAACTCCCGGATCAACACCTTCCTTCAACGACTCGCTGAATTTGAATGGAGGACTTCCAACTAGGTAAGCATTTTACCAAATGTTTATTATTTTATTGTCTTTTCCTCCTATCTTGCATGTTCTGACTTTACTTTAGCCTTTTTAATATGATTTTAATGATTATTTATAAATGGCATGTGATTCCTACACAATAGCCCTTTAGAGTAGCCTGCATCTTTTCTGTGTCCGTGGTAAAAAGTGGATGTCGCTGCATCTCTTACTAAATCACAGAAATGTTTAAGTGTAGTCGTTTAATTGAGGTGTTTTTTTTATACTATGCAGTTTTCAGTTTATTAGGCACACCTTTGCAGTAATCCATCAACACCAACAAAATGACTAAAAAGATTGTTATGACATGTTGTACTTCATCGTCTCCTTGGGGACATTTGCAGGGTCTCAATACAGTACGCAATCGTTTGAATTAGTGAAGACTGACTGACTGCTTTTGCCATAAACAATCCAAAAACCTGAAGTGAAGCCAGTCCTGCTCATTCTTTATGCAGCTTCTATTATCACTTCAGTGCAATTGATTTTTTTTTTTTAAACAAATTATCACCTTAATGCTGCTTTATGCCAATGATTTTATGCATTTGGACATTGTCACTTCAGTTTAATTTGTCAGCCTTCCTGTTGATTTGAAAATGTAGATAACTTCCTGACCATCTCATGACCTCCCACATTGTCTGTCTTATTCTTTACAGTTCAGCTTCCACAAGATGGATCCCACTGATTTTGTTTGACAAATGGAATAAAAGTTCTTCTAATGTAGGAAATGCATCTGATATAACAATATTTATTGATATGAATGCCTACCATATAGTACATTATCACACTTGCACTGTTACTGTGATGTATTGTGTAACAGAGCACATTTAAGCTACTGTTAACTGCTTTCTGACAATGCAGCCTCTGCTGGTTTTTTAAATGAAGTATATTCTATATATTTTTTTAAAGTCAGTCTTTAATAGTTTATGGCTGGTACTTGATGCACACATGTTCATGTTGCTACATACATGTGCCATAAAAATATTGACATGACCTGTAGTGTGTTCTATGGTTTTGTTGTTTTATAGCACATTATATTGTATTGTGACATTGTTCTTTATGACATTGCGAATATATAAATGGATTTTATTTCAACAAATCTGCTGAAAATAAATACCTGTTTTTATTCACAGTACTTGGACTAAAATTTCTTTTGTGAAACTTTTCGGTTTATGGTAAAATATTCTTGTATTAAAAAATGTAAACTTTAATTTACAGTAAAACTGACATTATTTTGTGAAACAAGTATACAGTAGACCAGTATGTATTTTTTACTATAAAATACATTTACAGTTTTATGCTATAAACTACATTTACAGTAAAGCAGTTATAACTGTAAAGCACACTCACAGTAAGAATTAACTGTGAAATCATAACAGTAAAGGTACTGTAGAATGGTGATTACAGTAACTTACTGGCAACACTGTTGCCAGTAAGTTGCCAGTAAGTTACCGTAGAATGGTGATTACAGTAACTTACTGGCAACACTGTTGCCAGTAAGTTGCCAGTAAGTTACCGTAGAATGGTGATTACAGTAACTTACTGGCAACACTGTTGCCAGTAAGTTACCGTAGAATGGTGATTACAGTAACTTACTGGCAACACTGTTGCCAGTAAGTCGCCAGTAAGTTACTGTAGAATGGTGATTACAGTACCTTACTGGCAACACTGTTGCCAGTAAGGTACTGTAGAATGGTAATTACAGTACCTTGCTGGCAACTTACTGGCAACACTGTTGCCAGTAAGTTACTGTAATTACCATTCTACAGTACCTTACTGGCAACAGTGTTGCCAGTAAGGTACTGTAAAATTACAATAAAAAGTCTAACAGTGTAGGCTGACAGGAAAGGGGGAAAGACATGCGGCAAATATCGTCGGGTCCGGGAATCAAACCCGCGACGCCCGCGTCAAGGACTCAAGGCCTCCAAACGTGGGTCGCGCTATCCCCTAATCCACCACAGAACGCACCCCAATGGAACTATCTGTAGCTATCTCCTGTCTTGAGAACAGATGTACAGAATCCACCAATATTAATTGCAAAAAAAGGTCCAAATATCATCTGCATATGATCCAATTTTTGATACTTCTCTTCTTCCAATCTTGAGCTGCATAAACTTCATATCCTGCATTTTATCAGAGTGGGTCGTTTTCTTCCTCATTGGTTTGACCTCTTCACACCAAAACCACCAAACATCACCTCCACCTTTCTTCTGATGCGCAGCTTCGTCTCAGAGAAGCTATTTTTAGCCGCTCGCCATTATTGAGTGGAGGGTTTTGACGACTGCCAATTCTCAGTCTCCATTTCCTCTGCACTGCTGACCTGAGGAAACAGAGTTCACCTCTCCTTCTAAAGTCCTGCTGTTATCCTACAACACTGAACAGATTTTTCTCAATCTGGAAACAAAGAGGAGCAGAATGGAGCAGAACAGAATGTCCTTTGTAATAAAAAAATTGAGAGGAAAAACTGGAGAAATAGGAAAAAAAAATTTTTTTTAAATCCAAGAAAATTAGAAAAACACAAAGATACAGGAAAGATCAGCTCAAATCAAGAATATTGAAAGAAGACCAAAAGGATCATTAAAAACAAAGAATAAATAAAGTTGCAACTATAAACCAACTAAATGTTCAATCGTGCTATAAATATTTATCAAATAAATCATGCAGAAGCACAAATGGACCACTGAATGGAGCACCGAGGCTCCCACAAACCAAGAGTTTGAGTTGTCGAAGCAACAATGAATCCTGATTAATGGACAAAATCAGTGAAGTTTGTCCATTATTAATTCCTTCAGATAATTTATTGTTTACGGAGGAGTATTAGGGCCATAAACTTCCACCAAGAAACTCAGAAATTTTGAGAATAATCTCAGAAAATTTCTAGAAAAAAGTCTGAAATTTCTGAGTTCCAAAAGTGAAAAAATTTGGGTAAAAAACTTTTGACATTTTGAGCTTAACCTAAAAAAAAATCAAAAAAAAAAAAAAAGAAAGAAATTTATGAGTTTGAAAAGTTAAAAATGACTAGAAAAACATTCAGAATTTCTTTGAAAGAAATGTGGAGAATGAGATGACTTTTCAACTTTTGAAACTCTGAAATTTTCTTGTTTTGTCTAGAAAATTTCTGGGATTAAGCGAAATTTACTTCTCTTCTTATTTTTATTTTCTATATGCCATGTCCCTAACATGCATCTCAACAACTTAAACAACTTGACGTAAAACGGTCCAGGCAGAAGCACAAGGCTTATAATTACACTAAACTACTCAGTCATAAATCACAACAATTATATAAAAAAGCCAAAGAATTTTACTTCTTATATAAAATTACTAAACAGAAACTTAAAAAGAAAGAAAACAACTCAAAACAAAAAAAACAACGCAATTTAGTTATTTGCCTTTGTAACCATCAAATATTTTCTTTTATAATTTTTTTTTTTGAAAACTCATAAATCCCATGCTTTCATCATTCCTTAATTTATTTCCAATCACATAAAAATTCCTTTTATTGATCTATTTGTTTAGTCTGTTGAATGCCATTTTTACTGTTCTCATTACAGAAGTATTTTATATCGTTTATACTTCTTCTCACTTTCATTAGTTCTTATTTGTATGAATTTCTCGTATGAAAGGTTTTTCTTTTCACATACTCTTCGTCATCCCAGACTTTTTATTATATTTTTCTTTAATCCAACACTTTCTAATGGGGTAATATTTACTGTGTAGCTCAGAAAACTTAAATAAAAAAGCACCATGGGCCTGTGTCTTAAACATATTCCTCAGGAAATGTTCGGTTACATCTAATAATTTTATCACAGTAATGTAAAAAAAAAAAAAATGTCTAACTCAGAATAATCTTCTGATTTGTTTAGTTTCAGGGATGGAAAGTGAGTAAGAAAGGACCAGCCTGAGACCAAAAGAGGAAGGTGTGTGTACAGAATGCTAATGCTCTCCCAGCACATCTGATAGACGGGTGTGTGCAGCTCAGTGATCTCCAGATACTTGACCCTGAGGTTTTCTGCCACACACAATAAGTCAGAGGAGTCCACAGGGTCTCCATCCATCCGATCGAGTCGACAATCAATCCGAACACACTCCATGCCACCAGCTGCTGTGGATTCATTCGAGTCAGTCTCCCCCGCTCTCTTTCCCGCTACGTTTTCTCACCTTTGTCCTGCGGCTGCGTGCTGGCGATGATCCATTTCACCAGGCAGCACTTCATCAGAGCTTTCCTGGAGAACCTCGGCTTCTGCCACTTCCCAGAGTTCTTCACCCGGCCCGGCACTGGATCCACGCCGTTCGCATCTCCCAGAAGGCTGCCGTCCACCATCTTGCCGTCCGCCTGGGTGGAGGAGAGGAAAGAGGGAAATTCAGATCAACACAGAAACCTATGAGGACTAATTCACACAAAGCAGAAAAATAAATCTGTTTCTTATTAGGTTTTGTGATTTTATATTTTACATATTTCTTTAATTGCTTTGTGAAACATGAAGGTTATGCTTCTTTAGACAGGTTGGGAACATGTCCAGTACATTTTTTTGCACAAAATTCTTCTTAAATAATGAGATGTTAGTTTGTTTAGATGAGTAGATTGTGAGCTCCTTTCAGTTTTAGAGTCTCTTGTCACTTTAAATCCAAATGAGCTGTAAACTGCTGCTGGCCAACTCATTATTTACATCCGCACGTGAAAATGGCTGCCCTTAAATAACCATACATCTTTGAAAAGCATTAGTAGAGCCTCCTGCACTACCATCCAGAAACCAAGTGGTAAGTCAACATCAAGCCATTTGTGTTTTCCAGCAGCCATTGTACAGAGCATGAAGTGGTGAAACCAGCTGACCAAACGTCCTCGAGTTCTATTTGGGTTGCTCAGTGACAGGCAGAGCTCAGCTGGGGTTGCTAGGTAACGGCACAGTGCCTTCTGAATTTGATTTAAAATTCAGGAGGTATTTGAAACAGATTATTTTCCAAAAACTGGGTGTTTTTTTAAGCACTTGGACTACTTTTTGGAAGACATTAAGACAAAAATGGAAGTGCAAAAATATGTAAAACGTGAATTTTGCCTAATAAGTCCCCTTGTAGTTTGCATGCATTTTCTTGTTTTTAAATAGTGACAAACCTTCACAAGATTGTAAGAAACAAAACACTTTTCCACTCAACCGTACTTCAGGTACCGAACTTAAAATGAGTGAAAAGTCAAGACAATTTCAACAGATTTGCTGCTTGGATGCGAAACACAAACATTTAAATTATGACTTCTGCATAGTTTTGCATATGAACTCTAAATCAAAACTTTTTATTGCCATTGAAGAGAAACGGAAACTGGCAACAATCAGTACGTTTGAGGAAAATAAACCTTAAAAACACTGACAGAAAGAGATTGTTTTCTTCATCTCATCTAAATCTCTGAGGACCTTTAAATGTTTTTTTTCTCCAGTATTTTCATGCAACACCAACCCATTGCAGCTCATTCTTATTCTGCATTTCTTCCCTTTCTTCAGAGAAGACAAAACTTTTCAGTTTCTCATTTTCTAACCCGAACACTGATTTGGTCTGGTGAGAATGACCTAAACTTTCCAGGAGCTACACTTAGCCGCTCCTGCTGAGATCGTGCAAAGCAAACACATTTACTCAGAGATGGAAGATGAAAGAGGGGGAACACAGAGCAAACAGCAGCTCTGTTTGCTCTGCTGGAAGGAGAGGAAAGAAAAGGATGATTGAGGAGAAGCGAACGATGGAGGCGGGAGGACGAAAGCGAACACAAACGCAAACAGTGGGGATGTTTAATGGCTATTTGATCCCTCGGGAGTCCGATCATGCAAATGCATGAGAGAGAGAGAGAGAAAGCAATAGGATGCTGGGAGGTTTCTTGAAGAACCAAAGTCAATTCGCATAATGAATTGCTGACTGTCAGAGGATGGTAAGACAGGAGTCGAAGGATTTGTTTTGATAAGAGGAATACATCTTGGACTGCTTCTGTGCGGCTTTGACGACGTGAAAAATGAAGAAAATCAGAGAGGAAAATGCATTAAAACTAAAATTGCATCAGCATTCATTGTCTTCTAAAACTGTCACATTAGAAGCACAATGTTTTATGCGACACATATTACGCGGTATTCAACAATCACGTTAAAGCTCAATAAAGCTCACAGATGTTTGTGATTTTCCTCTAAAATGAGGAAAACTTTGAGCTATATGAATATTGTAGAATCCAGTATAAATAACACAAACAGACAGAGCTGAACTGACTCATAACGCAGCGACAGTGCATCAAATTGGAAAGAGACGGCTGAAAATACACCGTTTAGCCACTAATCTAATAAAATGCTCCAAGCGGAGGGGAGTAATCTGAGAGCACATCAAAACTCACTTCTTTGAAGGATTAAGTGAAAAGCCAGAATAGTTTCTGATGAGACTTTTCTGTGAAACTCGCGGACAGACGCAGTGTAAAAACTCAAAGCTGCATCAGTTGTTTATTCACGGGCTGCTGAACACGGCGGAGTTCTCCCAGCCACGGGTCACATGCTCCCATTTGAAGTATCTCTTCTGCTCCTGAATGCTCCGGCTGGCCCTGACCTGCAGGCTAAAGAGTCAGAACAGCAGCCTCTGAAACGCACACGAACTCACAGCCCATAAGGCAGAACAAACAGCCGCGGCTCTCCAAGCAGAGACACATTATTATCCTCAGCTATAAATTATTAAGGATCAGCTGCCGAATAAATGTTTGTTTACATGAAGCATAAACTTATCTGTATTTGTACATGATGCAACTCAAAACACAGAGATAAAACACAAATACTACCAAGTAGTTTCGGTCTAATTCCTAACACACCTGAAACAAGACAAAACTAACTTTTTCAGGAAGATATAGGAGCTTATTTTAAGTCAATAATTTCTTAATATTGGTGAAAAAGGACTTGTTCTATTGGCAGATTATTTCTCTTTGAACAAGACATTTTCCTCCATGTTATAAATGCAATAATCTGCTAATGCAACAAGTATTTTTTCATCAATATGAAGGAATTAGTGACTTGAAGCAAGCTTCTATTTCATGCTGAAAAGTTACTCGTTAGTTAGTTTTGTCTTATTTCATTTTTGCACTAGAAACCAGAATTGCATGGTAAGATTTTCTGTTTTTGCAGTGTAAAGGTATAGGCTAAACTTCCCAGTCTTTACTGAGAGGTTAACAAACTCCAGAATCAATATTTACTGTGGGAAAACTTTGCCAATGAAGCATGCAGCCCAATATGTCAGAGCCTGAGGGAAAGCCACCGAAAATACCACGAGAATCTGAACTTGACCTGCTTTTGAGCATTTTGATCTGTTTTTAGCTCTTTACTGGCCTCCCCAATCAACCTGATATAATCTTTCTGGATGGTTTATTCGCTCCTGACTCCGATGCGTCTCCTCATGTGGTGATCTATTTACGTAATTCGAGGTTGATCATTGAACCATTTTTAATGCGACTCCTCTATTGAGGTCAGTTAACCAGGAGAGACCCAAAGGATGTTTTCACACCTGAGAGTCCAGGAGGTGAAATATTGGTTACATTTTCAGGTTTGTTGTCTCAACAGTTGGGTAGTAACTACATTTGCAGCTACATTTACTTGAGTAACCTTTTTGAAAAGATGTATTTTAGTAGTATTTTTACTACACTCTCCTAATTTTATTATGAAGTATTTCTACTCTTACTTGAGTAAAATGTCTGGACTTTCTACCCACCAAATAAAGAACAAACATGTTTTAACCAAAATTCACCAGACACAGACACACATCTGCAGTTTTTGTTAGTTTCATAAGTTTTATATTTAAAAAAACTGATTTCTAAACATTATTTTTTGATTAATTTTGTTATTTTTAGCTACTTATATAAATTATTGTCATTTTGGTCCTTAAAATACCAAAAATTCCACTTAACTTTATATTTTGGTGCATCTGATGATGTAATTTATAAATATTAAACTATCTATCAGTTACCTGAATTTTTACAAAATACTTTTTACTCTTACTTGAGTACAATTCTTGGGCATCTGCCCACCTTTGCCTGATTATCCAAACGGTAAAACATTTTTAGAAACAATAAAAGACGTCAAATGGACTTCTACTTTATGAAAATATATGATCTAGATGACTGAGAATCTGCTATCCACATAATCAAAGTTAATTTCTCTCAAAATCAAAAAAAAAAAAAAAAAGATCGTTTGCATTTCTGAACGTTAAATACTGTCGGCTTTTAATATTGGCTAATAAGCTAAGGGTTTATGATGAGCATATGACACACGTCCTGCTCACACAAAACAGTGTGAAACACAACATTTCTTTATATAAAATAATATAAATATAAAATAAGACAAAGTGACATTTAGAGCCTTGTTGCCAAAATGCTTTGTTTGGTTTCTATTAAAGAAACGGTGAGATTACAGCAGTTAAGAGAATCCAAGAGGCTTAAAATACTGGGAGAGAAGAGAGACTAGCTGACATAAAAACGACAGGCAGGCAGAGATGTATAGTCATGTAATGTTATATTAGAAGAGTGCTGTTTTCATTAATAAGTAATAACAGATCAATCAGGTTACGGCAGAGATATGTCCCCGTGTCTTTCTGATGTCCGACTCCTAATTTTCTTTTTCTTCCCCCTCAGATTGACACAAACTCAACGTTCAATCTGTTCTTTGTCACAGCATCTGCATGCTTTTTTATATTGAAAGTATATTCCACACTGATGCCAGATCCAATTAATGTTGTTGGTCATTATTCCAGTCATTTTCATGTGCATTCTACAGTAGATTTTAATTAATTTATTGCCTTTTTTTTCTAGATATTGAGATCAGCTTTTTTGAAAATGAATCAACAGTCGTCAGCACTAACCCCCTCACCAGTTTCATTGCCAGACCATCTATCATTCCCAGCTTCTCCCTGTTCCTCAGATTCAACTATTGTTCTCAAAAATACAAAGAACCGGGAGACGGACCTTTGGACTGCAACGCTTCTTACAAGATTCATGCTCCAGAAATGGTTAAGTGTTAATATAAATGAAACTCATCATCTGTAACTGAGGCTTGTTGTTACAGTTGTAGCTAAAATGTATTCCTTTATTCCATTTTTTATTGTTCATGTTTCTGATCCAGAGGCCAACACTGGCTGTTTGGTAGGGAGTGCAGAGAGGATCTGTCAAAATTAACAGAAACAAACTGGGTAGGAAGCTATGATACTGCATTTATTTGTATGTACTGTACTGTAATGTCCAGCAAGTTACCTACATTAAAAGAAAATTTACCATGCATGCATTGATAAAGGCTGCACTTTCACCACTTATCAAATTAAATGTATAAAGCATGCTGTTTTTTGCATTGACCAGCTGACAGACACTTTGATAAGCAATGAAAGTGACATGTTCTTTATGAAAGCATGAACATTATTCCACATGTTTTACAATTATGGTGAATGTTTTGAAATAGATTCACATGTCGGGATTCAAACCCAGGATCTTCTTGCTGCAAAGCAACAGTGCTACCAACTGGAGTAGCTTTTGAGACGTATGCTATTTGGTTTTCCATTTCAAGACAAAATCGCAAAAACAAAACAACCATGCTTTTTCTTGTTTGTTTGTTTTTCTGTAATTAAAACCTGAAGGAAAAAATACAAAGTCTAAATAACTAGAAATCCACAGCGTTTGATTTTTGCTTCCACTATCTAAATCCAAAATAAAGTATATAGTTTAAAGAAGAGTTTGTTCACAGTAAGATTATTAGTTTCAACTGAATGAAACTTTTAGTTCAACTTTGGAGATGTTTGAACTTCCAAACTGTCACGATTTGAGGTGTAAAGTGCAAAACTTGGCTTGTTGGACAGGAAAAACCTTTTTTCTGCTCTCAGTTCGATCAGACTGATCTGTCGTGAAAGTTAGAGACGCTCTAATTGATCCACTGGGTTAAATTTAACAAAACCCAGACTACACACAGAATGGAAAACAACAGCCATTTCATTAGCACCTCACATTAATATTTATTATGTCTCTTCCCTATGGATGTCTGCATATCTCCATCCTCAATTGCTCCATCTCATCACTTCCCCATTCTTTCCAATTTATTTCTCTGTCAATCACTCCTTCTTCTTCTCTCCTCCTCGTAGGCCTTCCTCTCCCACCATAACGTCACCTGTCACCAGAATGCAGGCCAGGTGAAGCAAAGCAGGATCCACGGGAGACTCTGCCTCTGCAAGCGTGTGTGTGGTTTAACAATGCAGAAAAATGAGACGAGGAACACAAGGAGGAGCAGCGAGTGACAGAGAGTGACAGGACAAAGGAAGAAGAGCAGCGCACACAGCAGCCAGAAAAAGATAAAAATATATACACGATGCAGGATCTCCAGCAGTGGTTTTATATCTCTATTGTGTAAGAAGTGACCCAACAAAGTTTGCTTATTTTGTTGGCAACAACAGCAGATTGAAATGGCTTATTACCAAATAAGCAGCTAGAAATAAAAAGATCCATCCATTTATTGTCTACACAGTGAGCTTCTGCCTCACAGATTACCTCCTACTTAACCCCTCCAGACTAGTGGCAGCAGCAATTAGCAAACACCAGATCTGCTGGGTAGATCAAACAAACTACTTCTCAGTCCAAATCTCCTAAGAACGGCTGCAAACGGCATAGTAAATGATTTGGTGTCTGGAAAATGAGCTTTTTCAAATACCTCCTTGTGGTTAAGTCACATTCGATGGGCACGTTGCTGTTACCTAGCAACCCCAGCCAAGCCAAAAAATTTGGTCAGCTGGTTTTCACATTCAAAAATGCTTTTGAATGTGAAAGTTTCATTTGATTTAATTTCCCTTTAATTTTTCAAAGGGAAATTAAATCAAATTTAATTAGTTTCATGCACTGTACAATGGCTGCTGGAAAATATATATTTTTTTGTTTTTGACTTGCCATTCAGAAACCACTTATTGCATTCTTGTTGGTTGTGCAGGAGGCTCTACTCATGTTTTTCAGAAATGATTAATCAATTAGTTACATGTTTAAATAAAATGAGCTCCATAATTTCCATTCTGATGATTAATATTTTGTCAAAGGGGAATTTTGATCATAATCCATTTTATTATGGTGTCCATCGTTTGTGGTTCTTCTTTTTTTTTCTATGCGTTATTTTTGGTTGTGATTTAATTTGCATTTTTAAAATGCCTTCAAGCTGCAGTGTGGAATGTTCTGCACAAAATTAAAATTCGCTCCTCTAAAAGAAAGGACATTATTATTATGTCACTAACATTATATCATCTGAAAATGGTCTGAAAACAACAAATTTATTGGTTAGCACAATCATTTCACAAATTTATTGTGAAATTTATTATCATGATAAGCCCAGGTATACTTGCATTGTCATACTACTATCATTATTGAAAATGATCTCAAAATATAATAATGTTATTGTTTATCTGGACAATTTATCTACCAGTAAAATTAGTTATTGTGACAGGCATGCATGGAAATCATGACCAGTGAAGTTTTTTTAATGAAGACCAAAAACAAATTAGTCAGTCTGTCACAGAAAAATAGGATCACAGATGCTGGAAGGTGGATGGAGATAGTCTGATGAAATGTTGGAAATACGGCACCGTTTGGCTCCAGCTTGCTGCACATAATTTCAAACAAACCTGTGACCTTTATTTTAAGTTGATATAAATATCATGATTTCTCTATATGTTCTCGTGATGACTCAGAGTTAAGCCTATACGAGATCGGCTGATGGTCGAGAGCCGAGACTATTTGTGTCCTGAGCGATTGGGCCTCTCACTATGGCTGTCAGTGCGAATCAGCGCAGCATCTGTGGGAGGGTAGCACATCCATATGGACTGCATGCTGTGTGTGTTTGCGTGTGCTCAGCTGTGTGTGCTGTATTGATGTGTGAGCCTTCATGGGGAGACAGACTTAATTCTCTGGGGAGGCTCTGAGCTCCGGAGGAGCGACTTTTCAATTAACATCTGTTCCTCCTCTTATCTCTTTAACACACTCACTCAAATCAAATGGCCCTGTTTTAGCTGGTAATTCCTCGTTATATCGGTCAGATTTAAAATTCTTTTTAACCCAGCTATGTGTGGGAGTGTCGACTTCACAACTTTGTATCATGTTTTAGACCTTAATATGTATGTATTTTACTTTAAAGAAACATCATTTCTATTTTCTGCAACCAAATTTAATGTAGGTAAAATCTATCATCATTCTTATTTTTGGCAACAGTAGAAAAGCTTGAAATATCTTTTATTTTAATATTTATCTCCAGGAGTTTAAAAATGCTTAGAGCAAATTGTAGCCAAACTCAGCAAGAAATAAATCTTAATGTGATTTTTAATATTTGCTATTATTTGCAGTAAAGTTTTAGGGTCAGGGTGTCCGAAGTGCAGCTCGGGGGCCATTTATGGGTCTTGCACTGATTTTGTGTGGCCCCTTGGTCAAAATTCAGCAATGGTACAAATATGGCATGCCAGCAGAAACAGTTGATTCAGCTGGAAACTTTTTTTTTTTTTCAAAAATCTGTTTATTGTCTTTTACAATTCAAAGAGACATACAGACAAATAACTCACAAGTGCACAAAACACCTAACAAAATTAAAAGAAAAGAAAACACATTAACAATTTAAACATTCAAGGTGACCAGCATTAGTTGATTACAGTGAGACAAAATATTTTAAGATTGATATCTCAGGGGAGTATATTGAGACTTAGTCCAAGAGATTTAATCACAGTCCACAGGCTAGGTATGAGGTGAAGGCAATGTCCTCCCTGGTTCTATGCATCCCGACGTCAGTGTTTAAGTTTCATACATTTTTGAGCAAGTGTGTACATTTGGAATTAACATGAAGATAACAGACTTACAGTCACCATAAGAATATAAACGAAATCAAAATTAGCTAGAGAACATTCAGTCAATCCTCTTTATGAGTATTTAAATTTTCCAAGAATAGCAAAAACTTTTTCCATATCTTTTGGAACACATAGTATTTACCCTTAATCATAAAGATGAGTTTATCCAAGGCAAGAGAGCTTGATAATGTAGACATCCAAGTTTTTAGTTGGGGTCTGGTTACAGATTTTCAGGACCTGGCTATACTATATTTAGCCTGCACCAAACAATAAATTACGGACTTTTGATCGACCTTGCTTATTTGAGTTTGAGTGGGAAAAATTCCTAAGACACACAACCTAGGACAGAGATTGAGATCAAGACCAATGATAAGTGAAATTTTATCCAAAACCTACTTCCAAAATTTCTGAATCTCAGGACATTCCCAAAGGCAATGCATCAAAATAGATTTTAATATTTAAATCAGAAAATGTTTCTTTCAACAAAAATTTTTTTTGGTCTTTTCTTAATCATGTATTTTTGCTTGATTTGTTCTCATTTGGGTTTTTTTTTAGAAAAAATATTAATATGTTATTAAAGTATTTAACAAAATAATTTAGAGAAAAACACAGAAACACCTGGAGACCAGATGTTTGATGACAAATCAAACTTAAATTTAAACGTATCGGTATTGATATCGGTATCGGCATTTAGCGATACAGGCCCTGTAATTATTTGGCATTCATGCTCCTAATGTATTTAAACTTTCTTGAACTTTGTAACTGACAGCCATCTTGACAGACAGTTGCTATGGAGTTGCTATGACAACAAACAAGCCACAAGCTTAGAGCCTTCATTCTTATCTAACTTTTAAACAATATAAGTACATTACAAATGTTACTCAATTACAATTTTTGAGTTGTCTGCCCACATCTGTGTAATACTCAGGTAAATATCAGTGATATTTACTGTAGTACTTACAAACTAATTAGCAAAAGTGGCTTAGCTAATGTAGTTAATTAGCTAATGTAGCTTTTACATGCTACATATTTTCTTTTTGTTGGTCTCATAGCCATGGGTTCGCCATCTTTACCAGTCCGGTTCAGAACTCTAAATTGGATCAAAACCAAAATATGCAATATCACACACTCCTACCATGAGGAGCATCAAGACGAAAAACAAAAATAAAACTCTGTAATAGTTTATAAACTAAATAGCTTACTAAGTTTCCTGGCAATCAGTTTCTGCTACACCAAACAGCTCTTCTCCAGGCTTGATGTGGATTCTGCTGAGCCCATCCACTTATAGGATAAAGTTACTAGAACTGTTCAATTATTTAATGAGTCTAAATTCACTCCACCTATTTAACAGGTGGGTCCCACAGACGAGGGGCCAGCTGCATAACAAAGCCCTCTGTCCCTGCAGACAGTCTGTCACTGATCTGTGGCCGTCCTGAGGAAACACGCACCATTAGGAACGATCAACCTGAAACCTGTCAAGAGTCACACAACACTGTAAAAACACAAAATCAGAACAACTTTTGTCCAGTTTCTACTGAAAATATTTTCACTTTAAATGAGACAAATAACTTTTCAGCAAGATATATACATTTCTTTTAAGTTAATAAGTCTTAAATATGAAATACTAAAGGTTTTCAATTGTTTAAATTTGAAATTGATATATTCTAATTTGAAATGTTATGTTTTCATTAACTCGAAGCAGAAAATCTTCACAATTAATAAATAAAGTATCTTAAACACCAGCCGTGCCATAAAGAAGGCAATGAAGTCAGTTTTCTTCTGACTGGTACCAATATCAGACCATCACTTTGTTGCAAGAGAGAAAAGAAAATCTGCTATTTCTCTTTCAGTTTTACTCCTGAAGACACTTCTGGAGCAGGGAGCACAGCTTTTGAACAGAAATTGAAGATATTTATGCAAGGGACATCAAGCTTGAGCTGGAAAATTACTTTGGAGGGAGAGCAGAGTGTATTTGTATGATCTATCTTCCAAGAAGTCAAAACTTCCTGCACAGTGCAGGATTTGTCAGAGGCTACCCCCAGAATTTGAACTTTGAGCATTTGGAGAATCATCTGAGGAATCTAAGTAAAATTAATGTTTGTTATATTAATGAGTTATTAAGTTGCCAATATATCTTGTTTCTGTCAACAATCCAATAGAATACATATATTTGACATCAGGAGGTTTAATAATATTTTCATGGATGAAACCAACATTTGTAGGTTGCTATTCAATATACAAATGCATTTTCCGCCTCACTGAGGCTCTATTTGAGAAGGATCCAACTCAACGTTTACACTCACAAGTGAAAATGGCTGTGAACAGATGCACAATTATCTGAAAAGCATTAGTAGAGCCTCCTGCCCAATAAACAAAAATGCAGGAAGTGGTTTCTGAATGGTAGGTCAACAACAAAAAACTTGTCTTTTCCAGCAGCCATTGTACAGTGCATACAGCGGCAAAACAACGGCAAAACAACGGTAATACAACGTATGTAACTGTACATCCTGCAGCTCGGCTGGAGTTGCTAGGTAATGGTATATGGTTGTGCCCTAACAACCAGGAGATTTTTGAAACATTTCATTTTCCTGACACTGAAAAACATTAACTCATTGCAAAAAACAGCTGGGCGATTATTCTAAGCACTTGGGTGTTTTTAGAAACAGCAGAGTATAACATCAAGTATGATAACATGCAAAATATGAATTTTGCATAAGATATCCCCTTTAAAGGAAAGAAGAAGCGCCATTAAATAAAAATTATTTAGTTTCCAGTATTTTTCATCTTGAAGATCTAGTGCATTACTAATGTTTTAAGATGGGGGAAATTCAGCTCTCTGACAGCTCCGCTCATCCCACTGAAATTGGGTCAGAATGAGAAAACAACTGCTCATTATATTATTTAAAATAACTGAAGTGAGTCAAGCACTGGAAACACGAGGCCCTCAGATGCCTCACAGCATGATTTAATTCAAACACCTGCATGTTGACAGTCAGCCAGAGGAGAAAATTATAAATGTTTCAAGCTGGTTTATAATGCAAACTTCTAATAATTACTCCAAACTACAACTATTTTTAAACTATGATTTACATAATACTGAAAAAAAACTCCACCAGTCAAAACAAATTAAAGTAAAATTACCTGTTGGTGAAGCAGATGAGTATATTTGTGTGTTTACATTAATCAGAAAAATAAAGAGTTTTAAGAATTTGATATAAATATTGTCTAATAGTCTGACACTAAATGCTTATACAATAACTAGTACAATTCAATAATAATACAATAATACAAAAACTAAAGGTCAAGACAAAAATTAATATATAGTCTCTCTCTGTGTGCCGGTGCAACTTATAATGTATTCTTACAGCCTTGCTTGAAACACCAATGCATTACTAACAGCTGCCTGCATTTATACATATTTAATATATTTTCATGTCTAATAAAGAAACACAAAACTCTTTGAAATTAAACATATAATTTCTAAATTACGGAGCAATTATTTACTTGAATACAGCACATCCACTCTGTAGGCATAATTGGGTCTAGTTTTATTTACACAACTTTCCCAGTCTGAGGTTTGTACAAAATTGAATCCGTGCTCTGAATGCTACACTGTAAATCTCAATCTGAACACCTTCAGGTTCTGACTGCTCAGTGCTTCCAATATGATTCTTGGTATGAGCCGAATATGCATCAACAGGCAACTCAGCTGCATTATGACAGGAAGCAGGTGGAAGCCATTTGGCAACGATATAGTCTAAAAGACGTTAAAGAATTGGAGAATAAAAACAAACTGGTCAAAATGGACATCTGAGTGAAAGAAAGACAGCAATCTAGAGATTAAATACCAAAACTGCAAAATAGAAGTGAGTGTCGGATACTTCAGGTTTCCTACAGAAAACAGGAAAAACATCCGTCCATCAATCCAACCATGTTGTTTATTTATAGATGATTTAATAATCACTAAATAGGTATTTACAGGGTTCTTACATAAATTGTAATACTGCTATTCCCAATTTCTCACCACTTAATAAAAAAACCTCTATTTAATATTTTAATAACTGATTTTAAAATGGGCTTAAATTGACAGAGATGTCTGCAAAGATTGATCTGAAAAAACTTTAAATTTGGACCTAAAACATGAGTTGGATCCCTGATAATAAGAGCTATACTTCACCTCTCAGTGGTCGTTATGTTGAACTAGGAGTTGGTATTTATCATATCAAAGTATTGTTAGATTTTAAAAACTATTTTCTCCGTTTGTTCCACAAGAGTTTCAATAAATGTCAGTAAATTTAAAAAAATATTTTTAAATGCAGTTACTGCATGCAGCTTTGTGATTTAAATGCCACTTCTTAAAGTAAGTGGTATCAAGAACAGCATTTGTTTTGTGGCTTTGTCTGCCTTGCAGTCACAGCCAAACAATAAATCATAAATAGTCATCATAATCACTCATAATTTTTATTATCACGATAGAACCACAAGATATTACGATAAAATTCTAAGTCCATATCGCAACCCCCCTTTGCCCCCCCTTCCGATATGAAATAATTCCTCTGTTAGCGATTTATGCACACAAACAAAATGATTCGGAGATTAAAAAAAAATAAAAAAATAAAAAACAGATGCCCGAATTAGCTGCCTCCTTTAATAAAAAACAAAACAAAAAAAACTAAGACGTAATCTAAATCTTGTAACAGGTTGTTCCTGATTTCCATCTCAGAGAGAGAAACCTTCAAAACGGAGGTGAAACTCAACCAGAGTGGATTAACTCGCGGAGCTTTGCGAGGCGCAGGGAATCACTTTGAGCCTTTTTACATTCCAGTCTGCTCGATCCAGACTCTGCTCGTTGTTGGGGACTGATCTCCCAACCTGCTCCCCTGAGCCAGGAGGAAAACACGCACACACATGATTTCAGACACATAATCCCACTCTCTCCCTGACGAGGACTGGAGGCGCAGCTTTGAAGACACGCGAATCACGTAGAAAAAGTGGCCAGGTAAAAAAAAATTAATAAAAAATATAGGAAAAAGCCTGGACTTAATGAGTGAGAGATAAAGTCACGGTGATGCCGAGTGACACTTGGTGTCCGCAGGGTTTGCGCTGCGCACAGAGCGGAGCGTCTCCACCACATGCAGCTTCCAGCTGAGTTGCAATTACATAACTTCACTAAGAAACTCCGCTTTGGGCAAAAACTGGCAGCAAACGAGCTCAAAGAGATCACGGAGGGATACAGGAACACGACGAAAAGCAGCAAGAAGCCAACAAGTAGCACAAGTGAGCAAATGGAAATTTAATTATTGCATTTTCTGGGATTTTCCGTCTACAACAGAAAAGATTTTATTTTATAAAATAAGGATATAAAAAATGTTTGAGACCTACCTGCATGGTGTTTTTTCCAAGAGAGATTCCCGTGGAGAGTGTGTCCTCCTTGCGTGAAGCCTCAATCTGACTGTCGCTCCTCTGGATGCGAAGGAATGTGCGCACACACATTTATCTACGCATACACACACACACTCACACACAGGGATTCACGGAGAGGGTGGGGTGCAGCAGGGAGCGGCTACAGAGGACACAACTGGACATCCATATTTTAGAGACGTGGGGAAAGCCACCAAACTGCCTGTGGATTTATTTATCCAACAAGTTAACCTGTAACATCTGGGCAGATGTGCAACATTAACCCTCACAGCTGGACTGGTGCAGCTGCTGCTCTTTAAATGGGATTAATGTGGTACTTTCTCCATCTTTAGAGATTTCCCTCAGACTGCTTAGACTTTTATATCACACACTTATTGGTACTTTGCAGCTTAATGGAGGTTAATAAGATCTCACTACGGATTTCATTATCAGCTTCAGAGACATCATTAGCTAACACTTTTAGGCTACTGGTAGGAATGGTTTTTATCTCCTGTCCTGGTTGTGTGAGAGAACCAACTGGTTAGCCAGTCTATAGCTCTGGATAACTCAAAGATATACAGCAAAGTAAACCAGGAACGCACAAATCAAGTCAATAAGTGGGTATGCATTACATGCAACACATAGGGGTGCTGCGCAAAAGGAGGCGCCAGAACATGGCCAAAAAAAAAAATTAAATACTTAGTGTCAAGATGTGCTTTTCAACCCATTTTAATAGTGTAGAGGCGGAAAAGAAAGTTCTAGGGGCAGAAAACAAAACAAAAACACGGCAGAGGGATAAGGTTAATGATGTTGTAGGGGTGAAAAAGTTTAGTTGTTGACAGACAATAGGTGAGTTATGACAGTCTACCAAGAGGAGGCTTGTAAATATTCACCTTAAGTCACTGAAATAACAGCTCACTACTGTCTTGTAGTAGAGGTGCTATAATATATCAACATACATCCGTAGCTGTTCTCCTGCCTACAGACAATGTGGAGTAAACAATAGTGGTCACAGAAGGAGGCCAGAGTACCCAGAGAAAACACACAACTGCAGCAAAAGACCTTGTCAAAATTTTGGCTGAAGCTGGTAAGAAAGTGTCATTACCCACACTGGGTAAGTGTCATTACCCAGAGTTGGTAGAAAACAAGTTTTCTACCAACATGGACTGAAAGGCCGCTCACTGTGGAGGAAGCCATTACTTCATAAACAACATCAAGAATAAGATTACGGTTTGTAAACACAGAGAGACAATGATTACTTTAGGGATACATTCACACAGCAGGTATTGATGCTCGATTCAAATTTTCTGCCGAAATTCGATTTCTTTTTTTGTTGGGATGTGTGAACGATTTACGACGCCAAAGCAATCGCATGCACAGAAAACACAACACTGCTAAAGGAAATAATAATGGACGGATCCGTTTATGGATTGATTATAGGACTAACATCCAGCTGTTGATCACATATGACTCATGTTTCCATTGCAGTTTTGCAAAATACGCAACTTCGATTCAGCTGAACAACCATCTCATCCTAGCACAAAAAACTTTTGATCAAAAAAACGTGTTTTTGAAATTAGCATGTTTCCTTTAAGCAAATTTATTTTTGTAATTCCAATTTGCAGAATCATATGGTCAAGGGAAAGACAGCTATTGACACAGGCAGAGTTTCAATTAAATATTGCACGAAATCAGCACAATATCAACAAAGTTTTGTGCACATTTGTAATGGAAACACATTACAATGAAAGAAGCTACTGACTTTTTTCATTATCGTAATTTTCAGACATTGTTTTCATCCTGATTTTGGTGCAGAATTATAACGCATGTTTCACATCAATAACATTAAAGTTGGATCAAATGCGACATGGCCACTTAGACTGCAGACGCTTTGAAAACAAATGGATGAATATCCAAATTAGCATCACGTAAAAGTGGCACAGATCAGATCAGAACTGAATTGGGTCGTTACTGGTGAAAAAGTTGTATATATGTAGCATATCGTGCAAAAAAGGGGGATTTTGGTTGCATTTGCCAGCTGTGTGAACAGTAACCTAAATGATGGAGACAGATCTTGTGTTTCGATGAAACTAAGATTGAAATGTTTGGCCATAATGACCATCATTAGAAACAAGGAGAGGAAAGCTGTAAGCCTGAGAACGTCGTCCTAACTGTGATATATGAGGTGTTGCATGAGTGTTTTACTGCAGGAGATAATGATGCACTCCATAAAATAGATTAGTCTTATCGCAAAGGAATATTCAGCAGATATATTGAAGCAGCATCTCTGTACATCAGTCAGAAAGTTAAAGCTGTTTATTAAAATGCAGCTTAAACACTCACTTGTTAAAGCTGCAGATTGTTTACAAACTATAAGCGCACACTTAGTTTAAAAAGCTGTCAAATCTGGTGTAAAAAAACTTTCAAATGCAGAAATTTAAATGAGCAAGAACTAGAGCTGTTTTCATTAGTAATCAACTTAATTGTTAGACTGCTGCACAAATATGTTAGTTTCCTACATTAAGGCAGTGAAAGAAGTGACAAAAACACAACTTTTATAAATTATTCATCCCTTTTCTCCCCTTGTCATCATTGCAGCAAGTTTAAGACAATGTGAGGAAGATGCTCTCTTTTGTGTGTTAGTGTTACATGATCGTCATGAGTCTTTCAGAGAGAAATGCAATTAACGCCCTGCTAGAGAAACCATGTGTGCCTGGCTGGGAGCTAAATCAATTTAGTCGACGCCTTCCTGTAAAGCTGCCTGCAGCAGGAAGGAAGAGGCAGCAGGCCAAACGGCGACGGAGGGAGGTCAAGCTTCTTCACACATCACACAGATTGTTTAATGAGCAGCTGGGAAATGTTAACATCCTGCAGGGCATAAGAGGGGAGGCAGCCTTTCCAATTAAGCTGATTCCTGTTAGTCACCTAAGCTGGAGAAGAAGCAACCTGAAAACGCAAACTAAATATATATACTTTTTAAATATTTGTTAAAACTGTCACCGTGTTGTGACAGTTTGTTGTGAGACAGATAATCTGTGAAATTTTATTTTTTTTATCTTCTCCAACACTCTCAGTGGAAAAACAACCAATCAGAACCAATAGGAGGGTCCTAGTGATGACAATCAACCTCATGTACTTCCTACTCAATGTGCTAATAGTGGAAAAACAACTTACTGGTCCAGGAAAGTTATGTTATTGTTTATGAAAGTTATGTTATTGCAGTATTATAGTATTAGCAAGTAAAAACACAGAAAAAATAATTACATTGGGTATAAAATAATGAATTAAAATTAGGGAAAATCTCAATTATAGAGAACAAGGAGGTGTGGAAACCAAAGTAGGTAGATTAGTGAGAAAACATTGGAGATATAGGTTTCTCCAATATTACGTGGGAAATATTTTCCCACATAAATATCTAAGTGGGAAATAATAAAATGTTTAGAATTAATTAAAGAAACACTAAAGCTAAAGTCTTACCCAGCAAACACAGAAAATATAATTATGAAACAATAAAATCTAGAATAGTAGAAATCAATATTCTTAGAGCATGACAGCTTTTACAATTATTATAAACCACCTGAAAAGCAAAAATGTATATAAGTATGTTATGTAAAAGTTACAGAAATCAAAGTAAACTATGAGATATTAAATAGCTTTAACCCATATCCAGCTTTTCAGAGGAGGTTTAGTTTTTTACAGAGTCACTTTGACTAAAACCTCTGATATTTTTCTGGGTCAACGTTTTAAAAACACAGTTTGATCCTTGTTTTAATAACGTCTGAAAGTCAAGTACTTCGGATCAGACTCTTTTCAGTTGAATCAGTAAAGTCCCATCAGAGCGTATTTTGTACCTCATTAAATATGCAGCATAAGCCCAACATGAAACATAAAATTTACTTGTAAAACACAAACCAAGACAAGAAAGTTTGAGCTAAATAAAATATCTGGTTATGAAAATTTTATTTTGGTGTAACTGTATCTCTCATTAGACACATACATACATGAATAAAGGCCTTCAAGAGCATTGAATGACTTGTTTTTGTAAAGATATTTAATGTGAATTGGTGCAATAATAATAAACTGCATTAAATTGAAGAGGCTTAAAAAAACAGTGATTTTTCACCTGCGAATGTATCCCATAAAATATCTTTTAGGGCGGTATTGTGCATCGTTTCTGCTGAATATCTAATAAACATTTTATAATGTGACAATTATTTCTTCGAAGACAGAATCATCACTGCATTAGCTGCTGTCTGATGAGAATAAAACCAGTCCTACACAATAAAAACCCTGTTACAGATCTAGAGAGAGGCATATTATTCTCGTAACTGAAGATTTTATCTCTAAAGAGACTTTTTAACTAACTGGATTTTTTGACAAAACCCCAGATCTAATCATGTTATCTTAGTTTTATCTCCTCTCTGCCATGTTATCTCCAACACACCACACACACACACACACGCACACCCACACACACACACACACACGCACACACACACACACACACACACACACACCCACACACCCACACACACACACACACACACTTCACTGTCTTGCAACCCCAATGTAAATGTATGTTATCACAAACACTGAGCATCGTTTGGAGGTCAGAGTTGGAGAACATTGTGTTATTCTGGACGTGTTGTTTCCCTGGTTTTCTTTTATTTACCCCACACACACATCAGTATGTCTTCCTCACAGAGAGGAAGGATCAGAAACAGCTACCAGAGAGGAACAACCTGATGGATCACAAACACTTAAAGATTGTTAACGAGTTCAGCTGGGACTGATAGCTCTGATTTCTGTCTCTACATGAGTGAGTCTGAACTTACAGTGTCTATAAAAAAGTATTTATTTTGTTCATCAATTTTGAAAATCAATCAAACTTTGGATTTTGTAACCTAAAGAAATTCTACAAAATTAAATCCAGTTAAGTAGGTTAACGAAGTTACATTTACTTTAGTAAGTTTTTTGGGGGAGAAAAATTACTTTATGAATATTTCTTCTTGCGTACAATTTGTGGGTACTCTGCATAAAACTATAAAGCATAAAATAACTAATTGGATAAATATTTGCCCCCTTCATGTCAGTGTTTAGTAGATGCTCCTTTGGCTGCAATCACAGCTCGGAGTCTCTGTGGATAAGTCTCAGTCAGTTTGCTGGGAATCTGCTGTGGCTTTGACTAGGCCAGAACATCAATGTTTTTTTCAAACCATTTCTGTGAAGCTGCAGAAAGCCTCCAGCTCAGGATTTGCTGCATATGCTATCATATAGTGATTTAAGTAAGAGTTTGAATGCCAAAACCAAGAGGCCAAAACGAGCCTCCATTTATTATCTGTAGGTTTTCTTCCTCTCACAGATATATTTAAATTATATCAGAGCTGTAAAACTGCTTGTCCACTCAATTTTCACCTTCATTAAACTGTCTGTGTCTTGTGGATGGCCTTTTGGTGGGTCTTAAATGCCATCTTGATATTTTACCGTTTCTAGTGTGACAATAAAAAGGAGATCTGAGAAGGTCAGTTCGGCATTTTCAAAGAAATTTGTTGTTCAGTTGTCATTCTGTAAAGCTGAGTTAAGACATGTTCTATTTAAAAAATAATAATTTAATATTTCTACATAATAAATACTTTTCATTGACAATATAACCAACAACATATTCAAATATCACAAAAAAACAACAATAATGATGGACAGACAACTAAACAATATTCAATAAAAAAACAAAACAAAACAAAAACTGCAGTGACCATCTAAAGCATTTCACATTTGTATTTCCTATCAAAAGTTTTCATTCTTTTAAATACCTTTAAGTAGTCTGGTCAGTTCTGTCTATTTTGAGTTTCTTTCGGAAAGAGCAATTTTAGGGTGACTTGTCACTTTAAATCCAAATAAGCTGCTGCTGGCCACGCCCCTTAAATCAACATTTACACTCGCACATGAAAATTACTTCAAACAGATGCGCAATTACACAACTGTCTTTAAATATTAAACAAACATCTCTCTGAATGGTAAGTAAACAATAAGACACTTGTTTTTTCCCCAGCAGCCATTCAACAGCGCATACAGCAGTTAAACCAGCTGACCAAACGGTTGGAATTCCACTTGGGTTGCTAGGCGACGGGGCTTGGTTCGCTGGGGTTGCTAGGTAATCTTGAACAGCCGTTGATAGTGACTTAAAAATCGGGCGGTTTTGGAAACGGTTCATTTTCCAGACACCAATAAACATTAACTTACTCCCAAAAGCGCATAGAAGCAATAGAAACCCAAATGGAAATATAAAACATGAATATTTCGCATAGCTTAAATAAAAGCGTGATCAACGGCATCTGTAGCACTTTGTGAAGAAATATTACAATCATTTAAATTAAGTGTGATTTAAATTATTGCATTGTGACGTCCTCAGGTCACAGCAAACATGAAGAGAGACTAAAGCAAAACCTTTTGCCCTAAATCCAAAACATTATGTGTAAATAAAAAGTTACACTTCCCATCTCCCTAAACACGTCACTCAAAGTGCAGACCTACATCTAATTCAGAACTTGGAATACATATTTCATCCAATCTGTCTGATTGTGAGCCAGTTTGCAAAAAAGATTTGGGAATTTCTGTCTCTTTGTGTTTAAAATAAGCAGGAACATAAATAATTTTCATTTGAAACTGCAAATGATGGCTCTCCTAAGTCATGATTCATATACAAATTTATGCTCCATTTTCAGATTTGTGAGAGTGAAAACATTTGAAATGCATAAATTATTGTCTCCTTCACAATCATGCCATACTTTGTGTTGGTCCGTCATATAAAACGCCAACAAAATACATTAAAGTTTGTGGTTGAAATGTTTTTAGCATTTTTATTATTCCAGAAATTCCCTTGCACCTTCTAGAGTTATGCTACTTCAATATGAGACCAACATCTGAAATCAAATTATTTTCCACCGATTTTCTCTTTTTAGTTTGCATATTTCTGCTTCCTGCAATCTGAGCAGCTCTGTGTTTGGATAGTGAGATGAAAGTGAAAAATGTGATTTTAATGAGAATCAGAAAGACAAATGAACCACTGAAGTCGCAGCTTGGGGATACTGTATTATTTTCCAAGCTCCAGGCTGCATTGCAATGCAGATGGATAATGAAATATACTGAAACTTTACCTATAAAATGCTAAATCAAAGTAAAAACCTTATTGTTGTGTATTTCTGTGCAACCGCTCTCCTAATTCTGCATCTACTTTCTTCCCTCTTAGAGCGGGGAGTCACATGTTTCCCTTTTGATGAATGCTTGAGAGTCCATTCACATCGACTGGAAGCTCGTCGCCATGAAGGCAGATGAGGACCCATCATCAAAGTAATGTAAATCCCCGTCTGCCGCTGGCGGAGATTCCCCAAAGGGAAGCTTCACTGCTGGAACATGCAGTCATTCCTGAGCCTTCAGACAGGGAAGAAGCTGAGGAATAACGCAGACACACAAAAGCCGCAGCTCGGGAGTAACTCACCCCTCAGGATTTCATGTTTCTATGGAGAAGTATGCCTATTTTTAGAAGCGATATAAATAGATTTTCCTGTAGCTCCAATGCTCAAAATCCAGTCCCCAGAAGCAATTATTCTATACCATTTGGTTTTTTTCTCTCTCTCTGTGACTCTATTGTTGCTTTTCAAAGCTGCACAGCAAAAGTTTGATCCCTCTCTCTTGTGTGACTGACAGTAAGAACGCCGAGCGCTTTACTGAGACTGTCGAAAATAAAGTGCAATTTGTCTCAGAGACATTATAACTGAGCTTTGTGATCTGAGACCACACTGACACTGAGGAAAACATTTCTCCACCCAGAACTCCTAAAACGACTGCTTCATTAAGCAAAATAAACCTACTAATCAACAAACTAACAAGGGGACACAAGCAGTTTATTGAGCAGTTGGGGGGCAGGCGGCTAACTTTGTAGCTGTGGAAACCGTTGCTAGGTAACCTGAGGCAATCAGGGACAAAGATCTGATTGTGACGGAAAGCAAGGTGTTGGAAATCAGAGGAGTGGAAGAAAGTAGCGGGTTACGATACAGAGATGGAACTTTATCACAGTATTTGTGATTTAAAAAAAAAAACACTATTATTTATCTTTTAGGTTGTTTGGCAGGTTGGTGACTGCATGGCACAGCATTCATAGTGACTCAAACCCTTGGAAAAACTTCCTCATTTGCTCAAAAATTGGGTGATTTAAATCGTTAAGCTGCACAGAGTAACTTCATTTGATAGCCTTTTCTAATTTTCTGACATTTCTTGAGGCTATCGTCTAATAAAAAGTGGAGAAAACAGCAAAAGTAAAATGTGTGATCATGTCAGTTTTTATGCTAACATCAATAATTGAAATATATAAAGGCAACGATAAATCAAAATTCTTATTATTGTGATAAACCTTTCATAATAAATGATAAAAATATGATAAATGCCAACTTCTAGAAGAAGTTCAGACAAATTGGTTCTCTAATAACTTTCTTTGTTAAAAGAATGAAAGATGCAAATTTTATAGAATTATAAATCAAAATGAACCCAAGTACTTTTGTTAAGAGAGAATATTTTATGAACACAACCTTAGCAAATATTTTTGGTCCAGATATTTTAGTACACTAGAAATAACTTTTCAGTGAGATACAGGAGCTGGTTTTAGATCAATAATTCCTCAATATTGATTAAAAAGTACTCGTTCCACTGGCAGAGATTTTTCTCACATTATATGATGTACCATGTTGAAACATTAAAGGAAGAAGTGACAAAAATAAAGCATCAAAATAAATGTTATTAATTTTCACCTAGTCGAAACTGTGACTCACACGTATAAAATATTTTTGGAAATAGTGCATAATCTGTTTTTTTCCCTTCAAAAATTAGGAGTTTTGGTGACAAAATCATAAAGAAACCATATGATGAACTCTGTATTTATAGGTCTGAAGTTGTCAGAAAGATTTAATGCAATAAGAGTGAAAAAAATGTAAATATTTAAATAATAAGTTTACTGTACTAATTTGGAATCTAAAACTCTCAGTTTATTGAAAGATGCACATTTGTTGTTGTAGATCATCAAAATCAAAAGCAGTTTGTTTCAGGAGTAAAGAAAAAGCCTTTAAATTTACTGTATTTTCTGTATTTTACATTTCAAATCAGGTTGATCAAACAGTTCACCTGTTGAGACTGGAGGCCTTTTTTTTGTTCCCGTTTTGTTTTTTGAATTTCAGATTTCCCTCTCAGGCACAACAAAAAAAAGCTAAAAGTTGATGATAAAAAAAAAAAAATAGAAGAAGCACATTGTCGCAGCAGCGTCCATGTGTGCTGAACTGTTCCCAGCCTGCAGAAAAACGTGACACCAGTACGCTATGAGAAATCACGAGTGGGGAGAGAGAGAGACGTTTCTTCCTCTCGATGGACGACAACTCTCCCCTCACATTCCTCCCATTTGGTTTCCTCGTCTTCTCCTCCGCTGCTGTGAAATCTGACTGACAGCAAACAGGGACAAAGAGGACATCCCATTAATATGCTAATCTGTGTGGGGATGACTTCGACACACGGAGCAGAGTCAGGAATACATGTGTGTCATCTGTGCAGCAAGCTGTGTAAAATCAAAGCTCACGGAGGAGGAGGAGGAGGAGGAAGAGGAGCAGGAGGAAGGTGAGCGGTGGAAAAAGGGAGCCGAGGCGACATGAATAAAAACTAAAGCGGAGGGAATCCCCTCTGCATCACAGAAACCACAAACTGCATCTATTTGTTAAAGCGTCAATATCTTTCCGTCTTCACTATCGACCTTTATCAACTGAGTAAAAACTACCTGTTAAATGTTCCTGCTTTTAAAAACTGAGGAATTAAAATATTTTTAAATATGTTTAGTCAATATGAATAGGGTTGAATTTATTTTTTTCTGTTTTCTGATGCTTTAATGTTTTTTTGAACAGGTCATTCTTGAAATGGAGAATTTCTTCTCAATCAGCTTAAATAAAGGTTAAATAAAAATATATGAATGTAATTTTTATTAAAAATCAAATGCTTTTCCATATTTGGTTAGATGCCACTATGTCGTGACAGTATAATGAGACAGATAATCTGTGATAAAAATCGAGCTCTCCTGTCAGCTCAGTTTGAACCAACCAATCAGAGCTACTCTTGCTAATGCTAAAGCTAGTTAGCATTGCCACCAATGAGAGCGAATAGACGGTTTTCCTGTAATAGTAAGTTGTTTCTCCACCATTATAGCATTTAGCAGCGCATATTCGAGCTTGACTGACAGTGCTAAGACCCGCCTCCTGGCTCTGATTGGTTGTTTTTGACTGTGAGCGGTGCATTTCTTCAGAATCAGGGAGGAGGTGGAAGATCTTTTCACAGACTATCTGTCTCATATGAAACTGTCACAACATGGTGACAGTTTATTGGCAGACAAATATGAAATAAATATATACATTTTTTTGAACAGAAATTGGTTACTGGAGTTTTAAGCAGGATGTTGTCTGACAGATCATGGACTGCATGTTCTTGCCATGTGCAGCCTTCTGTGCTGGGATAAATCATCCATGCAACCTGCTTTTGTTTAGATGCTTCAGGGCTTGATTGACAAGAGGAGACAGAGATGAATGACAAACTACTGCATCTGTCCTGCTCACTTCCAGTGTGAATCCACTGTACGCTCTGACACCATTCATTCACAAGCCGCTTGTTTTGCAGCTGATAAGACAGCAGGCGGTTTGAAAAGCCTCTGAAAGACGCCTCCACCATCTCCTCAGCCTCACAGACCCGAGGGACAAGCTAGAACCGCCTGCCCTTTCCTTTCCTTCTGCTGTGTCAGTGTAGACTGCCACAAACACACACACTAACACACACTCTGCCACAGAGCCAGAAAGACAAAGATAGACAGCCAGAGAGAGTGTTTCATCCCTTTCCCCTTATCTCTCTGGCCAAAATCCCCTGCCTCCAGAAAGCAATTTAAAGGCCAGAGAAAGACAGACAGAAGTGAGACAGCAAACCAGAGAGATGCAGGAAGGAAGGCTCCCGATAAAGCTGCGTGTTCACTAATTAAAAATGCAGTTTAACATAAAGAAATCTCCTTAAATAAGATTACAAGACATTATATGAATGGTGATAGTAGTAGTAATATTTAAGTCAGTAGCTTCTTGCAAAAATATTTAGACCCATTAAACTTCTTAGCTTTTTTTATATCACATAATCTTTGGTGATAGTATTGCACAATGTTGCTAAAAAAGCTATGAAGTCGAAAGGAAAATCAAATATGAATTTCACATTTTCTTATGAACAATAATGTGAAAACTGTAGCAGGCGTTTGAATTGAGCCAAGTTCATGAGTTCGTCCTCTTTGTGAATCTTTGCAGATCAGGAGAAAGTCTTCACGAAGGCAGAGTGTCTTCAGTCAGAGGCTTCTTCAGATTTACTGTAATACAGACTGCTGCAATAAATCTTTCCTGTCAACAGCAACAATCTGCAATTACTCTTTGAAAAATGAATGAGTTACAACAGTTAATTTCCCTCTGGGTTTAACAATGTATTTTTGAATTAAATTTGAAAGTTGTGGAAAATTTTAAAGGAGACATTTTTATGCAAAATTCACATTTTACATTTTACTTCATTTGGGTCTCAGCTGCTTCTAAAAAAAACAGCCCAAGTGCTAAAAACAAAAACCCTGTTTTTAATAGATTTTATGCTTTTTGGTGCCTGAAAAATTAGCCTTTTCAATTGTTAAGTCACATTTAAAGGCGCTGCAACGTTACCTAGCAACCCTTGCCACGCCCAGCCACCGTTACCTAGCAACCCAAGTGGAAATGTTTAAATCTGCAAACCTTGTGGGACAGTTTTTCAAAAGACTTGTGAAAGGATGTTCTACCAAGTATATATTAAATATTTATAATCTCAAAATTTCTGTTACTTGATCATCTAAAATAATAAAATGAGGTTGTGTTTGGAACGCTGCAAATTCTTAAAAAGGGTTCAAGATCCTCAAAACGTACTTCTGATTTCCAACAGAGAAAACCTCCAGCTGAATCAAAAATAATCTGTCTGAGTGACCTAATTTTGTCGAAACTTCCTTAAATCATTACGTACGACACAGAATTGCTGCTCTGACGATAAGGGGAATATATCTGAGTCTGAATAGTAGCCAATTAAAAAGTGGACCCCCCCCCATCCCAAACGCTCCTCTTCCCATCCCAGAGCGTAATTAATCTTAAATTGAATGCCTGTGTTTAATTAAATGGTGAGGCATCTTAAATGGCTGAGCTGTGACTTTGCTTTATCGGTCACTCTGTTAGATGACAGACCCGTCTCAGTACCAGGCTCTCCGTTGGGAGACTGTCTGCTTCCCTTATCTGAAAAACAGTAGCTCCATCAGGTTAACTAATGCACGCTTAAAGCACTTATGGTGCTCTTTAGGAAATAATTTATTCGACCAGTTCCCATCGTCTCAGGAGCGTTTTACCGTTGAGGAAAACATCTGGAGTGGAATGACAGAAACGCAGCTTTATCAGAAAAATGGATATTAATATTTGTATAAAACTAAAATCCTCTTTTGCTCCTGCTTGGTGTCGGTTGGGGCTTTTCAGCAGAAACATTTAGATTTTTTAGGAAAGTCTGGGATTACATTGACATGCAATCCGGTGGGATTCTGTAATCTGCTCTGTCTGTCTTTTCTTAATCCAAACACCACAGGTGCGTGTGGAGCAACGTTTTCCAGCCAACATTTTAGAAATCCTTCTAAAAGATGAATAAAACACAATTCAAACAAAAAAAATTACAGGGATTTCTGCAGTAAGCTACAAAAATGAAGTGAGCACATAGCTTAGTTTAGCTTAGCCTAGCATAGGAAGCAGACGGGGCCAAGTACTCGCCAGAGATGAAGAAAAACCGAGCAGGAACTTTAGAGCTCACTAATTAACTTTTGACATTTTTTAATTGTTGCATGAAACTATCCACTAGTGACCAGAGGTTTCCTCTGAGCTTGTTGCTAAGAAACTGCTAAGTGGGAAACACATCGCGCTCACAAAGCACTGAAGAGTCCTTTTTAAACTTAGAATACGATGCAGTTCTTTTCCGCAAATTAAAACAAGACAATATTAGTAAATTTATAGACCCTGGTTAAATATTTTTCTCTTCTTGAATTGAGCTGGTTGTTAAGTTAACATAGTTTCCAGTCTGTACAGATGCTAGCTAAACTGAATTTATGGCAGAATTATTTTTCCTTCACTTCTCTTTTCTTTCTTATAATATATATATTTACAGTGGGTAAGCTTTACATTATGTTACCCGAAACAACCAGATGGATGAAGAAGACAAGTAAGTAAGTGATTAAGAAAAGAAGGAAGTATACAATAAAGGAAGAGCACCAGGAAAGAAAGCAAGAAGGAAGGAAGGAAATCAGGGAAGGACTAAAGAAAGGACACATGGAAGAGATGGGGGAAGGTCAGACAGATGTTTCTTCAGAGCCTCTGTAATGCTGGCAGCTACAAGGTATTATCATCATCATATACAACAATTTGAGATTAAATTAAAATAAAATTGGATTTAACTGAATTGAAAGAGAGGAGTGAAGGCACAAGGAGAAAATAGAAAGAAAGAAATATATAGAGAGAAAGGAAGGAAGGAAGGAAGGAAGGACTGGTTAATTTGACAAATGCAATAAAATGCTTTGGAATAGAAAAACCATCCCACTTGCTGTAATTATTGTATTAATGTTAAAATTTAATTTTTATATATGACATTTAGTGTCATATATACGACAATAATTATATTGAAACCACTGAAATGTGACTAAACTGTCAAATTCCTTGTTTTAGTCTGTCTTGTGAAGACCTGTACAACATTATTTCCTTTGTTAGCTAACAAAGAAAACCACAACAAAGTTCAGGAACTTAAATATTTCAGGAACTTAAAATATTTCAGGAACTTTGTGTCCCTGACGAAACGTTTCTCGTTACGTCATGTGGCCTCTGACTGATCTACGATAAGTGGTGACTCAGACTGGTGCCAGATGTGTCTGTCCAAAGGATTAAAGGTTTATGAGGATTAAAACTGTCCATCCAAAGCCATCCAACCTCCTGCCCTCCACAATGAAGACCAACCATTTAAGACAAGTCGAACGTCCCCTCCTGGCCTAAGGGGAGGTGAATCCCATGTAATGGTGGTGTTTGTTCGTTTTGGCCCAGGGCATTTAAGGAGACAGAGTTTAATAACCAGATTTGTGATTTTATTTCTCTGAAACCAAGCTCGATGTCGAAATCCAGATTATTTGATTGAATAACTGTGATACAGCCAGTGAAATCAAAGCAAAACAAATTTAATCTCATTTCTGTTGATGTAACATCCCGGCTGCAGCTTAACCATGCCTTGAGTTTTATTTTATTTAAAGGGTACGTTGTCTAACCCAGGAAAATTATGTAGTCTTACTTAATGGCTTTATCTCATTTGAGTGGTAATAAACTGGATCTGGAATTACAAAATAAAAAGTTGGCTTTTTAAAGATAAAAAGAAATCTCCAAGGTCAGAGGGAAATGTAATTTCAAAAACATATAAAAGTGGCAAAACAAAGAAGTGGCATGACATCTAGTGGCTGTTTTAGAGAACTGCACTTAAAAAAAATCAACTTTTCAGTTTATTTTCAGTCACAGTTGTAAGAAAGTAAATAATCAATTGGCTAATGCATAAAAAAATAAAACTTGCTGTTTTGGAGAGACTTTATATTTGCTGATGCTAGCTCTGATATAAACTCATTTATTAGTAACCAACAAATCTCATTTCATTGTCGAAAAGGACCAAAAAGTTGGAAAAACAGCAAATAAATAAACCAAAAACGTTTTAGATAAGCATTTCTAACTGGTATAAATATTTATTTTCATTTAAAGATAATTATCTAAAATTGTATTTCACTAGTTTGTTAGAATCAAATTTAATCAACTAAGATGTTTAAAAACTAAATTGTATTTTAGTCAAATGAAGCTGGAACTTACAATTTATATAATTTCACTTCAAATAAACTAATCATACTGCTGGAAAAAAAGCGATAGTTGTGAAGATTCAAATGGAAATAATTTATGACCTAGTGTAGAAATGCTGACATATTAGAGCCTTCGGGATCCAAAGTCAAAATCAGATGCAAAGTTTTTTAAGAACAGATTTAAAAACAAACCTTTTGAACAAAGTGACAATTTTCTGACTGATTTTATTCATACAAAAACATCTGGAGGTGACCGACCACAGGACTTATTTACAAGTGTGTTATCTACAAAAAAGAACTTGAAATTTGGTTTCCAGTCCAAGACAGGAAGAGAAAATTTAAGAACAGACCAAGAAGTGCTGGAATTTAAACCAGGTGACGTAAGGACTTCAACCAGCCGCTGAATCTTTCCTCACAGAGAGAAAAGCAGCCGACCGCTCTTCCTTCAAAGCCGACAAACCAGAAGAGTCCTTCAGTCACTCAGGATGAGTCCCAGTCTTCAGTTTCTCTCTTTTTACTGTGATGAAGACGACTTAGGAAGCCTCTTCGTCGATCTTCGGGGCCAGGTAGTACTTGATGTGTCCCATATCAGCGATCTTATACTCGACCACTGAGGAAACAGGAAGGAAGTCGCGTTTGGACCAAGAAAGAAACACTTACTGATGCGATTAGTCAGAGTAATGGTGATTAACTGATTACTGAAATAATCATCAAGTATTGATAAACTGCCGAGTTGGGTACATTTACTCAATTACATTAACTTGAGTAACTTTTTACTTTTACTTATTTTCTTATGAAGTATCGCTGCACTTAAAATTCTTTTTTGCTACATATCTGAATCATTGTCATTCTTAAAATACCAAAATTTCCACTTAACTTCATATTTTGGTTCTCAAACTAAAACTATACCCCTCAAAAGGCGTAGTTTCAGTTTCACCCTGTTCAAATTTTGGAAAAACTCCTATAAACCACATTTTGCTATTCAATTAATTGGTTAAAAAATAAATAAAACAGCTCATGGTATTTATGTAAGAAGATGCAGAAAGGATTGAGCTTTTCATGTGTTAGAAGTAATTTTCTATTTGCTGATAAATCTTTGCTACAAATGATTAAATGTAAATTGCAGTAAAAGCTGTTACTGCATTCTAGAAAATAAAATATTCGTTTTTGTATTAAAAGAAAGGAATTTATTTGTATGTTTTATAAAATCAGATCATAGAGTTAAATTTAAAAAACAAATCTGTGAAATGTGCCTTTTTAAAATTAATAAAATATTTATGAGTTGCAACCCTATTCATGACTATTCAATAATTTTTTTAAAAAATAGCTTTTTCTAATTTTTAATATTTTAAAGTATTAAGCATCAGGCCATTTTGAATCATGTTACATTTACATTTATTGTGTCTCAGAAAGAAAGCCGACTCATCACTGTAACCAATCTGCCTAAAATTACAAATAAAGCTGATTGGTCGATTGACTTACCGAGGGGAATGTCAGCAGACATACTGAGGGTGACGGTTTTGGACAGCGGTGTGGCCTTTGTGAAGAAGTTCAGGTAATTCAGGGCAAAGATCAGCTGGACCGGCTCATTCATCTCAATTGTGACCTAGATGTGAAAAAAAAAAAGACAATAAATAAATTAAATTTAATAAACTACATCAAATCAAACTGATCTGAATAAAGCCATGTATTTGTCGACACTCACAGCCTCGTCCTCTTTGTCCACGTTGCTGGTCTGGGACAGCTTGATGTTTCCGGTACCCAGCTCTCCGGAGGCGGAGAACTTCACGCCGTCCTTGGCGCAGGAGATCATGACGGCGTCGCCGATCTGGGACAGGTCGCGGCAGATACGGGCAAACTCTCCAGAGGGCATCTTCACCACGCAGCTGTACTCCTGCTCCTGTGGGGGGAACGTCAGGAAAATAAAATGATTTTTATTGAGAATAAACCCCTTAAACAAATCTTGATGCATTAAAATATGTACAAAAAATTCAAATTAGGTCCGCAATTAAATATTTTAGCAATCGATAAGTCAAAAAATAAATAAATAAAATTAAGATTTTTTTAACCCAACCACTTTTTTTTTATATACAATATTAGTAATACATTAAGAGATGCACAAAAATAATTTAATAAATATTTTATTGGCTAAAGTGCAACAACAGCATTCCTTTAGTAAATCTGAACTGGTTAAAACAACGCCACTCAAGGACCTCTGGCTAAACCATATTTATAGACAAATGTGGGGTTTTTTTATCTTCAAGGCAAAATCTAAATATTTTTGCACAAGTTTCGTGTAATGCTCTGAACATGTTCCTTTTTCCAGTTAATGGTATTTTTTTAGTCAAAATATTCAAGTTAATGCAGTCAATTAGTCGATTATTTCAATCGATTGAGTCCTAATTCCAGCATTAATCTGTATACTAGTTACTTACTGGAATACCAAGCTGCTCAACATCCAAGTCCATCAGCTTCATCTCATAATCTGAGACTTTCTCCTGATCTGCAAAGATTACAAGAGGCAACAACATCCTAATTAACTTTGACATCGTCTTAACTTTCTTTTTTGATGACTAAGAGGAGAAAAGAAGCAAAGTAATTACTACAATTACACAACCTTATATACCAGTAAACACTTACTGAGGGTTTCGAACACAAGAGCCAGTGTGTCGGCGTTGTCTTCTGCTCTGAGGGTGATGATGTCTTCGTTTCCTGCACACTTCAGGATCTTTGACATGCTAAAAGAAAGATGAGACAGTAAAGCTTAGGATGGTACAAACCAAAACGGGTTAAAACTACAAGATCAGAACACAGTTAAGATCCTTGATAAGAGCAACAATTAAAGCTGGAAGTAATAACAGTCTTGTAAATCAATTTTCACATACAAGAAAGAAACTGCCATACATTTTATTTATTAAGCTGCATTCTTTCATAAAATGTGTCTTGTTATGATTCAGCTATTATTGTAAGTGGTTTCATGTGAATAAAAATATTTGTTTATCGCTGCATTTTAACTCAAAAAGACCAAAAGAAAGTGGCGGAATTGAGTTACAAGCGGTAGTGACGTAGGCGGAAGTACCAATTCCCGGGTTTAACAATTCCCGCCAACCCACCCGGCGAATAATTTCGCGCTCAACAGAGGGTTGCTTCGTATGATCAATAACTGCCTCTAAACGTGTTTCTGACACAAAATTCACGATTTGTCTTGAATAAATAACCAACACAAACTGCTTGAAAATTAGATTTTTATGAGTGCAGCAGGGAAACATGCCCGGGCAAATCCACCAAGATGGCTTCCTCTTTGTATAAGTAACACTGCGCAATTAAATATATCCCCCAAAAAAGAAACTGTTATTGCTAAGATATAGCGATGTTATTAGTAGAAACAAAGTCTCACTTATTTGTCACTTCGTTGTACAACTTTATATCCAAAAATACCGAATTATGTCAACACAAAGGGTAAGTTCTCCAACAAATCAATATTGATGTTTAATATTAAAACGTGTTAATAAAGTTGGCCTCACCTGCTGAGGTTGACCCCCATCGCCAAGTTTCTGTCGCAGCGGTAAGAGTCGAAGCCATCATGCCGCAGGGTGAGCTGCACCAGGGAGACGTGAGACGAGTCCATGCTCTGGAGGGAGATGCCGGACGAGCTGACATCCCAGCAGGCCTCTGTTATCAAATCTTTCAGCGCCTCCAGAACCTTCTTCAGGATGGAGCCCTGGACCAAGCGAGCCTCGAACATGTTTGCTGTGGAGTATTTACGTCTGCGTAGACCGAAGAGAAAAACGTAATTTTCCGCCTTAAAGCGCCACTCGTGGAGACAGAAGTAGGAGCGTAGAGTTATAACTAAGCGGGAGGGAAAGTAAACTCCTCTAGCTGTCCAGTCTTTGTGTTGCTCGCTAACTCTGATTCAGTACACACGACTCGGACAGCAGGATGAGAAGTTTTAGCTGTAAGCGCGCGCTAACGGGAGTTTTATAATTCTCATACTACGTCATTTCCGTGCGTCTGTACGTACCGCCCAACCGCTAAAGAATGCAAACAGATTCCAGCCATATTGGAGAGGGCACCTAATACATTTCTGCATACTCTACCAACTGCGACTGTTAGGAACACTAAACTCATAAATTGATTTAAATATATTTAAATTAACATTTTAAACATTTAAATAAAACAAAAATTATGAAATTATGTTCTTTAAGAAAATTTATGTAATTTGGAATTTATTACAGCGGAACTGACGTTATTGTCTACGCTCGCTCTCATTGGGTTAGGAAAGAATTCGCCAGTTTCCTGGACAACGAAACGCTAAACAGCCGAAAGAAGGAACGCAACTAGCTTAACTTCGGAAAGTTCACAGCAAGTTCACAGATAAAACTCGCTTTAATTACGGGTTTTCGTGTAGTCAAGTGGAAAAGAAGTTAGGAGACCTGGGACATACAAAAAACTGCAAACATGGTAACTTTTTGTAGTCAGATCATTTAACCTGTGCGCGGGCTTTGTTGATTATCATTATTATTGTTCGATGTTTGTTGTAAGTGCTTTGGCGTCTAACTTTTTGTTTTATTAAAACAGAGTCACGGGATGATGAGGCACGCCCGTTTCCTGCAGGTGGAAGGTAACAGGAGAGAGGAGCTCAAGCGGCTATACCGGGAAAAGGGGCTGAGGGCCGCTTTGGATGTGGAGGAGACAGTCGACAGGAGGAGGCACTTGCGGCAAATGCGACAGCAGCTCAAGGAGCGGCAATTCGAGGAGGCTCTAATCAAGGTTGGAATCAACTTTAGCCTTCCTAAAGTTCAGCCATGTTTCTATGATCTAACTTGAATATAGTCACCAGAAATAAAATATTTAAAAAAAGTTTTTATAAAGTATTTTATAAACTATAAGTCAGTTTTTAAATTTATCGAGTCACATGTAACGAATGCGCAGCGTGACAACACATTTTGCTAAGCAACTGAAAGAAGTGTACATTAAAATTGGAATTTGCTTCCATATTTATCTTTGAATCAGAATCAGAATTAGTTTTCTCGCCATTGCGCACAAAGAAAGCACAACTAAATTTAAAAGATAAATCTCGAAGGCAATTGAGTAAAAATAAATACATTTTGGCTATTTGCATGATTTTTTTTAATAAAGTCAGCTTTTGATTACTTTAAAGATAAGCTAAAATGATCTGTGCAAGATAATAATAAGCTTGTTATGAAACAAAACTGCAGAAAGAAAGCTGACTGGCTGATGGATGGAGGAAGCATGGAAACAACTGCATCCCCAGGATAACATGGTTGCTTATTTACAGCTGCATGGAAATCACTACAATGTTTTTGTTTTTGACTGTGTCTCTAAAATCCACCACACATATAAAAGGTCCTGACAGTTAACATCTTTCTGTTTTATTCTAAAATCTGAACATGGTTAAGACATGGAAGAGGTTTTCTGCAAGCCACAGATTTTTTTGGGTAAAACTCAGTATTGACAAAAATACATAAAAGTGTAGTGGAGGAAAATACCTGTGAAGTCAACAAATTTTATAACATTTAAAGAAATCTAAACATTTCTGACATAAAGTGCAATTTTTTAAAACAAGCTTCACAGGTGAGCATACAAAGGTAAATGTTTATGAAACAAGACTGGAAATTTTTTAGCTGTATGAAATATTATCTTTAATCATTAAATTCAGAAATTTTTCTCACTTTCTTTTATAATAGAGAAGTCGGAAAATATTTTCAAAGCATATCTTTTATTTCAGTCACAGCCCTTCTGTGAGTATTAAGAATTTTTTGTTTAACTACGAGAATACGGTGGTCATAATATTAGCTGAATAAAAACAAAATTTTATCAGAACATCTTAAAATTATGAGAGAAAAAAGTTTTAATGAGACAAAGCTTGTTATTTTATGTATTGATATTCTCATAAAATTACTACTTCATCCTCTTAATATTATGGCTTCATTATGGTATTATTTATAAAACACATTGAAGCTGTAAAACAAAGATGGCTGCTGTGGGTGTACTGACATCACTTTCAAAGAACAAGAGAGCAAGGGTGACCAAAAAAATCCAGATTTTCCAAAAATTAAGTCTTCAAAAAACAAAACCTTTGATAAAATTTGATGAATCACCCAGCCAACATAAAGCATAAAATATTCACATATACTGAACTGACTACTTCACAATTTTCGCAAACAATTTTATATGCAAACTTTCATGACATTCAGATACAGGGCAACAAAATAAAATTATCTGGGGATGGGAATCCAAACATTGCTTTAAAAACAATTTCCCATTACCTTTGGGCGACTGTGGCTCTATGGTAGCGTAGTCACTGAACCCCAAATTGTTTACTGATCGGTTTATAAATGTGTTTGTTTGTGAGTGCGACTGGGTAAATGTGACTCTAGTGTGGTCAAAATGACTGGAAAAGCGCTATATAAGTTCAGTCCATTTTACCTCTGCTCTCCCTAATGCAGATTATTGCTGATTAAATAATTGCTGACCCTTTAGGCCGAGGAGGAAAGAATAAACAGGGAAAAACAGCAGGAGCAGGAGGAGAGGATATCTAAAGAATTGGCCCGTATTGCCCACGAGAAGCAAAAAGAT
Source organism: Gambusia affinis (assembly GCF_019740435.1). NCBI lineage: Eukaryota > Metazoa > Chordata > Actinopteri > Cyprinodontiformes > Poeciliidae > Gambusia > Gambusia affinis. The sequence continues at coordinate 16,975,780 of NC_057870.1, forward strand.
GAGAAAATGAGGCAGCAGGTTAGAGCAAACAGGTACGCTCTCTTTATTACTTACACACTTGGTTTCATGTGTAACCGGAGTTATTAATTACAGTAACAGTACAGTAAAAAAATAAATTGTTTTTCCTTCTTTAATGTTTAGCCTGGAGATCAGGGAGCTGGAGTCCAAGCTGCTGGCTGCGTATGTGAGCAAGGAGAGAGTTGCTCAGCTGGCTGAACGCGAAGCGATGAGACGCCAGAACGCTGTGGGTGCCGCCTTCCATAGTTCAGGCAGATTCCAGACGTTTTCTGTCTCGTGAAAGCTGAGATTCTTTAAAATACGCTCAGTTAAAGTTAGGGCTGGACAATATGGCTGAAAAACATGTCACGATATAAGAATTTCATATCAGCCAATATCTATAATTATTGATTAGTTTGTTGCTTTGAATATCTGAAGTATTGCCACTATTTTTTCTTTCCAATGTTTTTTGTTTTTAAGCTGTTACGAAGGGATGGTGGTAAAACCTTAAACTGCTGCTGCACAAGTTACTCTGCAGGCTGTTGCTAGGTAACAAAAGAGTGAGTGAGTGAGATGATGCTACAAACCATGCTGAACTGGCCATGAGAGGTCGAGCAGCTAAAGCCTTTCCTCTACCTACATCTCCCAGAATTCTGTGCAGTTCTGGATCAGAGTTCAGTCAAATTCTTGAACATATTTTCTAACCCAATCTGTACTGTAATGGATTTATTGTCCAGCCAGAGTTAAAATTATTTAGTCTTTGCGCAACACCTCACAGAAGAAAAATCTTCCTTAATCAATACCGATCAATACCGGAGCTTACTGTTAAGTCATGTGTTTTCTATGAATTGATAGCTGGTTCAGGCAGAGTTGGCTGAAGCAATGAGGAAAGAACGTGAAGAAGCAGCCGCTGAGCTCCTGAAGCAGGAGGAGAAACACCATCAGGACATGGCTCAGCACAAGAAGGAGCTGGATGCGCAGCTCATGGAGAAGGAGATCAAGAAACAGGAGGCCTACGAGCTGTTCCTCAAGGAGAAGCTCATGGTGGATGAGATCATCAAGAAAATATACGAAGAGGAGCAGATGTGAGTCTGCAAAATTCACTCTGCACATTTTTATTCTTGTACTTGGGTCTCAACCTTTTTTTAGTTTTTTTTTAGCGATAAGTAAATGTGTTTTAGTGTATGGAAAAGGAAATGTTTCAAAAACCTACCGATTACTGAGTAACTCTGCACCGTTACCTAGCAACCCCAGCAGAGCCCAGCCCTGTTACCTAGCAACCCGAGCGGAAGTCCAGAGTGTTTAGTCAGCTGGTTTTACCGCTTTATGTAAATGGCTGGTTTATTTTTTCTTAATTGGTGTTCAGAAAAGATGTTTGTATAATTGCGCATCTGTTTGGAGCCATTTTCTTTGAGTCGGGGGTGTGGCCAGCGGCAGCTTATTTGGATTGTCTGAGAAAAATTTTGCGTGAGAAATTTTAATATTTCATTTTTGTCACAATTCTGACTTTAATCTCACCAGATTAAAGTCAGAATTACTTTATGAGTATGTTTTTGTTTCATACTCATAGACCTAACCAGTTCAAGGAACTACAATAGGTCCACTTTAATAAATTAGATATTTATCCAAGATCTGGTTAAGAATTCATATGAAACGTTTTCTTACACTATTTCTACGAAGTGTTTTTGATTTGTTGAAATGAAATGTTTCCGTCAAAGGGAGAGACAGCTAAAGCTGGAGAAGGTCCAAGCCACCAAGCAACAAATTGATGAGTTCAAACGGGAGCAGGCAAAATGGAAGCTCCTGGAGCAGGAAAAGATCGAGGCGGAAAACAGACGCATCATGGCGTTCATGAAGCAGCAGCAGGATGCGGAAGAGTCCAGAAAGACTCGGATGAAAGAACGGGAAGAAGCAAAGCAACAGATCCAGAAAATGGTTACAAAAAAGCTTTTATACCTGTTGATATTATCAATGTCCAATAATTTATGGAAAAAGCCTTTACCTGCTGTTCCCATCTGATCTCCAGCTGTGTGAGAAGATGGAAAAGGACAAGAAGCAGCGTGAAGACTTCGAAAGCATCCGCCAGGAGCTGTACTTGGAGGAACAAGAGGAGGCACAGAGAAAGAAAGACATTGTGAGAATCAAGCGCAAAACAAGCATTTCGTGATCTCAGCTGCCGTGTTAAATATATTATTAATCCGCTCTGTTAGGAAGCGATGGAAAAGAGGATCAGGCAGAAGCTGATGATGCAGCAGAGCTTCCAGGAGCACAAGGCCTTCAAAGAGATGCAGAAGCAGCGTCAGAAAGCGGAGGACCAGGCCTTCAGGGAGACCATGATGGCCAAGTTCGCCGAGGACGATCGGATCGAGCAGATGAACGACCGGAAGAGGCGCATGAAGCAGCTGGAGCACAGACACGAGGTGGAGAGGCTGATAGAGGACAAAAGACGACGGCGGGAGGCTGAAGAGGTACGGATCACGACCTGTCAGTTACATCAGCAACAAGACGTGACGACAGCAGAAGAACAACATGTGCTGTGTTTTATTAGAAAGTAGACATTTTAAAACCATTTTCTATCTCACCAGGAACAGGAAGCTAGAGCCAGAGCAGCCGAGAAGCAAGAAGAGGCGGCGATTAAACGGATCATAGAAGAAGAAAGACTGAAGCTCCTGAAGCAACATGCACTAAAACTCATTGGAAACTTTCCCAAGGTCTGTACGAGAGAATCTGAAATGTACAACACATGTAAGAGACGTTGTAGACATAAAAACAGAGGAGTACATTTCTGCCCAAATGCTGAAATTTTCAGATGAATCTCAGAAAGTTTCTAGAAAAAACAAGGAAATTTCTGAGCTCCAAAAGTTGAACATTTGCGAGAAAAAAATGAATTATTCTGTGAAATTCTTTGCAGAAATATAAAGAAATGTCTGAGCTCCCAAATTTTTGAGTTTTAAGTAAAAAAAAAATGTACTTTTCAAAAATTTCTGAGATTGATGTCAAAATTTTCGCTTTTTTCCTTCCAAATTTACTCTTTTTTTTTCTATCTACAGTGGCTTTCATACCCCATCAGCACAAATGTTATTGAAAGCGTGTGTGTATAAAAACATCGGTGAACTGTGGCTGTCTGTTCGCAGGACTTTCTCCGTAAAGATGACCTCGAACACTTCGACGAAGACTTCAGGAAGAATTTTGAAACTCGTCCGCCTGACGAAGCTTTTATGGTAGAGTGAGGAGCTTCTCCGCTTGGCCACTAGGGGGCGGTGTGAGACTGCTGTGAATGTATTGCAGATTGCTTTTTTCTATTATTTCACAAAACACAACATGTTTGTTCAAAATGTTTAGAAGCTTACTTATTAAAATATGCTTGCAGCATTGTCTTTAATTTATTTCATTTTGATTTAGGAACTTACTGAACATTTATATACTTTTTCTGTTTTCAAACTTCATAAAATGTTCAAACTACTGTTCTTTTCCACACAGATGAACTCCGTAAATTAAACCACGTTAGCCTTTACTAGTTGATAACGTCGAGTTCTTCAAACCCTCATTTTATTTTCAGAAAGTAAAATAAAATTTGTTCATTTCATCAGTCTACATGAAGTGTTGGTTGTTGATTTATGAAATAATTGTGAATTTTAAGACCTGCATCTAATGATACAAAATAAAATATTCATAGAAGAGTGATGATAGTTTGTATTTACTGTACTAAGTCAATATTTTGATGGTAGATTTGTACCAGCTTTATGCATCCACCATGTTCGTTTTTGCAGCTCAACATGATTACAGTGGATTTTATTTGAGGGGAATTGAAGAAAACTCTAAAACCATTTATGATATTAATTGTTTTTCAACTTCACATTTTTGCTCCAGCCTGAGTTTGTTCACCACAAAACATTAAAGTTTGTAGTTGTAACGTGACATGGAGCATGAATACATTTACAAAGCACTGTGTGTGTTAGTAGGGTTGGACGTTCATCACAGCATTTAGATAAAGCTTTATTAAGATTTTTGATTTATCATTAATTTCTGTTATTGATGATAAATAAAAAAACTGGAAATTATATTTTTGCTTTTTTACCCACATTTTGTTCCATCAAATTATATCTGTAATTTAAAAAATATTAATATATTTAATTATATATCTGATATGATTTTAATATAATTAAACATATTTTAAAAATCTATACGTGTATGAGATTGTAATTAAAATAGAACCAAATATATAATTTTGAAAATTGTTTAAAAAAATGTATAATGTATAAATGTGATATTGTAATTTAAATGTCTAAATGTTAATTTCTAAAATCTAATTAAATTATAAAAAATGAATATATACATGAGTATGATATTGTAATTTAAATATGACCTAATAAAATAAATGTATCAGTAATTTTGAAAATATAATTAAATATATATATTTAAAAAAAAAATAATAATATACGTCATGTGATGTCATGTGGATTGTTGTAAGTAATTTGAATATGAAACTCCCAGGATGCCAATTTCAAACGTTTTTCAAGAACAATATTTGTGTTGCTATAAATGCTCTGCCATGCAGTCAATTTATTACCTAAAAAATAAGTAATAGTTTTAAAAATAAATCTTTACTTCAACATATTGCGATAAAATGTGTGAGGACAAACATCAACAATTTATAAAAAATATACCAACATCATACCACAGTTGTACTAGTATTATAAATGTTCTGGTACCTATTTGTTTAAATAAATTGTTATCTGATTTCTATTCAACATTTCATCTGATGAAGAAAAAAAAAACACAAATATGAGACAAACGTAGCGGTGCAACCGTAAACCCTCAGGTCTTTATTGAGTAACGAGCAAAACTTGGTTTCATAAATGTTTAAATTTAACCCCTGAGAGTTTGCTGATTCAGGTCACTTTGCAGGTTTCCTCCACCCATGATTCAGAAAGGAAGGAAGTTAGAAACAAACACCGTCCCAAAGATCAACCTGAGCTCTTCACAAGATTAAATTTGGAGGAAAATGCTAGATTAGATGCGTGTTTCTTTCTTTAAAATCAACATATTTTTTAGAGGCTGTTTTGAAAGATGTAGTTGGTTGCCATGGCAACAATGGGGGCGCCCGTGGGGACTCCGGGGAAAGGACCACTGGAGCCAGCGATGTCAATGTGGGAGTAGGGCAGCGGCGCCTCCGAGTCGACTCCGTGCTGCGGAGACATTCAAACAGAAGTCAGCAGGTTCTGATCCAACGAGCGGCAGAAGCACAGGTGTTGGGTTTTTCTAACGACCTTGTCGAGGCCCGAGGTCATGATGAGGAAGGCCGCGGGGGACTGATGTCCTCGCGGTGTGGCGGAGGACGGGAGGTTGTTGCACTGCAGGATGTCCTCGTACTCAGACGGGCCCTTGTGGAACTCGTAGTCCTCCCGTCTGATGTTGGAAATCTCAAACACGTCACCCAGCACGTCTCCAGCTGCAGGAACGACGGTGGAGCTCAGTTTACAAAGAGCTGCAAACACTCAACCTCACGCAGAAACTTTCATTTTACTATCTTAATATAGTCCCAACAGTGACACCTTGTGGACAACTAGATCTATTGCAGGTAAAAAGGACAAATTAAGGATTGTAATCAGCAAACATTCAGAATTATTTGCGAATAAAGATGCACAAATCAAATTTTTTCACTTCCGATACGATATCTGAGATTTAGCATCAGCTGATACGTCAAATCAATGCTGAACACGTTACCTCAATTTAATCATATTTTCAAATTCACCGATATTTATTGATACTCTTGAACAAAAAGTGGAGAAAATGACAAAATAATTTGTCCGATCATAATGTCATCATAATTTACTTTTTAAATTTAACATCAATAATAGTTTATTAGAGATAAATCTTTTTTTTTTTTTTTTTAAATAAGAATATTTTCATAATAAAAGATACAAACCAAACTTGGTACCTTTAAATGTAAATTTTCTCTGGACTCATTTAGAGATTTATTCATAAATTAACATATTTCCATGTACATCCTTGTTATTTATTCTATATATAAATACATTAACTATAAATAAACTACTAAATTACCTAAGTATTTAAATTACATCAAACTCATGTACATATTATAATTATTAAAAATTGTTTAAAACATACTTTGTATCTCTTATGGTGATGTATTAAGTAATTAACACTTCGGAGGATGTAGTTTGTGGACAAATAAGCAATTTCTCATTGAAGACCAATAAAGAAAATTCTATTCTATTGTATAAATGTCCTCTGTAACCAGTGAGTCACAGTTAGCCTCACCTTTCTGCCACTGGGCGGCGTTCTTGTTGCGGTGGGCCGGCCCGTTGTCCATGATGATCTGCAACGATAACATTTGTAACGAGGGAAAGCGTGAACACTTCCAGTGAGTTTAGGCTTGTATTTTTCAGAGAACTCACAGAATAGTTTGGTCCCATGGCTCTAATGGCGTGACCAGTCAGAGTCGCAATCGTGAAGATGTGCGGGGAAACTTCCTGCGCCGCCTGCAGAGACGAAGCGTCACATTTGGAGCAGATGGCTCAGCGGAAACGACAGATCTGTGAGAGGGTTAACGTCTCCAACCTTCTCCTTCATCTCACAGAGCAGGTCCACCATCACCATACGGCCTTCCGCGTCTGTGTTTCCCACACGGACTCTGCGACCGGCGCGGGAGACCACCAGCTCGTCCGCAACGTAGCAGTCTGAGAAAACACACAGGAGGGTGGCAGGTGAGACCAGGATGTGTTTTTTATTATTATACATCAGTGGAGCTTTGAAGAGGTCAACACTCACCTGAACCCACACTGTTCCTCACCATGGTCATCACACCGAACACTTTCAGATGTCTCGGCTTCAGATGGGCTAAAATCTAAACGAGGTTAGTTGGTTTCTCTTAATTGCGCTCAGCTGTGATTATCTGACCTGTGGGTTGATTTACTTACTTCTGTTCAGGTGAGATGCTGAGAAACTGATTATTTACCTGGAAGAATCCAGCAACAGCAGCAGCTCCACACTTGTCTCTGTGCATCCCGGCCATGAAGCCTCCAGCCTTGATGTCTGCTCCTCCTGTGTCGTAGGTAATGCCCTGCAAACAGAGAACAAGACGAGGAAATTACTAGCAGTGTTATTATTTTTATTCATCCTTCCACGACCCATCAGCAAACATCTAAAACTCCTACCTTTCCAACCAACATGAGTGTCTTCTGGATCGGTCCCTCTCCACAGTACTGCAGCTTGATGACTCTCGCCTGATGACGAGGTACGTCTGGAGAGGTTTTAGGTTTTTAATAGCATCGATTAGATCTGTAGGAAATCTGTGTTGAAGAGAAAAGTTTCTGTCTTACTGTTAGCGCAGCGGTTCACTGCAGCCAGACACGGATACTCCTTCTCCAGAGTTTTCACGTCGCTCAGCACTTCCACCTGGAAACACACGAACCAGGTCAGCCTGAAGATCCCGCTGTTTCTGCGCTTGAACCATTTATACTTTCATTAGTTTGATTGCAATTTTATGGAACAGACTAGTTTAACTGGAAGGTAAATGAGAAATGGTTTTCAAAATGTTTAAAATATTTAAAACCCAAATGCTGTCAGTCATTTTGTTGTTTGTTGCAAAGACTTCTTTATTGTAATATTAAAAACCAACAAACTTTGAACATTTTACACAGTTTCAGCTGTTTTGCAGGGAAGGACTTCAATCTGTAGATGAATGAAGAGACCCTGAAAGTTTTGCAGCTGTAATTAAATAGAAAAAGTAAACACCGCAGGAGTTAGTTGGTACAAATGCACACCACATTTAAGAGTTTTGTAATAAAAAAAAAATTCAGTAATTATTCCTCTTCTTTAAAATTATGCCCTAATTGTGTTGGTCTGCAGGATAAGATCACATTTAAAACATGGGAATTATGTATTTTCCAGGCACATAGAGCCATTTTATAGCACTTTTTACCTGAGTAGCACTATTTTATGCTACTCAGGTAAACGTAACTAGTTACTCCTTACATCTGAAATCAACCTTACCTTCAGTAAAAAAAAATGCTGCACACATCAAACATGGCTGAAAAGAAATTTGGTGATAACATCTTTTGTTTTTGCATGTGTGCAGGACTCGTCCCCACCTCCACAGGGCTGTTCTTGAACAGCTCCTGGACATAGTCGGCCACGCGAGGAGCCGCCATGCGTTCAGGGTCAGAGCCGCCGATGTCGCGGTAGGCCAGTCTGAGGAGACAAAACCAAACAGCTGCCGGGTTTTCAACAACAGAGCCTGTTAAAAACGGGTGAAACGAAGCGCCTGACGCACCTTCCGCTCTCCAGAGCGTTGGCCAGCTCCACCAGCCGCCGCCCCTCGGCCTCCTGCGCCGCCCACAGCCCCAGAACGCACACCTTGTGGACCGACGACTTGATGTTCGCCTCTCGCACTTCAAGGGGCTTCCAAGGTAAGAAAACTTGTTACTAAAAGTGATGTCAGAGCTCAAATACTACATTATAATTTTTGCATTATAATTTTTACATACATGAATCCAAATATAGAATAAAATTTGTGACATATTTGTAAATTTACAGAGCATAAAGCTAAAAAGGTTTTTTTTTTTAATGTCTGAATTAAATTATTTAGTGATTATAGAATGGACTCTACAAAAAGAATATTTCCTGATTACAAGAGTAAATAACTTCAAATCGTACACACTTGGTTTTGTTTCTTTCTGTTTAGTGATTTGTATATAAGAAGTGAAATGTCTTGGGTTCTTATAGATTGTAATGATTATTGAAGGGGTAATTTTACGAACTTTAAAATTTATCGTGATACTTTGTGGCGATATTGTGAAAATGATAAAAACTACAATTTAAAAAAATATTACTTCTTGTTTTAGGTAACTGTATGGCTGTGACTACATGGCGCAGCAACACCAACAAATACTGTTCTTGAAAAACAGACTTCTTCAGGATGCTGCTTTAAAAAATGATAATATCAACAAACTGCACACAGTAGCTTCATTTAATTATATTTTTGAATATATTTCTGCTGTGGAATTAATAGTGGTGAAAATATAAGAGTAACATTTCCGATAATTAAACTTTATTGTGACAACGATAAATCAAAATTCTTATGGTAAGAAATCTTTCAAGATAAAAGATACGATAAATGCTCGCTCCTTCTTCTTCTGCCTGTGCCTTTTCAGGCTAGTTGTTTAAATTGTTGCAGCGTTTTAAGATCGGAATTTTAGTTTTGCTCAACTACATTTTTCAAACCAAACATGCGTAAAGTTATTGCAAGCATTTCTTTCCCTGGTGTTGATCCAGCTGTTATGGGAGGTGAAATGTTTTGACATACCAGCCTCTCATGAAAGGTTAGTAAATGTGCAGCAGACTAGTGGAGTACGATGGCCACACTGGGTCAACTCGAGGAATCTCAACTGTCCGACGCTTGTTTCCATACACTCCAGGCCACTTCTTCACTCAGTCACAATTATCGACTTATTCCACTTTGATTGTCACGCTTCAAACTTTACCAGGACTGCGACTCAGACAGACTCAGACTGACCGGGCCAAACAATGACACAAGTGCCAAAACTCAACGGCACTGCAACACCATCAACAGAAACTATGACCAACCCGGTGGACCCGCTTCCTCATCCACACCAAGCCAGCGTGTCAGTAACCTTCCCATTCACACCTTGGTGACAGTCTCGCCCACATCAACACAGCCACCACCCAAATGTCAAAGCTGCGTGCTCCTGTCACATCAATCATTACTCATTTCATTCACATGGCTCTGACAGTTGGCATGCAGTTCTCTCCACCCCGTCCTATGAAGAATGTTTCCCATAAAACTGTGGCTTCAAACTGCAATCCTGAAGGGTGCAACTTTTAGATGTGTCCTTTATCCTACATGCTGAAACTGCGTCACTAGCATGCAGTCAAGCTCTACAGATATCTGTATCTATATCGACCACTGTAGAGAGAGAACAAAATATGAGGAGTAAATTGCTGCCAAAAACTTTTGGGAAATGTTCTGGAAAAAACGTGGAAATTTCAGAATATCAAAAGTTGGAAATTTTCTCAGTTTCAAAAGCAGAAAATCTGAAATTTCCAAGCTCAAAAACTACATTTACCCAACAGAATAACTGCAAGTGAGCAAATAACCAACCAATGTATTTACCACCCTGACGGCAGTCGGCACTATTTTGTCACGCTCAGCGAACACACATGAACTTTTTCTCATTCCAACCTTGCATGCTTTCGGTTTTCTGTCCCATCATGTCAGACTGTGATCAATCTCATGTTTGCATAACCTCTGCATTTTGTTTGCATGCCAACTTTTACACCATCTACCAGGGAACAGGCAGCATTTACTGACAGGGTCAGTGATGGATTTCTTTGTTGAGAGAGTTTTATAGCATTCGTCACTTTTTATATAGACAGGTGTCTAACTGATGTCTAATCAAGCAAGTGAAACAGCTCAAACAACTTGTTTTAAATGCTACAGGTGTTTTTCCACCAAAAACTTTGAAAAAAAAGGATCCCAAAAGTTTTATCATTCTCTCTGTCTGGAAAAATGACTAAACTATCTTTATTTTGCAGGAGAGTCTTTAGTTTCTCACCATGTAGAGGGCGTGGAGGGCACCGAGTGCAGCCGCCAAGGCGTTGTCCTTATAGTCCTTGTGGGGGGGGCAAACCAGCAGGGGGCGCTGCATGCCAGCTTTCAAGGCACTGCAAATGAGACGTTGACGATGAGCAAGGATTTGTGGATAAAATGAAACATGGTGGAGAGGCCGGTGAGATGCTGTTAACTGACCGTTTGATGCCTTTGACCGCGGCGTCACTGAAACGTCTGACGTCATCGTAGTCCCGGTTCACTGGGCCGGTAGAGGCAAATATCAGACGGTTCCCGGGAAGACTGGGAACCTTGATGAGCACCACCTCATCCCCCAAACCGCTGTCCACCTAGAGAACAACAGCAAGTCTGATAATGAGCTGTCCAACTAAAGAAATTATATTTTTCACATTTTATATCAGACTTAAACTGGAGTGTAGATTCTTTGCAGGGATGCAGAGAATACTGGGATTAACATCGACACGGTCGTTTTCAACTTATCGGTATCCGTGCCATAAGTAAAGCTGGGCCAATATTACAGCAGGACAATATGGCTGAAAACAGTACAAGCGTTTCACTTCATAAATAATTATTGATTAATTTTTTGTTTTAATTTTATGAAACATAATAAATTTTTCTGGATGACTAGACGTTGTTGTGATAAACAATAATATTGTTGCTTTGAGAACATTTTCAAGTAATATAATAGCAATACAAATACAAATATACTCTCTGTGAAAGATCAATAAACCTCTAATAAATATTTAACACTGGAACTGGAAGACATTTTAAATATCCAAACTAAATAAACAATTCACCTAGATCAACAAACAAATGCAAGTTCCACCAGTTCTGTCAGGAGAAATGAGTCAAAAGTCCAGCAAAAGCAAAACCAAAAGGTTTGACCTGTCGCAGATTTTAAAAGACAGTGATCGCTGACGGTAGCAGCATTTCCATTACAAATGTGTCCAAAACTTTGTCAATATTCTGCTAATGTGAATAAACAAAATAAAATAAAAAAAAACACTCAGTTTTACAATTGCAATATTTCCAATACATAAGAAATGCGATTAAACTAAAATTATACATCAATAAGTTTGTTCACACAATAAGTCATTAAAAACAAACTTTGCCACTTCCTGTCATCTTGTGACTTGTGTGATGCAAAAAAAAAAGTGTTTCCATTGCAGTTTTGCAAAATAAACCAATTTCAGTAAAGCCAAAATCAAACCTCATCCTAGCGCCAAAACGTTTTATTGAAAAACTAGTTTTCCAAAACTGCCATGTTTGCATTAAGCAAATTTATTTTTATTATATGATTATTGGAAATGCAGCTACTGAACTCATGGAAAGTTACAAAAAGATATCTAAGAAATGTTCTCACTAAGTCTTCTGGCATTTATCAACTAGAAATAATTTTGGTAATTCTGACTAACCTGAAATTTTGTCTGATTTAACTTCAAAGTGAGGAAAAAAATGTGTGCGTGTCTTTTTATTTGGTGTATGCAAAGTTTTGGTTTCAACTTTACACAGCTTGTAAATACCTAGGACCATTGTGTTGTACTAATAAAGCAGAAGGAAAATTAAACCTCCACAAACCAGTTACTTTATAAGCCAGCGGGGATGCAAGTGCCGACACTTACAGAGCTGTAATCCTGCAGCGGGGCTTTCAGGCTCTCTAGCTCAGCTGGGAGAGTTTCATGACTCTGGGTCACCAAGATGATGCCATCAAAACTATAAAAACAAAACAAAAACCCCCCAATTAAGTCAGAATCCACTTCTGTCTGAAACAGACAGAATAAGAGGAGTAGGACATTTCCAGATACTCACTTCTGGTTTTTGATGTCGGCGGTCCACTCAGTGGGCTGGACGCTGGACAGAGAAACAGAATGTGATGTCAGCAACACAACATAACTAGATAACTGAGACAGAGTGAAGCAACAAGTCTGGTTTAAAATATGCCTAAAGATAACAACAAGAAGGAAAAAAACTGTAGGACCTTTGAAACCTGCAGCTAAAAAAGAAAGACAGCAGCCGATAAGACTCAAGAGGGTAAAAATTTATTTTTCTTGCTGCAACCTGCAAAGTAGGACAATAAAAAAAACCAAAATCTCTGCATCTAACACTTATTTTATCTCTTTACATACTTTATAGGGTGCAATCACCTCCTTTTGTAGATTATGGCTTTAAATCTGATGACAAATCAACTTTATTTAACACCAAACAGAAGGTTTTGGTATCACAAGACATACAGGAAGAGAAAGTAAAACTGTCATGTACTCAGTTGTGAAGCCTTTTAAAGGACACTTAATCCAAATGAGTTTAAATCCCAAAAGCAGAATATAAGTGTCAAATTTCCCCAAACAAAACAGTTAAAAACAGACTCTTGATATTAGCATTAAATAAATAAATAAATACATATGTAAAATAAATAAGTCTAAAGAAAGCAAGGTAATTAATTGTGGAAAATTAAAGTATAACAAAAAGCCAGACGTTTGCAGCTGCTACATGGAAAGGCAGCTCAAAACAAGAGTCTATGCGTGAGGTGATACTTAAAACCGGACAAGAATCAGAATTGATAAATAAAAACATTTAACCCCACCTGGTGCACATTGTTGCTGTCCTTCTCCTGCAGCCTTCGAGGTGAAAGAGACAACAGTCACCAGTTATCAGCAGCTCCTTCACCGAACCGCTTCCTCTCTTGGTCACATGACCGGTGATGCCTTCACGGACTCAAACGAGTCCACCGTTTGAAAAACATGGGCGATTTTAAAATAAACATTGAATTATCACCGTACTGTATCTGATCTGAATATAAAGAGGTAATATGTGCTATATTTTTCTGTAAAAATAAGTGTTTTCAAATCAGTTTGCCCATAATTTAGCTAGAGGCGGGAAACTTCCGTTTGAGGGCTTGCTGGGTAATGTAGTTTCAAGTATTTCTTGACTAAACGCACAGAGAATATTACTAATATTTTAAATAACACAGACTGGTTTATCAGACGCAGTCGTTAAAATAGTTGAAGTGCCAATAAAATGTGAATTGAAACATACAAATCACTTTTGACTGTCAGCTGACATTTTGGACTACAAAAGCTGACCGGACGTAGCTAGTTGTAGTGTTTTCTTGTGCAGAGCCGTGGAGGTGAGTGACTTATTTCGGCTGCAGACAGTGCAAAGGGCACAATCACCAGTTTGGCAACAGTAGCTTTGTTGCAATGGCACATTGCTCTTGAGGAGGCATTTGTAGGAAGCTTTCGATCTGCAGGTAGGCAGCTGTGAAGCATCGTGTTGAGGATTCATTTAATCAAATCTAAGGAAGTTTTTTCACATTTTAAATGCTGCGACAGATAAGTGGTTAAAATTCATATTATTTTGGCATCCTTTGTAAACGTGTCTACACGGCGGTTACCAAGTTCTCCCTTGTTTTAGCATGTGATTGTTGATTGCTGTCCTGCAACTTTTAGATGTGCCTCTGCTGCACCACACCTAAATAGAAAAATGAGGTCATTGGAGAGGCTCTGGAGGATTATCTACACAAAGAGGAGTTAATTAAGCCATTTCATTCCAGTGTTTTGTACCTGTGGCACATCTAGAAACTGCAGGACAGCGGCCCGTGAGGACTGGAGTTTGAGACTCCTGCCGTAAAGTTTGATAAGTCTGAAAAGTGTGGCGTGCATTCGTGTTCGCACCGTCAGACTTGGGTGCAAATACAGCTGCTAATATTTTTTTTGTCTTTATCAAATTTGGATGCATAACAAATGACATCTTTTCTCTTGGCTCAACAGATAAAGCTCTGAAATTGGACACAATTCAATTTTCAAGCTTTACCTCAAATTCTCTTGGATTTAATCTGGGCTTGGAGCATAAGATAAAAATCTTCTGCTTTAAACCATAATGATAATTGGACAAAGTAGTACTCTGCTAAAGCACATTTCTTTCCAGAGAGATTGAAGTAAATTATAAAAGTATTCTATTTTGCAGATCAAAACCTTAATAAAATGTGTTATATTAGTAAAGAAGTTCATAATAGACAGTCAATTGCTGTTATACATCTTCCATTACACTAGTTAGCACTTTGTTACATGAAGTGTTTCTCTTTTTAATAAATAGATGAGAATTCCCCTTCGCTCCTGTTGCATCTTCAGGAGTTTCCTCTCTCAGAAACTAACTTTAGACACACAGAGGCGTGGCTTGAGCGGCGCAGCGATGCGCTTGGTGCAGTTTCGTTGCAGAGGTGACGGAGATGTTGTCAGGGTTGGAGTGGAGCAAGGCGAGGGGCTAAATGTGGTGGATCTGAAGGCGTTTGACTCCTCCATGCCTTCAACTGTGAGAGAGCTGCTGCAGCTGGGAGACAAAGGGCTGGAGTGTGCACAAAGGTACCCAAACCGGATTTATTCATGCTTCTCCTATTTTTCTTCTTCTCTGATCTCAATTTTTCTTCTTGTCAGCATCTCATTATGAATGAACCCAACAGATAATCACTATGAAAATCCTCCAATAAGTGCTCTTCCTCCTCAGAGCTCTGGCGTCTGGCCAGTTTGTGGTTGAAAGAGCAAACATCCAGCTGCTATCCCCCATCCTGGCCCCAGAGAAAGTGGTGTGTGTGGGCATGAACTACCGGGACCACTGTCTGGAGCAGAATGCCCCGATCCCTGAAGAACCCATCATCTTCAGCAAGTTCCCCAGTGCCATCACGGGTCCTTATGACAACATTATTCTGCCCCCAGAGAGCCAGGTAAGAAAACAGAAACGTCTCCAACAGACGTGGGACCGTTTGAAAAACATTGTTGATTTTAAACAAAATGTTTGGGTTTTTTACCCAAAATCAAAGCACAAAAATAATTTCACTGTTAATTACTTAAGTTAAATACAATGTGTTAAGAAACAAATAAGAAAATAATTTAATATTATCTGTCCCATTAAGGGCCTCAGATGTTCAGCTTACAAAAGTAGAGTTGTGTAGTTTCCTAACTTTAATAAAAAAACACTTTGAATTGTACCTAGCATTTTACATCTAAGATATAGATTAGAAAATCTCATCCTAAGAAAATTATAAAAAGTGCATTTTCTGGATGATCTAATTGGTACCATTTCTGAACTGCAGTCAGGGGCCACAATAAATTAATAGAAGGGCCACATTTAGACACTCTGGTCCAATTATATTCATAGCTTGATTACTGTAGAGTATAAAATAATCATCAAGTTAAGGGATTACATAATATTCAGCTCTGTAGTTGTGGCAAACAACCTGAACAAATTAAAGTATGTTGGGTTATTAGTTATGTATGACCACTAGGTGGCACTGTGGTACAAGTGCAGATCACTGAAAGCTTCAGTCGCTAAAGCAGTAATGTAGTAATTGTAGTATTATAAGCCATTAATTTCTATATTAATGTACAGAACATAAGAACTCTTTATAAGGGATGTAATTCTACCGCTTAGTGATTTTATTCAAAAGAACAGATGAAAGTGGCAGCAGGATTTCTTTGTTTCTCTCCATCCTGATGAATCTGTTCACAGACAACAAACTCTGCTAATAATGTAAAACTTCAGCCTCTGAGGTGAAACATTTGTTTTATTGTTCACTGTGTGAATCTTAGACGTTAGGGTATCACGGCCTTCCCCTCGTTGCAGAGATAAAGTCTGGGAAGAAAAACATAAAACCCTTCTCACGACTTTGATAAGATCAGATTGAAGATGTTGCCACCACTCTCCTCATAGGTTTTCTTTTCTTTTCTTTTTTTTTTTTTAGCAGCAACAGAGATCAGTCTTTTAAACTGGTGAATGGACAGCAAGAAGGTGAACCATTTTTCTCTCTGTTGGAGCTCCAGACTTATTTCTTAAGTGGAAGACTATAATTTCCTTTGACCATGATGAACTCACTGGCTTGAGCAGCTGGTTTGTTCTTTGCCAAGTTAAGTTTCCAGACTGTGGGTCATAATTTTTAAGTTTGTACAAAAACAAGTATACGTTTTAACTGATTGTAGAATTTCTATAAGCTACAAATATATATATATATATATATATATATATATATAGATCCAGACTAACTGTGTTAAGACCGAGACCGATTGACGTACCTTTGAAACATCAACAGGCTCCCTCTGCTTGGGCTGGTGGCTGATGATGATTCTGCTGCTCATTTCAACATTATGACCTGCAGTCATAATGTTGAAACCTTGTTGAACAGTCAACAGGGTTCCTAGGACAATAAGAGAACAGAATATTTCCAGTTTTGATACATTATCCCATTGTTCCATCTAGCACTTTGTCGATCGATTCCTCATACAGCAAACATATTAGCGAATAAAATAGGCTATAATAAGGCAGCTGTGCGAGATCCTTAGGTTACATGTCCGTTTTGAACATAAATCAGTCTAATAATCAGATTGATTATTTAAAATATTGCATGCTCAGTTCATTGCCCTTGAAATTGAAATGTCACAATAAAACTTCTGCATTTTTACTAAAAAAAACAAAACAATTAAAATGTTTGTGATCCAAAAGTATTTTCAACTGAAAATGTTTGACCTGGACGAAATGAAAGTAATTAATTTATGTTACAGCCTGTAAGAGCTGCTGTGCTGTATTAAGTATTTCTGTATTGTTGGAGTCGGTAGCAGCAGGATGAGCAGGCGGTGTGGGCTCAGCTTCATCTTTAAATTCGGTTAGATCTCTCTGCAGATGTCTGATGCTGTTGATGGGGATTAAATATTATCTGAACAGTTTTATCCACTCATTTCTCCTAGAGAGTTAGAGACAACCTTCCACCAGTTTATTATGTTTCCAGTGAAGAGAAAGTATCACTCTCAGGGGTGAGGAGATTTTTTTTTTGTTTCTATTTCTAAAAATGAAGTTCTATCTGAGCTTCTTCAATCCACAACAGATGTGTGACTTTTCCCATTTTTTTTGCTTCCATTTGGGTCATGAATAAATCAATTTTCAATCTGTTTTTTTGAACCAGATAGTTAAGAATATATAAACACTGAGGCTCCTTAAATGTTTATATTTGAAAATTTATACTGATGTTTGTGACTGTATGCAAAATAGACCAGAGTGTGTTTGCTTATTCAGAGGAAGCGCAAAAGTTTTGTAAGGTAACGCAAAGTAATTTTTCCCCCACATCCACTAGGGGGCTCCGTGAAAGTGCTTAAAAAACAAAACGCCCAGCTGGTTTTTGCAATAAGTTTGTTTTTAAGTCTGGAAAATGAGCCGTTTCAAAAACCTTAAGAACATTCTATCCCAAATCAGCAGGCACTGCCCAGTTACCTAGCAACCCAAGGGAGGCCCAGCCCGTTACCTAGCAACCCAAACTGAACTCCAGCTTGTTTGGCCAGCTGGTTTACCACTTTATGTTGACTTGCCGTCCAGAAACCACTTGCTATATTCTTGTTGGTGGTACTGGAGGCTCTACTTCTGCGCAGCCAGCAGCACTTTATTTAAATTTAAAGTGACAAGAACACTTAAAGAGAAGAAAAAAAAAACCTGCTCAAATTAGGCAGAACTGACCAGAAAATCTCATTATCTCTGTATGGACATGTTTTGAATAGACCTACCCTAACCGGTACAAGGAATAGGTCACCTTTAACACTTCATCCTGGTCTTTTCTGAAACTGAAGGAGGTGGACTGGGAGGTGGAGTTGGCCTTTGTGATTGGACGAAGAGGAAAACACATCAAGGTGAGCCTGTCATCCCCGCTGACACACCTTAGTGAAGCATTTCTGGTGAAACCATCGTCACTGCTGCTGTTTGTCAGGAGGAAGACGCTCTCTCCCATGTGGCCGGGTTCGCCGTGGCGAATGACGTGAGCGCCCGCGACTGGCAGCTTAAGCGCAACGGGAAGCAGTGGCTGCTGTCGAAAACGTTTGACAGCTTCTGCCCTCTTGGACCCGCCCTAGTGACTATTGATGCTGTGAAAGGTGAAAGAGAACGAGGAGGAGGACGGAGGCAATCTGGTGAATCATGCAATTAACTGTGATTTTGGCTGTTTGCTGCATCACTGAGTTAACAAGCTAAAATCAGAGGAAAGCATGGCTCCCTGAATGCGTAGCGCATCGGTGGCAAAAAAACAGTCATTATAGAGGAAAAAAATTGAATAATGTGCATAATTTCTCCATGTTTTTGCAAAAATCCAGCTCAAACAAAATGAAAAAACAACTAAATCAGTTTGTAAAAGAAAAACAAAAAGTGTTTCATTGCGTTAAGCGTTTTAAAATCTCTGTAATTAATTAAAATGACCAGGTTAAAGTCCCATCCCTTATGAATGTGTGTCTTTTTCAAATGTTTTAATTAGGATGTTTCCTGTGTTCATCCTTTTCCCCTCCAGATCCTCATAACTTGGGAATCCGCTGCCTGGTTAACGGGGACACCGTGCAGAGCAGCAACACCAGCCAGATGATCTTTAAGCCCGCAGCCCTGATTGCTTGGGTCTCAAAGTAAGTCACAGATGCAATCTGCAGTTTTTGATTCCCTAATAAAGTACACAGTTTTGTCTTCATGTCTCTGAACTGAAACCAAACGCTTCAGCAGAGAATTATCCAACATCGACTGGAACATTTCACCCAAAACCAGCCAACCAACGGGAGCGTTGCTAATCTGATTTCTACATTTTTGGACGGTAAAGCCGCTCCCTCTTTTGCTGGAGGGACAATGAATGCCCTGCTGGCAACTCGCAACACATTTCTGGCTCCTTTCAAAAATACAACTGGCACTAGTTATTTTAAAGTAAATCACTATTATCTGTTTGTTTTGCAACAGCTTAATCTTTTTAATGCTGTTTCAAGGCTCTTTTGATAAAAATTAAATGTATCCTTCAGGTTTGTGACGTTAACTCCAGGAGACGTGTTCCTGACGGGAACTCCTCCCGGTGTGGGAGTTTTCAGAAACCCGCCCGTCTTTCTTAAGGTGACTCATGCATGACGCAAATAACAGTAGGAGCTTTTCCTCCCGCAACTTCAATACATTTATATATTCTACATTTTCTTTATCACTGAAACACATTTGCATAGATTACCTTCTCACAGATGGACTTTTGAAAGCTTTTATTTTAGTTTTTACTTCACAAAAAAAGACATTTAAAATTAGAATGTTACATCAGACCAATAAAGAAACAGAAATGTTACACGGGTTTAACTAAAGGTATATTTACTTTTATTATCTGGTGAATGAGACTCAATGGGAGATTTAGTCTAATTTTCTGAAATTCCCTTCAACACACCTGATCAACTCTGTTAACGAGCCGTTCGTTTAATTCAGGTGTAGAAACTCACTGGAGGTTAACGCCCAACCTGAGTGAAGTTGCAAATTAAGTGAAACTGCGTCAAATGTTTGTGCAGCAAAAATTCTCCTTTTGTGCCGCAATAATTTTAAAGACATTAATGAATGTTTCCAGAGGTCATCAAAGGTCAGCCAGCCAGTTCACATTTACAAAATCAAACAAAATATGGTGTCAATCTACTGTGCTGCCTTTTGTACAGCTATAATTTTTTTAGATTTAAAAAAAGCTTCCAGAAGTCAAAGATCAACATTAAGTGGAAATTAATTGCATTTTTTTTTCCCGACAAAATGTTTGTAGCGCATTTGATTGGCACCAAATTTGTTTGATTTTGTAAATGTGGACCAGCTGGTTGATCTTTGATGACCTCTGGAAACATTTATTGATTTATTAAAGTGTTGGCGGCAAAACAAGGTTTGCTGCAGAACTATTTGACACGGATTCAGTTTGATTTGCAGAACTTCACTGAGGTCAGGCCAGGAGGACTGGAGTTGTTTTGTTTTCACTCTTCATTTTTATCCAGACATGGAAAATATCTAAATTCCTAACATTTTCCAGACCGAATAAGAAGACGGAAATATGAACTATGTGTATGAAAGTAACTTTATTGAATGCAGCTGTATAACAAAATGCGTCACAAGTTCTGCTGAAATGGAAAAATACAGTAAAAATAGCATGTAGGTATGCTTGGAGGCCTAAAAAAGCAGAGCTTTGTGAAAGGAACATCTTCCCACTTGGTGATTATGGGGGTGGACTCATCATGCTTTGGCTTGTTTTATAACCGTTGTCTAAGGGAAAGTTGTTACCGGAAGGCCCAAAAAAAATAAATAAATCCTGGCGAGTTATGAAAATGTCAAAGTGCAGCTGACGTCAGGCTTTTTTAATGCAACTTTTCTGCACAACCTCAGTGTAAAAATAGAAAGCTGTTTCACTTCAGCTCTACTGTTCACAACAAAACATGTTTTTAATGAGTTCCTAAATCACAGAAAAGTGGATTTTAGCGTAGTGACTCATGCCAGCCGTTGCATGAGACATACAATTAGTGTAGAGCTTAGTTTATCTGCAAGTATCAAGCTTCATTCCTGTTAATAAATGGGCCAAAAAAATAAAGAAGGGGATCAGATTCTGGCACAGTACCGCTTTGTTAATTAGCAGATCTTACACTCGGCAGCATGATTCAATTTCTCTTGGAGCGGTTTGTGCTTTTCCTGGTTTTCCTTTCTCCATTCCCATGGGGTTTGACCATTCTTGACCAAATGTTTAGGCAGACAAAAAGCTAATTAAGTAATAATGGTAACAGGAGAGTGTTCCTTAAAATAGATGTACTTCCATGTGACGCACAGCGCCTTGTAAAAGCAGACGGTCCTGAACTTTTCCAGTTTGTCAAGTTACAGCCACAAAAGTGGTTATTTTATGTGACCAAGAAACAGAAAGTAGTGAATCATTTTCAAATGAAAAGATAAAATTGTATAGATGACAAGTTAGGATCGGTCTATAGGAAATACAAAACATGTTCATTATATTTTTTGAACAAAATTATTCTCAGATAGACGTTTCAGTCTGCTCTGTTCTGCCGACTGTTATTTTGAATTCAAATACGTTGCTGCTGGCCACACCACCCAGCTCAGTGTTTACACTTACATGTGCAAATGGCTGCAGACAGATGCACAGTGACACAACCGTCCATCTTTGAAAAGCACAAATGGAGCTTTCTGCGCAACCAACAAGAATGCAGCAAGTGGTTTCTGGATGGCAAGTCAACAATAAAACAGTTGTCTTTTCCAGTGGCCATTATACAGCACGTACAGCGGTAAAACCAGCTGACCAAACGTGCTGGAGCTTAGCTTTGGTTGACTGTTAATGGCACTGTGCCTGTCGATTGTGACTTAATCAGGAGTTTTTTGAAACTGCCCAAAAAACAACTTATTGTCAAAAAAACAGCAGGTTTTTTTTTTTTTTTAAAGCATTTTGGCTCTTTTTAGAAGGAGTTGAGACCCAAATTGAAGTTTAAAAATGATTCAAAAATTTAATTTAGCAAAATAAATCCACTTTCTCTAAGTTACTTCTCAAGGCAGTTTGTGGCACTAGATTTTATTTAAGGGTATCAAAGTGAAACGAGCTTCATGCAAAAACCCCACATACTTTAAAATAGATAAAAAAATAAAAATCTATTATTTCTTCTATGTTAGTATTATGTGCTACTTTTATGGGCTTTTGAATAAAATCACAATAAAAACAGGTTTGTGGTGGTAACATGACAAGTTGTGGATCTAGAGCATCTTTACTTTTCTAAAAAATAATATAACAGAAATAATCTTTATTGTCCCTCAATAAAGTGGGAAAATCAGCAAAGTGATTCTAAAACTGTTTATTTTAGCAAGATGAAGGCTCTGCTGTCTTTTGGTTGTTGTGATGCTTGTTTAGGAAAAAAGAAGAAATAATTTAAACTGAACTAATGTTTTATTGTTTCCTTTCAGAGAGGCGATATAGTGGAGTGCCAGATTGACCAGATCGGCTCCATCATCAACCAGGTGGTTTAAACTTCTCAGCAGGAAACTGTAAAATAGAAACAAAAATACATCATGTTAGTTGTAAGTGTTTAATAGTAACAAAGAGGGGAAATGTGGTATTTTTACTACAACATGAAACAATGTAATTAGTGACTCAACCTACTGACTCACCAGCTGGTAGAGTCCATCAGCAGCCGCCCACTCATGATGTACAGCACAAACAGTGAACCTCCTGACTAACTTTAACGCACCGGGAAAAAAAATAAATAAAAATTCAAAAATCAGGATAATAAACGCTTCATTTTTTATTTTAAAATTTAGAGGATTTGCGTGCTATTTCATGAAAAGGAAGAAACTATAACGGAATAAAAATATTCATGTTACCTGAAGGAGAATTTCTAACCGGTATTAAGAACTTTGTGTTTAATCTCCCTGCAGTTCAAAGCAGAGAAGCACTTTTTATTACCACCCACAGAGAGCTGCAGGGGAACCAATAAATGGGTTTATCTGGTTCCAATAAATGTAGTTCGACATTTTTTGAAGAGAAACATCTAACTGAAGACATTTTGTATAACAATAATTAGATTTTTTTTTTTTGTTTGGTGGAAAATTAAACTAACATTAAGACATATATATCAAAGAAAGCAAGATTAGTCAAAATTGTGCAACAAAAATATTAAACATTATTAATATCAAACTGCTTAAGAGAATATTAATGAATGGTTTTAATTGTTGCTCAATGTCCCAGTTTCTTTTTTTTTTTTACAGCTAGTGAAACGTTGCAGATGGTTTTATGTCATATAATCATTAATAATTGGGTTTTATTACTTTCAGCTGCTCTTCAGTTTGATTTGTAATATTTTGACTTTTATTTCTATTGAACATTTGCATTATTCAAACAACAATAAATGCAAACCAAGCAGAGGACACAGAGGAAAATCTATAAAGATTAAAAATATACAGTGTGTATAATACAACAATTATGTAATGTGGTGAATTACTAAGAAAAGTTTAAAAAAATTTTCCAGCACTGTTCACATTTTTCTTCATTACATAAAGTTTGTGTTTTATGTCCATCCATTTCGAGGAAGTAGCTCCTCCTTTCACCAATTTTTTTTTCTCTTATGGCACTTTTGTTGGCTGTAGTATAAGTAATTTCAGATTTGTTCTGTTTTTTCAGTCCAGATGGATAATTGACCAGATATAAAACAAATCTGAGGGCATCTCCAAAATATATTCTACATTTTTCCTTTGAAGCTCCTTAACTCTGTGAGTGATTTGATAAATCACAGCTTTACCGCAGCCTGTTAGGGCCTTTCTAGACACACAAAAAGGAATAGTACATTTCCACCAAAAAAATTATACATTTGAGTTTCAGAAGTCAGTAATTTTGAGATTAATCTAAAGTTTTCTGGAATTGTTTTTGGACATTTCTGAGTTTAACTATTCAATTAAATATTAGATATAAGTCCTACAACTATCCTCACCTCACTATTGTGACGGTGAGACCGTTCTGCAGAGATAAATGTGAATGTTTGTGGCAGAAATGCATTTTCAGCAAAGAAATATCAGCCAAAAATCTTCAACAACTTAATTTCTGTACAGTAGTCATTAAACGGAGACTTTCTCTGTACTCTTAATTAATTTTGCTTTGGTTCTGTCTGAAATTTATGCACCATTTTCTACCACAATTTTTTTCTTCCACTGAACTTTCTATTCAGATAGCATTTTCAGATTAGCCAGCAGATATTTTGTTTCCTGATTTAAATGTGGGGGTGCTTATGTAATTTTTTAAAAGTGGATCTGAAACCGTATTTTCTAGCTGTCAAAGAACAAAATGTTGAAAATATATCACCAATAAATCTAAAAGATTCTACATATTTTGAACTGAACTAACTTCAAATGTCAAACATAAATCCAGTCTCTTCTTGTTAATTTGTAAAAACTGCAAAAAGGTTTAAACATCAAAGAAGAAATTTACTACATTTAAAGCTCAATTTGACAGGTTGTAGTTCCTCAGAAGTGCCACCGGGTGGCGGTAAAGTCGCACCGTCACTCAGACGTGTGGCGTCACAGCTGCACTCACTCTGGACTGTAAAAACAGTCAGCTGTACACAGCAAACATTAACGGCTGCCAGAAAAAACTCCCATCAAAGCGAGGAATCGATTGTTCTCCCGTCTTGATGTCCAGAGGTCTGCGTCAAAGATTCTCCCCAGAGGCCTGACTCAGCCTGAATGATCTGCATTCAGGGGCAAGAGATCCTCAGAAAAAAAAAGACTTGTCGAGAAATATGTGATATTCACCCTCGAAGAGCTCAGGCTGCTTGAACGTGACGTGAATCTAAGATGAACCAAGAACGTCTTTATTTAAAACATTTTACATGTAAAGGAACAGCTGATGACAGGTTCTTCGTAATGCTCTCCTGCAGCTGGGAAATGGCTTAAAAGTAAAACTATAAATGCAATTAAAACAAAGACAGCTGCTTCTAACTCAGAGGGACTATTTTAGTTAACAGAACAAAGGTTTTTTCTGACAACTACACAGAATGAGGTCAGATTTTTTTCCAGCAGAACAAAGCGGAGACGAGGCCTTGAGTCATTCTGCACACTTAACATTAATTGTAGAGGTACTGAGAGATGAAGCGCTGCAGCTTCTCCCGGTTCTCTGACAACTGGAACAAAGGACTAACACCGAGGAAGATGGCTCCGGACTGACGCAGCTGCAGAAGGACCTGAATTAAAAAAAAAAGACAATGAAGGTAAAAATAAAAACGTTGGAGGACCCTCCAGCTGCAGCCTCTGATTCATCCCTCTGCTTTTAGTCCTGCACAGGGTTAAAATACCATCTTTACCCAAAACACGTAAAGAAAAACTGTTAGGGCTGTACTAAGGAAAACAAAAAAAACATTATGTGAATAACTTTATTCTCGTAATTTTATTTATAATAACAATCTGAGAAGTTCATAAGAAAGCCGTAACACTATGAGAAAAAATATGACTCTTTTGGTATGATCGGAATATTACAAGAATAAAGTCATAGTGTTAAAAGAATAAAGTTGAAATAATGATAATAAAGTCATGTTTTGAAGACAAAGTCATTGTATTACAAGAATAAGGTAGAGATAAGATGGTTGCATTACGACAATAAAATTGAAATGAAGAGAGCAAGGCACACACTATTACAAGAATAAACTCAATATTATGAGAATAAAGTGTATAAAATGAATAAAGTCATATTTCAAGAATAAAGACAATAGTAGAATAAAGTGTAAATAATATGAGAATAAAGTTGTATTATGAGAATAAAGTAATATTACAAGAAAATTTAAATAATGAGAATAAAGTTATACTACTACAAGAATAAAGTCATTTTGAAAATAACATCTTTATATTACAAGAATAAAGTCATTTCAAGAATAAAATTATTACATTATGATAATAAAGGTGAGATAATATCAGAATAAGTTCATATAACTAAAATGAAGCTGTAATTTACAACTTTATTCTCATATTATTTCAACTTCTGGTATGTATGACTTCATTCTCCTAATTGTTTTTATTTTCTTAGCATGGCCCTAATCTTCATAGAAAGTGAAGGAGAGATGGTGGATAAAAACACAAGAACAATAAATGAGCAAACTCTAAAATAATGAGGCCAAAGAAGAGAGACAAAAGTCAGGCTGTCCTTTCTGTTCTTTAAGCACCAGAAGCGTTTCTTCTTCTATGGTTTGACTCGCAGCTCTTCAACGAGACGAGACAAGAGTGACTGATAACCTCAATAATAAACTGAATAATTGCCTCCAGGGATCTTTGCAGATATATGGGTCAATAACACTCTATTTTTAAAGAAGGAGCTTCCGAAGTTACAGTCGAGACACCGATTCAGAGAATAATAAAGATTTATAACTCCACACTTTCTTCTAAAGCCAATTAGCGTTTTCCTCATGTAGGGTTTGTGTTGAATCTGATGCACATGAGCCAGTCTGCCCCTCTGATTTCTCATCATTTGGAGCCGTTTTCAAAATATCAGCAGATGGAGACGCCAGATGCTCGTATTCTCATCAGCTAAAGAAAAAACAAATAAATAAAAAAACATTCTCTACCCTCCATCTTGGACTGGATGGAAAACAACTTTTATTGCCTTTGAAAGCTGCAGAGTGATAATCCCTCACAACAAACATGAAGAGTTTATCTGTTCTGATCAAAGTTTGATTTTAATCCTCGCTCCGCTGCGTGTGAGTTTTTCACATCAACACCACCCACAGGAAAAAATGTACCACAGGAGTACCTTAAAAATAACTCTTTACTTGTTTAACCTCAGTCAAGTATGCAGACCGTTTCCCTCGGTAAAATCAACAGCGATTCTTAACAAAATAAACACCTTCAGAGCTGCAGCGCCAGACTCAGATGTCTTTATTTAGAGAAGATATTTTTAAATTATATCCCAAAAACTGAAACTGCCATGTAGACTGATGTAAAAAAGCATTACAGACTTCTTTCTGTTTTAGCCAAACTTAAATGTTTTAGATAATCAAACACAATTTAAAGGTAATCTGAGTGAATACAACATGTAAGCATTTTTAATTATGACAATATTGATCATTTTATTGGACTTTTAATACAAGTTTTAATGCAAGTTTCCATTAAAAGTGTCATTATTTACTGTCGTAAACATTCATAACAGGTATTTTGTCATGTTTATGACAGCGTCTTTTGCACACCCCGTCAAGTGAAGTGTTACCAAACTGACCGAACACAGTGAGCTTTATCAGATATTTTACAATTTAAACAAAAACCATGACCCGCACTCTTCATGTTTTATATTTAAGTAATTTGCAAAGCACTAATTTTGATTTTCTTCTTAAAATTAGACACTAATATCACCAGTATTTAGGTTTACTGAGGAATATCACATTCAAAACTAATGACTAAAGGTGAGCCAGTTCATATTTAATCAATGGATTTTAGCTCAGAGTATCCAAGTGGTGAATTAACAGATATTCCTGTTATGTAAAATTTACTTTTTGCACATTTTGCACACTGCTTCTAAAAGCAGCACAACTGCTTAAAAAAAAACAGATTTTTGGCAATAAATTGATGTTTTTGGTGTCTGTAATACAAGCAACCCAAGCTAAGCTCCAGAACATTTGGTCAGCAGGTTTTGCCGCTGTTTGTACTGTATATGGCCGCTTAAAAAGACAAGTGTTTTGTTTTTGACTTACCGTCTAGAAGCCACTTCTTGTTGGTTGTACAGGAGGCTCTACTTTTGCTTTTCAAAGATGTACGGTTGTATAATTGTGCATCTGTTTGCAACTATTTTCATGTGCGAGTGTAAATGTTGAGTTGGGGGGGCGTGGCCAGAAGCAGATTATTTGGATTTAAAGTGACAAGAGGTCCTACAACAGCTCATTCTGGAAGGAAATCTCATTATCTAAAAATGATTTTTGTGCAAAAAAAATGTAATGAACATATTTTGCATAAACTTTAGACTCGCTCTAACCTGTTCAAGGAAGCATAATGGGTCACCTTTAGTATGTAAATAAACATGGTGTAGCTGTGTCTTTCAATAGGAGTGATGATTTTATTGTGAAGAGAAAAGAAGATTCTGATGTGTAATATTTGTGTCATGTCACTCATCCCGTTACGTACTTTCCTCAAGCTTTTAAAATCCATAGGAACCCAGAACCTCAACAAGAAAGTGACAAAATTAGATTCCCTACATTTCTCCAAACCTTGAAGGCAACACAACAAAACTTAAGCATTTCAAGGATTTCATCACCGATATATGGACCCAGTCTGAACCAATGGACGGTTGAATTGCACCTGAAGCCTCAGCGCTGAGTGGAGCTGTAATTCTCAGCTGACAGATTTACACACGCACACACACAAAGAGAGAGAGGGAGGCTGTCACTCACCCCAAGGTCTATTAGTGTTCTAACTGCAGTGTGTGCCGCCTCCTCTGAGCAGCTTTCTGTGAGATACAGCACAAAGGCACACATGAATCAAAAGAACAGCCACATATCCAATATAGAAAATGAGGTCGGGATAACAGAACAAAGCCTCTACCAGTGGGACTGTAATTTTTATACTAAGTATTATTGAAGGCTGCCATTTGGGTAGATTCTCGCTGCCTTGTGTGTTATTTCTGAAATGCGAGAGCGTGGAGAGTGAGTGTGGGGGCTGCGGTGGCTTTCCTCTGTGGCCTCTGCAGATTTGTTAGAACTCACAGTGAATCAGTGGGAAAAACGAGGTGACAAGCTTTTAAAGTTATGACACAAAGAAACAGAGGGTCTCAGTGTGGGTGTGTGTCGGGTCAGGCTCACCATAGTGCTGTTTCTTCTGACATGCTGTTTCACAGAGATGGGAGTGTATCTGAGACAGAAATTCGGCTTCTGCAGCAGGAAAGACGAGAAAATAGAGGTATTACTCTGCCAAAGCGAAGGCCTGACACTTCCTACAGATGGTGGATGTTCTCTTTAAGCTTCAGCAACGTACTACTGTATAATAAATTTGCAGAAAAAAACATTCGAAAAATAAGCATCAATATTAATTTCATCCCTGCAGCAACTCCGATACTTTGATTAAAAATTTAACCTCAAGTCCAACATGTTTCCTTTTTATCCAAGTCATTTAAAGCTGTGATAATTCATGGATCCTGTCACAGGTAACTAGAGTAAATCCAGAGTAAATCCAGAGTTTTGTACCAGGCAGAGGCAAGTCCATCACGTCCAGAGCGCTGGTGGTCCAGCACAGCGCCCTCAAATGTCCAGCTAGCATTCTGCAGAGGAAGAAGAGCATTTCTGGGCACTGCTTTGGCTGACTTATCTAGGAAAGTAAGCACAAAGAAAATGAATTAGTTTCTATTCAACAAGGAAGTCCAAGACTATTGTCCAGACTTATTTTTAACATTTAATTAGGGCGGTACTGTGTATTTTCTGGGCACAAAGAAACTTTCCAAAAACATCTGATCTGTTTCTTACTCATTTTGCTACTTGTGGGCTCAATGTTGTAACCGACAGAATCTGGTTAAAGGATTTTCAAAATAAAAGATTCTCCAGACTCAAATAATGCATAAAACGGAAATATTTAATTATTTCTTGCGCGGTACCGGTCCGCGGCCCGGGCACCACAGCTTTAGGTTGTTGGAGGAGGACATTGGGATAAAGTGGACGCTCCCTGGTTTGGTTTTCCAGGCCCGTCCCACTGGGAGGAGACCCAGAGGAAGACCCAGGACACGCTGGCCTGGGAACGGCCTGGGATTCTCCTGGAGGAGTCGGACCAACCGGCCGGGACAAGGACGTCTGGGTCAGTTAGGCTGCTGACCCCACGACCCGACTCTGGATTAAGTGAAAAATAATGGATGGATATTTTTTGAATACCTTAAGATTACATAAATTACGATTCATCTACATTTTTCTCACCACTCCAATTTTTTAATTGTGAAAATTCTCCATTAGCTTCATGAAATCGGAAACTTAGGATTTATATCCGTTTTGGGTAAAAAGGACAATGAAAATCAATCAAATCAAATCAATAAGTCAGAGTTCTTGGCCAACATCATAGTTGTTTAATTTAGTTTCCCTCAAAAATATGAAATACTCCAACCCAAACTCAAATTTCTCCAGCTTAAATGTTACTTCCCTGTGTTTTTTGGCCCCAGTAACTTGTTTCTCCTTTGTGTTGCAGCATGGTTGGTTCACAGGGTTTCTCTGAACACTTGATGTTAAGATGCGTCTGCTATTTGAACTCTGGGAAGCATTGATGTGGGCTAATCTGCAGCAGAGGGAACACTTGGTCTGCCTCTCCTGGGGCAGCTTGAGAGGCAGTTTCATCATCATGTTTGATGATTTGTGTGACTCCAGTTTAAAAAAAAAAGAAAAAAAAAAAAAAAAAAAGGAAAAACTTTCCTGAAATTTACCAGACTCAGTGACTTTCATTGTGTGAAATGATAAAGACCTGTCATTTATGTGAAAGAAAACTATTAAACTTTAATTCTTAGAGAAGATCCCCTGAAGGTTATTAAGAGATTCACAATAAAGTCTGGAACTACTGCACTGCAAAAACACAAAATAGAAGTATTTTTGTCTTAGTACACTTAAAATATGACAAAACCAACTAACAAATAGCTCTTTAGCAAGACATGGCAGTTTGTTTAAAGTAAATATTTCCTTAATATTGATAAAAATGTATTTGTTCCAACAAGACACTTTCCTATATTATTCATCAATGAGAGTTGAGGAAGGAAGCTGATTTAAAGAAAGTAGAACTAATAAAAATGTCGTTTTGGCTTCAACTTCTGTAGCAAAGTCTGGATGTTTAGTCAGAACCAGGAGTGGTTGGACTCTGCAGTGCTGCGTTCAGATTTTTCATAGTTAGAAAGTTCAGCCATTTTTTACATCCGGATTTACCGCGTTTGGGTTTTATTATGACACGTCTCACAACAATGTCATAAAAGCTGGTTAAAATGCGAGATGAGGCTGCAGATGTTTTGAAAATAATTGGATATGTATCCAAATTAGAACCACATATGGTTTTCTGACCCAAATCACACTCTTCATCACCACTACAGGTTGTCGCCTTCTGCTCGTAGATACATGACTTTTAAATTGAACAGAAAAAGAGATAAACGTTCATTTATCCTCACTGATAATTTCAGATAAGCCCAAACAAACTGTGGTGGTACATTATTGTACTGTGTACTATATCAGTGATGTCAGGCAGACAGCTGTAGTTCTGATAAGTATAAATTAAGGCTATGAGAAGTAAAATACAAAGAACATCAGTCTGAACACTTAACTTTTCTGTACATTGTTTTTCTTATTGATAATTTCAAGATTTTTAAAGTCAAAATTGCCTTTTGAAATACATGAAAGGAAATCGGGGCGAGGCAATGCAGTGCTGCGCCTCACCTCTGGGGGCGCTGCATCTCACAAGTGAATGAAGCAGGCATTTGGCGCATGTCATTTTGCTGTCTGTCTTTACATCGCCAATGTACTTGTTTAATTACACATTTTCTACATGTTAATGAATGTGTGTGACACATTTAGTGTTTCTCATTGGCCATACCGTGCCTCACTGATAGAGGGCAGCGCTGAGCCCCATAGACACGACGAGCAACAAATTCTCTTCTTCTACAAATTGAAAAAACTGAAAACAGTCGGGAGAAAAATACTTATGGAACCGAACCGCTCCAGGCCAATCTCTCTTTAATTCTTTAACTTTTTGACATTTTTTCATATGATTTCTCTCACTCATTTTCCTGTATTAAATGTAAATTAACTGATTAAATTATTTTAATATCTTTCTATGCATAGATGAAAGGGGTTGTTACAAATATCCGGCGTAAATGTCGTGTCAATAACCCCATTAGAACAAAGCTGATGTCTTCAATACTTAATAGATTAGTAGATTAAAGTGACAGTTATTCTGAGGCAAAGCAGCTCTTAAAGAATCTAAACAAACTCCACGTTGCAATAATAAATATCAGATTAGTTCAGATGAAAAAGGAGTGAGAATATATTTAATAAACTGGGAATGTTGCGTTCAGCTGTGCAAACAGGGGCAGACAGTTTAAAACATCCAACAGCTGAATACATAGTTCACATAAAAGCATCATACAAAACTGAAAAACAGCAACAACTACAACCACCATGGGTCAATTACAGGTCATTACGAGGATGAATCAGTTTAACGGTTGAAAATTAGCATAAAACAGCAGCACAGAAATGCATAATGAATAATTTATCCAGCAGTGTGTTATTGAATTATATATTCAATATTTTTCTGCTAACTGCTCAGTACTGATCAATATATTCTGAACTTGAAAAAATATTTTCTTTCTAACAAAGTCCCTTGACTTGCAGAACCGAGACACGGAAATAAATAATCTAAAAAAAACACAAATAAAACTAGAACTGCAAGCAGTTATAATAGGTTCCTCGCCCGACCCTGCAGGTCCCCCTCACCACATGTTTCCCATCGGCCTCGATAAAAATAAAGCTAAAGTGCCTTTGGAAGACAAACATGTTGGCAGAAAAATAAATCTTTAACAAATCTGGGAGTAAAACTCTCATAACAGCAGATTTTATTCAGCAAATACAGTTGAGTTACTGCCCAGATGCAGAGAATGACCACCTGAAGTGAATTTATGAAGCCAAACCGAGTCCAGGCTGAGAACGAGGAGGAGGTTTTCTGTTGCTTGTTAGGGAGGCATTTTGTTGCCGTCATTCAGGTTTTAGGAGGAGAGAAAACGCTGGATGGATGGAGTTAAAACACGGTGTTAGAAACGAGAACTGCTGCTTGTTCAGAGGACAAAGACGAAGTCAGTCGGTCCATTGTGTAGCAGTGTGGGTGGTTCTGGTTTTACTGAACAACTGCAGTGAACCACTGACTCACTTGTGGCAGGACAAAACCAGAAGGTTGACTTTTAATTCTTTTTCAATCGCTGAAAACAATGTTCATCCTACATGCATACTAAGACGTAATATCGTTATCGCTTGCAGTTTTCTGGCTGATTGTTAATTACCAATATTTAAAAAGCTTCACCTGCCAATTCCAATTTTGGCCAATTTTCTGCCGAGATTGATATACAACAATGATGAATTTTTAATATTTTTTATAATTAAAGACAAATTATGCATGTCTTATCTGTTGGAAGTCATTTTAATGTTCATCATGTTCCTATCAGAGTCTTCAGTTTGCTAATAAATGTGTTGAAGACCATAAACTCGACTAAAGCGAAGACTTATTCTAACTGAAGCAGGTGAGTTGTGATTGCTCACAGTTATGAAAGCGGGTCGTTCAGCAGGTCGGCTGCTTGTTCTCAGATTCTCTGCTAAAAGTCTCCTTAAAGGTGACCTTCATTACCAGCCGCTGTCTTGGACGGCACAGAGACTCATGGTGGGTCTTGTTTTGTAGCAGCAGAGAGAAAAATTCAACTTCAGAGTAAAAACTTCTGTTTGACTCAAGTTTAGATTTAGACAAACACTAAATGTAGCTACAAGAGGCACAAAATGTTTCTGAAATTAAAAATGTAACACTCTGAGGGGCGACATTAACATTATTGTGTGTGAGAATAGGTGAGTGGGAGGGAAATTGTAAAGCGCTTTGGATAAAAAATGTAACTGCGGTCCATTTATTGGTCCGTATTCCAGAATGGTCCCATACGAACAAAAAAAAACAAACCTGGAGCCAGCATGTCCCATCACTGGTTATCTTTTAGAGAGGCTGCAGTAAGCAGCGAGTCGGTGACCTGCGTTTTTCATTTGTAGGTCAAGTTCATTACTCAACTCATCTGTTGTAGAAATACAATCAGCAAGCTGAAAAAAGAAGTATGCATCCATACCCCGACACTTTACTCTTCATATGATGTTTATTAGTGAGATATTGAATTCCATTGCTGTCATTTAGTCAATGGAAACAGAAATAAATATCCACACTGATTGTTTACTTTAATTGTAATGCTGCACAGAAACAACTTATTAAAATGAGAGATTAAATGATGGAAAACAAATCAAAGCCTAGTTGAGTGACGATCCCTGAATGTGTCGATCTTTAAGTTAATCATGTCTTCTTTCATGATTCTTAAACATCCCAAAGTCACTTTGAAATGTTTAAACTCCTGCTGTTTGGTCCCTCTGGAAGAACCTCGGCTGATTACAGTTGGTTTGAAATATCAAATGCAACAGGAAGTACGTCTAAAGACCACACTAATTCACATTCAAGATATGTGAAACGTGATGTGTAGAAGCTTTTTGTAATGGAGATTTAGATACTTCAAAGTTCTTTTCATGTCACCATTCTGTGTTTCTGCATGCGTAAGTTTACTGCGGTCTCCCAGTGAGTGAAATGGTCCGTATTCCAGACAAATTCTGCAGAAAACCTTTGTCCCATTTTCAAACCCTTTCCAACCTCATACTAGGGGCGACTGTGGCTCTATGGTAGAGTAATCGTCTTGCAATCGGAAGATTGTAGGTTCGATTCCAGCTTCCTCCTGCCACATGTCGATGTGCCTCTGGGCAAGGCACTTAACCCCAAATTGCCTACCGATCTGCGTATCGGTGTATGAATGGGTGTGTGTTTGTGAGTGCGAATGGGTGAATGTGACTCTAGTGTAAAGCGCTTTGAGTGGTCAAAATGACTGGAAAAGCGCTATATAAGTTCAGTCCATTTACCATTTACTCTGAATCGCATGACAAATCCAAAGGGGATCCATGAAGCTTTTCTTTACCTTGTATGACCGCAAGTCCTGGTCCTCGCAGTCGGAGTCGCTGTGATATGGGTCGTCGGTGGCGGTCCAGGTCAGAGTGCCTTCCTTCTTCCAGAAATCACAGATGTGAATGTCTCGGGGAATCTGCATGAGACAAACCGGAGAGCAAACAGTAACACTTTAGTTGAAGGAGAGTCCATAAGACTGGCATGACACTGTCATAAACATGACATGAATATTTATGACACGTTAATGACACTCTTAATGCAAAGTGGACACTTTTAAAGGACTTTCAGTGAAACTTTGCATTAAAAGTGTCATTACTTACCAAATGGCACTTTATGAAAACAGTCGTAAACATTCATAAAAACTCCTTCATGGTCATAACAGGTGTGTCATGTTTATGACATTCTTATGCCCATCCTTTCAAATAAAGTGTTACCAGTGAGGGTATTAACTTGTAGGTAACAAGCCGAGTTCATCACTGGATCGCAGCTTTAATAACTTATTTCAAGAAAAGTGTTTTGTGTGCCTTGGACTTGTTATAAATTTTCTAACAAGAGAGTGAAATACAAAAGCCGTGCAGTACATGTATGTGAACAGAGTTAATTAACACCGAATACGTGTGACCTTTAAAAATAATGATATGCAAAATAAAGAAATTAACAAATACAAAAGGTTTTAAAGTCTTTTAATAGACACACTGCACTGTGCAAAACGTTTTGCATGTTTATACTACTTTGGTAGTTTTTGCTTTTAGAGAAAGCATCTAGATTTCACAGAGATCCTACACAATCTGAATGTAAAGATTAATCTTCAGATTCTGCAGATTAAGACATTTCTCACATGACACCGGAGGATCATAAAGCTGCGCTGGTCTGTGTGCAGCTGCGCCACTGCTGCCTTTTGTCACTATTTCACACTTATTCAACAATCCCATCTTACCCTTCATCACTCCTCTGCGCTCTAACGTCTTCAGGGATGGACAAAGGAATAAAACTTACAAGTGCACAAAAGCAACTCGAAGTCAAGACAAAAAACAGGAAATAAATGGAGAGAATGCTCGAGTAGAATGATGTGGAATATGTTTCATGAGGGGTGAAAAGACTGCAGTCTTCAAAAGAGAGATAGATGTCTGGACGGAGTAAATGAACTGAACATCTCCTTCATTTTCCTGTCACACCGTTGAAGTCTCATCTTCCACCTCAGTCATACATTGCAGATAAAAAGTATTCACTCCCTTCAGATGCTTTAATCTTTTTGTTAGTTTCACAAATCAACCATGATCATAAAAAATTGCTTTCGTCACTTTAGGAATGCCGAAAAAAAAAAAAAACCTAAGTGAAAACTAATTCGTAACAAATATGAAATATAAAACACATGATTGAAACAAACCCACTGTCATCTTACTGATAAAGCAGGCAGCACTCTGAGAGTCACGTTCTCTGATTTCTCCAAGGATTTTAATTATTGCATAAATCACCAAATTCAACTTTGTAAGCTTGAAATGGAAAAGTTCATGTTTTTGAAAAATATTTCATTGTCTCAAACCAAATATGAAGATTGAGTTTTGCAGGTTTGATTCAAATGTTAACCATAGCTGGTTGGTAAAATGATAATTCTTCATTGCCAACCAGTGAAGGTGGCAATAAAAAATTGACAACTTCACTGTTGGCATTACAGATTTTTTTTAAAGCGAAATTTGCTTTGAATTCTCCTCATTCGTCTTTTTACTCACGTTTGCGACTCTGCATTGCTGAACACAGCACAAGGCTGTGAAATGCACTGCTGTGAACCCGGAGACTTTTAGGTCAAAATACATAGTGCAGTTAATCTGCATTATGTAATGTGCTAAACTCTTTAGATTCACGTTAATAACCCTAATGTTGACACAATTCATGTTTATTTAAATTCCAGGAGACGCAGGTGGAGAACTCAGCCATCGTCTGGATCGCTATGGACTATGAGATCCACTTCAAAGCCTTTCATTTGATCAAAAAACAACCCTATAAACCAGAGAGCCTCGTATGTTGTTCTGGAGTAAAACAGCGCCCTCTAGTTAATTAATCTGGATCAATTGTGGTTGTGTTTACTGATCTCAAAGATATTTTGTGTGGTACATGGCACTCTGTCAAAATGTTCCAGTTACATTAGAGCTACCGTAGTCAGGAGAGTCAGAGTAAGACATAATGTGCTTTAACTGGCTGTTACGTTTCGCCTCACTTAATGCACATTTAAATATGAAAAAAGATTGAACACAGACTATTCATTAAACAGTGAGGAAATACAGTAACTTCCAGACCAACAGAGGGCAGTACAAGAAACTGAAGGTCTGTTCAGTTGGGAGGAGAAGATCACCACAGGAGGTTTTACAAACCAAAGTCCTGTGACCTGCAGAAACACTCAGTATACTGTCCATCTCTCTGGTCATCTGAGTCCTGAGGACGTGTACATTCTGCATCATCTTCAGTGAAACAGAACAAAAGCAAGTTTCATGGGAAACAAGAATATGTTTGCATAAATGAAGACGTGAAGGAGATCAAATACCGCAGTGTTCAGTGAGACGACAAACCAGGCAGGAGATCCAACAGCAAAGCTGCCAACAAGGAGAGACTGAGCAGACTGTACTGTTTCTGCTGCAAGACGGAGATAATCTTTCGTTGGTTGTTTCAGAAAATAAATAAATAAATAAATAAATAAATAAATCGGATCTGGCAGTAGCAGCATCAGACGCAGTGACAACAAAACCAAATGATCTGATGAAGAAGGTTGGATCTGGCCTGGAGTTGATTGTGCAAAGAAAGTTATTTCAGAAAATATTAATTTATTTTTAAACAGTAAAACTCTGTAAAAGAGTCTTACTGGTGTGCTGCAGCACAACCTGCTACAGGAGAACCTTCTACTGACAGTAGTGATGATTTGAAAATACTTCATGAAAAAGAGCTACTTTCAATGTTCAATCAATTTAAAAGTTGAGAAAGAACCCAACTATAACCTTTCTCATTTTTTTTCATAAAATAAAATGATTTTGCTCATCCTAACTTAACCTAAAAATGCTTTTATTTAATACTGGACAAAAAACACAAATATTCAAGGTAAATATCAGGTTTCAATTTGATTTACAGAGATATTCTCAACAAAATTACTGTTATAAATGATTTAGACTTAAAGGAAATAACTTTCAAAAAATCTTTAGCGGTTCTTACTTCCTCCATGATCAA
This sequence comes from Gambusia affinis, assembly GCF_019740435.1. Classification (NCBI taxonomy): domain Eukaryota; kingdom Metazoa; phylum Chordata; class Actinopteri; order Cyprinodontiformes; family Poeciliidae; genus Gambusia; species Gambusia affinis. Next base: position 17,013,587 of record NC_057870.1, read on the forward strand.
GATGCCACAGCGGACCAGACTGTCAACAGCATCCAGAGCAAAACTCTGAGCTGACTGACAAGGCTGCAGAGAGCAAAAGAGAGAAAATGGCTTAGCTTGGTGGTGAAGCACAGTCAAAAGCAAAAACAACTTCAGACTGTCACCGTTCTAAGAAATGCAGCCGGAGACAGCTGACAGAAAGCATAAGGTTTGGAGTAGAGATGTAACAAAGATCAACACAGGGACAACGAGAGGCAGCTGGAAGGAGGCTGAGAGCTGGGGGAGACATTTCTTGGAGAGAAATGGAGTGAGAAACAAAGCTACAAGCAAAGGAGACAAGAGCAGCTGCTGAAATGAAAGGTGGGCTCACAGAAAGGAAAAGTATTAGTGGCTCAGATTCGGAGCCCTTGAAGTCAGCCTGATGAAGCGTGCACATTCAGAGAAATACACACACTCACACAATCCAAAACCTCTCCCTGGCTGAGATAGAGGCAGCAGAGCAGGATGAATGACTGTTCAGCTCCATTAAACATCCATTGAATGAGACACACTGGCTGTGCATTTGTGTGATATGAATACAAACTCACTGGCATGAAGCCCGGAGGCAGGAGATGGCAAAGCTGCAAGGCTTTCTCCGTCAGCTCCGACTGACCGAGCACCACGTCAAACTCCATGTCACCTTTGACCTCCTCTCCCTCCACGCCGTCACTCCTCACTCGGCTGCTGACGCCGCTGAAGACCACCTCGCACAGCATGGCCGACACCGCGCACGCTAGGGCCGAAAACATCCGAGTGATTGCCGAGGCACGTAGAGGAAAACATGAGTTTGGCAGCAGAACACATGAAGATGTTGGAGTTCGGCTGAAATATTTGGGATGGATGGATTTATACAATCTATTTAAAGGTGACATATTATGCTCCGTTGAACAGGTTAGGGTAGGTTTACGCTATAGAAAATACATTTATTCAACTTTTTTACACAAAAAAATTCATAGATAGTGAGATTTTCTCCAAATAAGCTGCTGCTGACCCCCAACTTAACGTTACAATAAACATGATCTTATATAAAATCAAGAATATTATCAGCAACTGTGGTCATCCTCAGAGGCATAGTCTTCAGTCAGAAGCTTCTTAAAATATGCTGTAATACAGACTGCTACAGGAGATCCTTCCTACATCTACAACTCTTCGAAGAATCTTGAATGAATGTAAGTTACAACAATATTTAGTTCCTCTTTGGGAGCAATAAAGTATTTCTGAATTTAATTGAAATTAAATAATACATCTTTGAAAAGCATCAGCAGAGCCTCCGGCACAATCAAGTACAATGCAGCAAGTTGTTCTGGATGGTAAGAAAACAACAAAACACTTGGCTTTTCCAGGAACCATTGCACAACAAACACAGTGGGTAAGACCAGCTGACCAAACATGCTAGAGCGCCGCTTGGGTTGCTAGGTGACAGGCAGAGCTTTGCCGAAGTTACTAAATAAGAGGCAGTGCCAGTTAATTTGTAGTGTTACATTCAGAAGGTTTTTGTAACGGCAAAAAACATTTACTTCTTGCCATAAAACAGCTGGGTGTTTGTTTTGTAAGTGCTTAGGCAGTTTTTAAAACCCAATCAAAGTGAAAAATTGTGCAAAATGTGAATTTTGTACAATGTGTCACCTTTAAGTTTAAGTTCTTCATATTATTTTTCTTGTGTGAGTTGCTAAAAGAGACCTCCACACACTGTTTTCGTTCCTAAACAAAAGCAGCCTTCACATTTCACAAAGTAAATAAAAAAAAATAAAAATTAATACCAATCCCCTTTTAAGGTTGAAATACTTTTTATTACATCTTGTTTTTGCCATTCATGTCTTTTAAAATCCCTGCAATGTCATATTAATAAGCAGTCACTTTATTGTTGTCACTGGAAGTTGCCACCCATCTGTGAATGTTTTACACAAAACCACACTGACCAGCTGCTCCACTTCGCCCCCAGAATCATTCATGCAGGAATAATGAATCATACTATGAAACATTATTTTCCAGCAGTGCCAAACCAGAGCGACAGCAGGCATTTCTTCACCTCAGCGTTCCTGTCAGCATGAAAATAAGAAGTAGCCGACAGATAGCTTTGGGGCTAAACGATGACTTTATACAGGCTTGCTGCTGCTCGATGATTATCACGCATTACTGATGCATATTCTGCTGCGCGCCAAACTCTTCAGCCAGAGAGGAGCATGCAGATTTAATAAAACACTGCCATGCATTATTTAAAAATCAAGTAAACCTTCAGCTCTGGGGAGCTGAATAGCATGGCTTTACATGTCAACACAAGTATTCTCAGCAGTGATGACCATCTGACTTTTTTATGCGACCCACAGTGATGCCTGTGGTGAGCTGTAAAATATACAGGCGCTGCAGTGAGACTCCAGCTGTTTTTACAGTTTTGTTTCTGTTGGGAGATTTGAGTCAGACGTGGGCCTAAATGAGATTCTCACCGCAAAAAACTGACAGTTTCACAGTATTTACACAAAAACTTAAATGTGGCTTCAAACCAGAAGTGCTTCAATTATTTCTACAGTTCCTGAAAAGTGAGTTAGAGTCAGAGGGAAAAGTGTAGCAGCCTTCTTTCGGCCAGCTGACCTGCAATAAGCAGCAACCAGTAGGGTTATCTCTATACAACCAAAGAAAACCTGAAGAAAGAAAAAACTGAAATATTTTCTCTGATTAAAAGTAATTTAACAAAGTACGTGCTTTACATAAAATATGTGTCGTTTTAAAAACTGTTTCTAAACCAGTCAAGTATCTTGACGTCCTTCGTTTTGTTTTTATTACATGTCCATCCACTAGGGGGCACTGTGCTGCCAGAAGAGTCTATTTTGGGGTTTATGTTATACGTCATGTAATACGTCTTTTGGTGAGAGCATGGTGGAATAAAGTTGAGCAGATAAAACAAGAAGTTACTTTCACTGATTAACAACTGGCTCATGCCAAACCTGAATGCATTCCAGAATATATTTAAGAAATACTCAATCTGGATCTGTATATAAAAAAAACAATATTCAGAATCCCCTTGTACACAAATATGTTGGAAAGTTTTAGATATTTAACTTTCCTGAGTTCTCAGACCTTAATGTTAAAGGAAATAAAGAAAAACAAAGGCTGAAAGGAGAAAAGGATGAGACTGAAAACAGGAAGGCACAAAACGGAGGACAGGCTGCCTCTGAAAGGAGGGAGGAGAATAAAACAATGAAGGAAATAAAGAAAGGGTGAAAGAGAAGAAAGACAGCAGAAAAAACAAAGAAAAGAAAAAAGGACATGCAGGAGATAAAGGGAGTAGAAGGGAGAAGGTGGGAATATGAAAGAGAACAAGGGAGAAAGAAAGAAAATACTGAAATAAAACATTGATACTTTTCATGACAGTAAAAACTGGATATTCTCCTGTTTGAGGCGTAAAAGTTGTTCCCACGTCTTCAGCCACATTTTCTCTAATAGAATCGGTTAGATTTTATCATATTTGTAAGAATGCTGGCCTGAAAGTTTTACACTTAAATTCTGCAAAGTATGAATCATAAAACTTTTTAAAGCAGACAGTTACCAGATTCATTCTTAAAACTAAAACAGCAAAGTAGTTTACCTTTTTATCCCCTTTAATACCTTTGTTTCAATGCATAACATTGTTGTGGATCTAAAAAAAGGCTTTGCCTACAAGCTTTATTAGATAAATAATTGATAAGTAAATTAACAAGAGTATAGTCTATAGATTATCTTACATATAAAAGCTAAATAGTCTTGAAAAAACTAACTACGAAAAGCATTTTGCCTTAGCAACAATGAAACATGAACGAGGCAGTTAGGACTAATCTGAAGTCGTCTCTATAAAAAAATAAATGAGGAAAACGTATTCCAGCGGGACTGCGACCGGAAGAGGCTGTTTGCTTGCTGTAGTTTAGTATAATGTCTGGGTCCTCTGCCGCAGCGTGATGCCTCTTTATGACCCTGCATAATTTTATCTATGAGCTCTGAAGATAATTACACATCGCGCGCTTCCTGAGCTCAACACAGAGCAGGCAGAAAAACGGCAACTCGGAGAACCAAATTAAGAATGACTATTGCGTGAAATGGCGAGAGGAAAAAAATATAAAACCGCACAAATCAGGTGGCTGGACGTAAACGTCTGAATGCGTTTGTATTTATTGAAATTGTTTTTAGGAAAATATATTTTATATGTTTAGAGTTGCTTTCGTACCATAATAAGTGAAACAGTCACCAACATTTCAATGTGGAAAATGTAATGTTTTTTCAATTGCTGATTTTTTTGTGTTTTATGATGTAAAGCTCTTTGAACTGCCTTGCTGCTTAAATGTGCTAAACAAATAAACTCGATTTATTGATTGATGTATGCCTACTTCTACACGTCATTATCCAGTTTTAACTGTTGGATTCTGCAGTTTTCTGCTAATCTACCTCATTTGCTTTTGCCTCTCTTTAAATTTATCTCTTCATATTGATAGACCAGGTCTGGGACAGTATGAACTTCTTTCTGCTCTTTGGTTCTTTCTCAACCCTTCTGGGATTTGGGCCATAGTTCAGGAACTAATTTAGCTTTAGAGAAGCTAATCAGTTGCTGGAAGTTGAAAAAGAAATTGAGCCGGAGGTAATTTTACTATGAAACATTCATTATTTATAAGTTTGGCTCGTTTTCTAGTGATAATTTATGAAAAGAAGCAAAATGCAGAACTTTTAAATGTCATGTTTGTCGCTGTTCAGGTTCCTTGGAAACCGGGTCAAACTGATCCGATCTGCCTCATTTAAAGCTGCTGCTCTGTCTGATCCCAACAACAAAATCTGGTCCAAATGAAAAATGTTAATGTATCGGAGTAAAAAAATACTCCTTCAATAGACTTAAACAGTTGGTAATAAATATTTAGTCTCTGCTCTGCTAAATCAGCGCATACAAAAAGCACAGCCGCCCCATGTGGCACCAAATCACTCTGGTCTTGGCTCACTTTGCTCTGCTTCTCTGTACAATTCAGAATTTTCACCAATTCCTCATTTTCTGTCAGTGAATTTGCGCCCACTCTTCCTCCTGGAAAAGGACTGGGGCTTTTCTTTTGGTCAATGGAAGGATTTTTTTTTATTTCACATTTTGCTGGCGATAAGAGTGAACTTCGATGATGCAGAGGAGAAAATTAAAAGCTTGTTGTGGAAGAGGACCTGCATGACCAAATGCTAGGAAGCTAATTGCCAAGCTGACCAGAGGCTGGGGATCAGAGCGGCTAGCACTGACCTTCAGGAAATAACTGCATCCCTTTCACCTGCTAACGTTTGTCCTCTGATGACGGAGAATGGATCAATAATTGATAATGGATCAATTATAGATGCACCAGGAGCAACTGGAAGAAAGAGACTCTTGATTTTTAGTTATTGACTGTCTCCATAGCAACATCTCTGCATCCAAATGGAACAAAGAGTCATGTAGGAAAGGAAAGTTTATTTGTACAGCAAATTTCAGCAACAAGGGAAATAAAATAATGTTTCAGTTAATTTAAAAAAGGGCAACTCTAATCAAATGGGTTTTTAGCATCTGCATGATGCTTCTTTTTGTTTGGTTCTGGTTCTGGAGATGATGAGAATGGAAGGTTGATACAACAGCAGCAGATCTTTAATGTATTGTGGTGCTAAACCACTCGGTTTATAAACTAACAACAGTATTTTAAAGTCTATTCTTTGAGCTACTGGGAGCCAGTGTACTTTAGAAATGGGTTTATGTGCTCCATCTTCCTGGTTTTAGTGAGACCACAAGCAGCAGCATTCTGGATCAGCTGCAGCTGGAGGATTGATTTGTTGGACAGACCTGTGAAGACGCTGTTGCAATAATCAATGTCACTAAAGATAAACGCATGGATGAGTTTCTCTAGATCTGGCTGAGAAATTAGTCCTTTAATCCTGGAAATGTTCTTTAGGTGACAGAAGGCCAACTTTGTAACCATCTTTATGTGACTCTGAAAGTTATGGTCTGAGTCCATCACTACTCCCAGGTTTCAGACCTGATCACTAGCTGTTATGTGCAATACTCTTTCCTACTGAAGCAGAGCTCAATATGCATTACAGGTAACACTTATAGATATCTCTGAATCTCTTTCCAGTTCAGAAATCTTCCTGAGGGGACAATAAGGTATAATTTATAAATCTAGTGTCATTGCTGGATGTTGGGCTGGCAGCTGCCACCATTCAGTTTGTTGAACAGCCTACATGATGCATATCATTCTGATGCTGAAGTGGATTTGACCAGTAAAAAGTGAATTTGAAGTGCTGGGAACCAGTTAGTAAATAAAGTTGCTGGTTATCATTGAAATTTTCGATTTAAGCTGGTGGACAGAAACTGCTGTTTAAATACTCTCACTTATTTCTTAAGTTACTCTTCCTCCTTTGGCTTTTAGGTTACTTTTAATTTGGCTTTTATCCTTTATAAAAAAAAAACAAAGAATTTTTCAACAGAATAATAAAATGTTTAGGAGAAACTTTGTTAAAGATGGAACATCATTTCAGACCAATTTACATATTTTCCTATATCAGGAGGAATTTAAACTTCTTTAGTAGTCTTTCAATTTCTAGATAGTGGAGGAATATAAATTGAGATCTGATGAGCCAAGAGGTCAGAACTGCCAATGCCTAACACAAAAAAACAAGACACACCAACAATATATATATGTGTGTGTGTGCGTGTGTGTGTGTGTGTTTGTGACATTTCATCTTAGGTGTCACAGGAAATGACAAAACTCACTCACCTCCCACAGTTTCCAGTATGAAGGTGTGGGTCACCTTCTGGGCCAGAGCAGAGAGGTGAAGAACAGAAGCAGCAGACGGACGAGGGACGATGAGAGGGTCTTTCCTAAAAGACAGTTTTTACTCAAAATAGAGTCTGTAAAAAAACCCGAAAAAACCATTCACCCATATGGGCGTTAAACCCTTTTCATTGCTTAAAAAGGGTTTTCACGTTTACATTAAAGAGTTATACTTTAACTTGTCAAAAGAGACTAATCTTGTTATAATCATACTCAATTTGTACAAGCAGTAAAAAGGTACAATACCCAAGAGCAGGGCTGTCAAACCTGTTTTTGTTTTGGGCCAAATCAAAAATCTGAATGTTCTTAAAGGGCCGGCAGTGCCAGAAAATATTGATAAGACCTATTAAACTATTGAAATATTAATAAATAGTTGTTTCAACTTTCAATAAGTGTTTATTAAAATTATTTAATATTGAACATCTTTTCAAACTGCCCAGTCCCTCCTAGGAGTTTGTGATTGTTTTTGTGGGGGTTATTTTGCAATCAAAATCACAGATTTTGTGGTGCTAAATATGAAATATTTGTAAAGAATTTTTATGATATTTGCACTAATGTGACTTTCCTTAAATTACCTCATCATTTACTTGACATTGAGTAAGACTAAGGCAGCAGTCACTTAAACCCAATGTTTTTGGTCAATTTTGAGAAAGATGTGGAATCTGTTGATTTTGTGTAAATTTAGCAGATTTGTGAAAAACTTCAGGGCCTCCCTGTTGTCATTTGGAATCTAGTAGGCCACTTAAAAAGCTACGGCGGGCCTGATTTGGCCCCCGGGCCTTGAGTTTGACGCTCTTGTTTGTTCAGATTCTATAGCAGAAACACAACTGAACTACCCTGTCGGCAACGCAGCAATGATGAGGTGAGGTGTGAGCAGCGAGAGCGAGTAGTGGATGATTTCTGGAAGAGTTCCCCCAAAGCCAACATCTCTGTTCCTGAACAAGAGCTCCTCGAGGAGCCAGGCGACGTCACGACACAGGACAGATGTACTGACGCCCTGCGGAGCAGCGGAAGAAGGACATGTTTAATTCCAGAACCAGACGTGAGCATTAACCATCTGGAGATATGAGTCTGGGAGTGCTGGGTATGACTCAGAAAAATCACTGTCACACTCTAGTACACTGAAAACCAATTTTGTTTAAGAGTCTCCAGGAGTATTGATGGATATTGAGTAGCAGAGGCAGATTTGAATGCAGAGAGCAGCGAACATAGCAACACAGGAAGGATGTGTGTACCTTGCTGTGCTTGTAGAGCAGCAGACTGGACACGAGACTGGTGGACATCACAGCCGTGCAGGAAGCGGCCGCTGCATAAACACACATACGCCGTCCTGAGATAAAGACTGAATTAAGGTTCAGTGAGATTTTAAATAACTCTGGATTTACAGAAGATGAGGTGGAGGACGATGGCAACGCTGAGGTCTCCATCTGATTGGCTCTCTGATTGGAGTTCAGGAGCAGAATGCAACGTAGGCAGAAGCCACGACATCCGTCTCTTCCCAAACACACTGTCAGCTCTAAAATGAAAAAGTAAGAGGCATTTAACTGAACGTTAACTCAATTCTTCCCTACTAAACTTTAAATTACACTTCTTTTCTCCTGATAGTCAATTACAACAATCAAGTGGTTTTAGATAGCTTGATTATTTGTTGCACACTCACACGGCTCCAGGGTTTGTTCAGGGTGAATTCAGCTCCACTCTGTTTGATAGGAATCAAGGTAACAACAATGCAAGCCACTGCAATTTTATCCCATTACCATTAATCACATGAATCCGATCAAAGCTCGTTTCTCTTTGAACTCACTCTAATTGTAAAAATGCAGAATGGCAGCTTTTAAACAAGTTAGCCTCTGGAAATGTTGTTTGTCCCTGAACTCAATAGTAAACGACTGATTTATCTGCAAAACACAACAATGGGATTGGATTTAAAGTTGCATGGTGTCTTCAAACAAAATGAATTTCCTGACTAAACAAAGACAAAGTTGGTTTGATGACTAAAAGAATTACATCAATATTATATAAATAGGGATAATATATTTGCTTATATATAACAAATATATTCGTTTTATATATTTGTTATATAAATAGATTACGACTGAAAACATTTTTGTTTACAATGACTTTTGACAAACTATTTTCCTGATTGAAGCTTGAAACTGAAGACTAGATTTAAACTGGAGAGAAATGTTTATGATGAAGTTTAATTAAAATTTTGCCTTTAATATCTATTTTTTATTAAATACTTCTAAATTTGTAAATTCATTTTGTCTTATGTATGAAAGGTGAAATGAACTTGCTTTGCCTTCTTTGGTTATCTCGACGGGTCCACTCCATCTTGAAAGTTAAAAAAAACTATCCTGGATTAGGATTGTTTTTTTATGTTTTTTATGGTTTTTTTTTTTCATATTTATGTCATACTAAAAGGTGGTAACATTTTTGGACTAAGGCCCAAAGGATTATGTATGACATTATTTCAATTCAATAAGGGCTTTTTTTTAAATTGAGGAACATATTTTACATAACAAATGGAGCAGAGAAAAGGAGTATCGATTTTGGGGAAAAATATTTATCTGATTTTATTTACATTTAATGAAAAACATTCAAGTTGGAGATTTTTCAGACCATTTTCAATAAGTAATGTAAATACCTATATTTTATTTACAGCAATGAAAGCTTTGCTAAAGATAATAATGTTTTTATTTGTTTATTTTCTCATTTGTCTTTAGTTATGAGCTCCAACCCTTTGAGGTTGGAAGGCCTCTTTGCCATTACCCTAATCTTTATCTACCTCCTGCTGGTCAGCACAAAAATTATTATTACAGTGGGTCAGAAAAAACATGTAGCTCAACTTAGAGCATTACTTTAAACTAAATCTGTCAGGAGCAAGAATATTTTTTTTCTAAATAAATTTTTAAGCTGAACTATGACAATTTGTGTGTAGTTTGTTTAAGTACACAACAGAGGCAATCTGCTTTATTTTTACACTTTGTGAATTTTACCTTGCAGGACAAGTTTTCATACTAATCTAAAGTCATAAAGTACCATAAAAGAAATTCTATACATCTTTTCTATTCATAGCTTTTTATTATTATTTCACAATTAGCAGATGATTTTAGGTCATTTTAGACAAAATACAATTCTCCTACGACGGGGAAACTTTTACAGAAAAGAAACAAGAAAAAAATGCCCACAAAAATCTAAAAGAAATCTTGTGAATCTAAGTATGAACAAATTTGGCTCATTGGGTCTCTGGTAAATTTTTTAATAAAAGTGATTTTATTCCCAAACTCGTACATTATTTTAGTTTTTTTTCCTCATAAGGTTGTTTTGACACAACCAAATTAAATTCCTCTGAATTCACCTCCACAAACCTCGAGCTCGATCCATTTGTCTGTGTTATATTTCAGAGAAACGTAGGTCAATTGCAGCTTCTTGCATAGAAAACTAAATTTAACTTGCCTGTATTATTGGCTGCTGTTCCACATCAACAAATGATGCAGTCGATCAACTAATAGAAGGAAAAAACAATAGCAATAATAAAAGTAAACAAAGCTGATGCAGCATCGTTAACTGAAGTGAAATATGTGGATACCAACAAACTGCAAAGTCTTGAGTTTTCGCTTAAAAAAATAAATAAAGTCATGGCAGCATTATTAGAAGTTAGATGGAGTTAAAGATGTTAAGTTTGGATAATTTTTACTCTGAGCTGAGAGGATGAGAGCCTGGAAATCTCATCTGGAAATCTCTTCATTCAGCTGGGTTATTTATAAAAGTGGTCTCAAAACACTTGTTCAGTTTTAAATCGGTTTGTCGTAATGTGCTGGTGAGATAGTGTCATAAATATAAAGACAAAAGCGCGTCTCAAAAGGCAGCGTATTTTGCTCTGCGTATGTAGCAAACACTACCCAAGCCAAAAGCGAAGATTTGTGGAGGAAAGAACTTTTTTAAAGTATATATTTTAATCTCTTTTATTCTTTATCTGATGCTTGTTTTTTTTGCACTTTTTTATTTTAGCTGGTAATAAACTCAGTTTGGAGCAGCAGCTTTTAAAAAAATATTTCAGTAGTGAGAGTATTCTGTGGATACAATCAGATACAGATGTAATTCGCCGATGATTCCCAAACATTTCTTTGCTCAAACACACCTGAGTTTAGACTGCTGCACAAAGAAAGAAGCGTTCATTAATTTATTTATTACAGAAAGCTTGATCTTTAACGCCAACCAGGGAGGAGATGTAAAAATGTTTTTGACGTTCAGATGAAGGTGTTGTGCATTAAGAATGCAGTGGGAAGGGAGTGTGAGAGTTCCCAGAGTGTTTTGGATATGCATAAAACCTCTGAAGGGCAACGCGTCAGGTTCCTGGGTAATGGCAGCACTGGCGTGACTTAGTTATCAAAAACCTGGGGAGGTTTGAGCTGCAACGATGAAATCAATATTCAACATGCAGTCTCTGAAAGTAAAGTTTGGTGTGCTTTCAGTGCAGTTAGAGTGAAGAAAACAAACAGAAATGTCATTTTCTTCAAAATAAACTCTATAAAAATTATTTTCTTACTAAAGAAAGGGAATTTATTGATGTAGCTTGATTGCTTTCGGTTCCTAATATAAAAAAAGAAAGAAAGAAAGAAAAGACACTAGAAATGAACTACAACCTGAAGACAACAGAAAATGTAATAATGTCTGAAAATACTAATATTTGTCTTACTTTATTCTCCTTTCTCATGTATATCCAAATATGAAAATGCTGAAACAAATTTCTATACTTTTCCCAAACTGGAACCCTGTGTCTGTGTTTATTTTGGTTTTTCCAGGTTAGAATTCAGTGAACGGCTGTTTTAATGATACCAAAATCTGTTTTTGCTCTTTGTTTTGAAACAATTAACATTTAACAAAGGGAGTTATTAAGCTCCACATGGAACCAGGTCTATAGCTTCCAACTTCAGATTGAGACCAAAGTAAAGTGTCTATTTGACCTACCTTTCATTCTCCTATCAAACTGAGAAACCAAAATATTTTGTGACAGCAGATTTTAATCTACTTTAATCTTAACCTGCAACAAGCCTACATTGCGCCACCAGGTCATGTTTGCACGTTTTCAGCTAACAATCCTCGCCCCACTTTTGTCAACTCAACCACTTTCTTGCAATATTTAGCAACAGCCAAAAAAAATTAGTACAAGTCCAAAATCTGAACTGGCAGGTCAGATTTAAAAAAAACCGTTGGTAATCACCGATCGGCCGGAAAACCGCGATCCGTTCACCTCTAGTCCATTCGAGTGGTGGCAGTATCATGCTTAGAGATGTGAGATTTACTAAGCCAGTGGACTCCAAAGTTGGGATTGAGATGGTTCTCAAAGTCACAAATCAAAAAATGTTCTTCAGAATTTCAATAAAACAAAAGTTAATAACTACAGCATGAATAATTTCAGCCCATTGTGTCTTGATTAATTATCTTGAGAAAACTCTTCAGTCAGAGGCTTCTTCAGATTTGCTGTAACACAAACTGCTACAAGAGACGTTTCCTACCAACAGCCAGCACCACCTTCAATAACTCATGGAAGAATCTGGATTAATGAGCTACAACAACATTTAACATCTCTTTGGGACCCTTTCTGATTTTGAAAGTGAATTCTCCTTAAGTTATGACCATCATTCATCTCCTTTAACACACTTTGGACTAGCACTGAAACACAATGAGGCAGAACGTCCATCTGGTTTTCAGATGTGGAGAGTTTTATTAAAGTATCACCGGTTCAGAACAGAACAGGTGTTAAAAGGACAACCAGAGGGTTTACCAGATGCTGTTCTAGTATTCTTATTAAAATAGTATGAGGTATGCTTGCTGATGTGTGTTGCAGTCTGAGACAGTCATGCCGCGATGCGATTGTAGTGTAAAGTCTTAGATGCAGAAAACAAAATGGAAAAATGTTTTTAGGGAACAAAGAGCTTGACGCATCATGACTGCTCTCACTGCAGAAGATTTTCCAAATTTTCCACAGCCAAGTCAAGTTCTAAGTAATCTAACTAAACGAAGGAGGATGAAAGTCTGTTTAATTTTCTATCTAAATCTCACTGTTCGACAGTAATTGTCTTGATGAAACGTGGTATTTGAGGCACTCAATGAATCACTTCAACCCTGATTTAGACAAAAAAATGTGTGCTTTGAAGCCGATGAGGGATTTTTGCCTCTTAACAAGCTCCTTTACTGGTGTTAAAGGTGTAGCTGTGTGGCTATTCTTCCCAATAAGCATCTTTTGAACAATGTTTGGACAACTACACTTGCTGTTACCGCGGTACAGCTGCAGGCTTCAAACGCTGCAGAAATCAACACAAAATCTCCACAGTAGTGCTTTTGTTGTTTGGACATGTAGCTGTGAAATGCAATCAAACAAAGCAGTGTAAAACACAGACAAACGGTCTAGTGAGTGCGAGTCCTTCAGAAATATAAGGTCAACTCGGGAAAAGACACTGCAGGTGCATCACTCAAACACTGAGGCATGTTTGATAAAAACTTCCGACCTCTTACCTGGAGAAGTGTGGGCGCAGCTTGAGTGTTATTTATGCATCTTAGCTCTGCATGTGTGTGAGAGAGATGCGCACAAGAGCATCAGGGTGTGTGTGCGTGTCTGTGTGTCTGTGTCAAATCTGGACCCACTGACTGTAAAAGCTCTTGATCTCAACTGAGAATAAACAAACCGCTCAGAGTTATTGCACCTTTGTAAATAAATATTTCACACGTGAGGACTTTTAATTTTTAACAACCCACTCATCCATCTGTTTCCTGTGCAGCATTAACATGCAGGGGCAGAGAGACGCTTGGAGAGATGAAACCCAAGTAACCAAGAAATCGTGCCGCAGCATCGTTTTTGGTGCAGACCTGAACTGGGAGATGAAAGTACTGTCATGCTGGTAACAATTCAATATCTTCACCATTCTTTGGGACTTTTAGGAATCAGTTTTGATATTCCTACTGACAACATGCAGTGGAGAGCCGCTCTCTGAGCAGAGTAAACACACGAGGAGAGAAGCTGCTTTGCTCGTTAGGCGCCAAGCAGAGATTGAGCGGGGATGTTATTTTCTTTCCGTTATCTTTTTCACTGGCAGACTGTAATGTTGATGGTAATTGGAGCGAGTCTAAGAGGATGAAGCTCTCATCAGGGCTTGCATCATGCCTGTGCCAGATTTAAGGTTTAGAGGGGAAGTTGTTCAAAGTTTAACAGAAAGGAACTTTTCTAATTTCACAGATGTTGGATAAAAATGACAAAAAACCCCAAACAAACGGGAATCCTATTGGGGGAGTTGTTACATTACAGTTTTCACACTCACTCGTGCACAGAGGAAGGAGCGCAGGCGGTTTGATTACCTGTTGTTGAGGACAAGAGGCAGCAACAGGTCCTGTAGAGGGAGCCATTCATCTACTTTGCACCGCCCCGACTCACACATCTCCTACACATAGAAAAACTCCTGATTAACGCACAGGACAGCAGATGTTCTGCACCATTTAACACAGTTTTAGTCAGCAGAGCCAAGAGAAGGGCGGAAAGTTGGTACAATTTTTGGCAGAAGCTTCGTCTCAAGATGGTATCAAACTGTAAATAACTTGGCTATATTTATCATTTTGGAGAAGAAAAAACATTTGTGGTGATTTCTACTGAAATTATGCTGATATGTTCAATTTAACACAACTCCATCCAAGTGAATCAAAATGTATACATTATGGGTAAAAGAGCATTTCATTACTAGAATAAAGCTTCAATAAATTTGCAGTCTGAGCTCTCATTTTTAAAAGTAAATTTACTTAGCCAACTTTTAAAGGTCAGTATGATTTATGCAGGGCGCACCGTTTGTCATACAAATCAACCGTGACCTGTCTGTGGAAAAATATAAATGTTTATGAAAATATAAACACATGCGCATACCAATGTTTTAAACAGTTATTGTTTTAAAACAGCTAAAATATTCCCCTAGTGACCTTTTCACAGTTTAAAGTCCTTTTTAAAAGTCCTTTTAAACTCACTGTTTTCTAAAATAAAGTCATGAAGTCACTAAAATTTTCCAAGTGTTTGGTAAAAACCCATCCCTAAATGTATCTGTGCACTGCCAGTCAGCCGGCTGAAAGAAGGGACCTACTTACACAATACATACAGCTGTGGAAAAAATTAAGAAACCACTTAAAATTATAGGTTTTTCAGATTTTACTTTCTATAGGTTGAGTAAAATGAAGATTGTTCTTTTATTCTATGAACTACTGACAACATGTCTCTGAAATTCAAAGCAAAAATTTAGTATTTATTTACAGAAAATGTGAAATAAAAAAAAGGATTCAAATAATGCAAAGAAAACAAGTTCATATTGATTTAGAAACAACAATACTAATATTTTAACTCGGTAAGAGTTCAGAAATCAATAATTGGTTTGAATAACCAGCAGGTTTTCAATGGGGTTCAATGCAGTGGGCTCTACATTTTATTTTTTTTTACAGAGCTGCACATTTGGCTGTTTGGAAATACTATCCTGAAAAACCGTAATGGTTTGGAAACTGAAGGTGCAAATTAGATGTTATGAAAAACATAATACTTAGTTATGAAATGTTACGTTTTTGTTATGTTGCAATTATTACCTATTTAAGTAATAGGCAATATTAGGTAACTATTACCTATTGTTCATAGTAACAACTACTATTACTAATTACTATTGTTCATAGTAACAATAGGTAATATTATTTTAGTAGCACTTAAAATAATAGTAAACATTCTGTTATAAATAGCAGTAAAGAAATTATTTTGCCGAGTCTGTTTTACAACAGGGAATAAGTTTTGAAGGGAGAAAAACTGATGTTTCCAAACCGTTAAAACTACTGATTGTTACAACACTGTGGGAGAGGCACAACAGACAGTAACGTACTTAAAAAACACACTGAGGTGGAGAAAAAACACACTGAGGTGTATTGAAGGAAAACTGGAGGAACTGGTTTGTACAAACTTGAAAAAAGACTACCAGACTATTTTAGTCAATTTATGGGTTTACCATAAAATGTGTCGCTGCTGTGTGATTAACTGATAGGAGTCTAAAGTATGACACCAAGAACACAAAGTGTGATATGGTTAAAACTGTGATGACCAACATTTTCCTCACTTTATGCAAGCTCAGATCAACTGTACTAGAACAAATCAGATTCCATACTTTTTCCAAACCACGGATGAATATAGATGCAGTGGATAATTGATGTTTCCAGTTGGCAGATCTCTGGATTGCTTGTATGCTGGGATTTTCCAGGTTTCATTTCATAACCCATGTATGTAAATTATCCTTTGATCATTTCTTAACCCAATTGAAGGCCCATATCTTTCACCTTGAGAGAAAATGGCTGGGAAAGGTGGATCATCACACTTCCTGCTGGTTTCTTCCAGAGAAGTGACGACAGCCACTGCAACACAGGCTGTGAGCCAGCTTCCTGTGTGGACATGGAAAATATACGTCAGCAAACACAAATTCACTCTTTAAATCCCCTCAATAAATACATCAGGAGGAAAATTCCAACTCTAACGTCACTGATGGCCATAAAGTACAAGTAGTAAGAGAAAACATCCAGCTTCTGGATGCATGAACGGTGCGTTCTGTACTTTACATGTCCGAATGAAAGAACAAAATGCTCGAGTGAAAACTCTAGTATCGCAATTAACAGAGAGCAACACCCACTCTCTAGATTACAGAGGGCAGCTTTTATGGAGACCAGCAGCAATCAATGATGCCTTGGACAAATTATCAGCAAACCCTTAACTAATAAAGCTTCTGCAGGCTGGTGAGAGAGTAAAACCCTGAAAGAGTCTAGCAGCTGTTATATCACTGAAAATGTTTTTCCTCTTGACCCTAAATGTGTAACAACGAGCCCTCTCCCAGGACAAGCCTGAGAAAACTGTGTCAGCAACAGTGACATCCTGAGCCTTGGTTAAGTGTAAAATATTCATCGACTGCACTGAAACAGGCACTCATGGACTCAACAGTCTGGCTTAATACTTTTTGGAGAACCATTATGCTTTCAACAAACCTTTTCAGGGGGGTTTGGTAGAAAGCATACGGTGTTATGGATTTAGAGGATCCTGCCCCTTTGTGAACCTGTTTTGAACAAGCTATGCAGGAAGTAAAGAAAATGCGCTCTTAAAACAGTGAAAATATACCAGAGTGGTGCCTACGCCCACATCAACCATATGGCTGGTGCAGATTTAAGGGCGGTGCTGATGCTGAGCTTTTAGCTGATCACTCTGGCAGAGCGGTGGAGGCTCTTCCTGTTTCAGCGCTTCCTTTACTTGTAGTGTCATCTAAAACCCAGGGCTGTCCAGCAAACCTGGACAGAAATCCCTGTTTTATTTTAGGATACTTTTCCACCAAAGTGGTTCTGAAGGCTGGTGCCAGTTTAAAAATCGTTATAAAAATGAACCAGTTGGGATGTACCACTCGAGACTGGGCTCAGAGCCACACCTACACACCTGAGTAACTGTTACAATCGAATAAATGTTTAAAAATTTGTATGTTTATGGAGTATCACAGAGAAGGGAGATAGTTTAACTGAACAAAGCTGGACGATCCCAGTTTTCTGGCAAAATATGTCCTAATATCACCATATTTACTAAGGAACTATGCTTTGAACAACATGGGAGTGTACACTGCAAAAAAACTAAATCTTACCAAGTATTTCTGGTCTGGCTTCTGGTGCAAATATCTAAGAAAACTTGAAATAGTAACTTTTCAGCGCGGTATAAGAGCTTGTTCAATATAAATAATTCCTTAATATTGATAAAGAGGTTCTAATTTCACTGGCAGGTTTTTTCACTAATACAATATGTTCCCCATGTTATAAGTAAAATAATCTGTTAGTGGTACTAGGACTTTTTAAATCAATATTATGGAATCATTGACTCAAAATCTCCTATATCTTGCTAAAAGTTTACTTGCAAGTTAGTTTTGTCTTATTTCAAGCTTATTAAGATAACTGCACTAGAAATTAGACAAAAGATTTGTAAGATTTAGTGTTTTTGCAGTGCAAGAAAACATTTAAAACATGCAGGGCAGTATACCTCGATGAGGAGGGCTTAGCAACACTGGACTAAAGGCAGAAAGCAGAGAAGTGCCCACTGCTGCCATAGTTTAAACTCAAATAGAAAATACTGGTGGCCAACAAGTCGAGCTCAAATTGAGATCTGACAAACCAAAGATAAATTTAATTCAAATATCACTGAAAATTGCCCCCCTTTTAAAAAAATTATCAAAACCTGAACAATGAAAGCAAAATTTCCACCTTTTCAAGACTGTAGAAACCCTGATGGAATGACAGAGGAAAACCGGCCACTAAGTGGCTCTACATGCTGATGAAGTAATGTTAAATACATAAATACATATAAGTATTTATGTATTTAATGTATAAAGAGTCTAGTTTTAAATTATTGAAACCTAATCTTAAGTGAACATAAACCACTAAAAGCCAAAAAAGAAATGTTTGAGAGAAACCAAGAACTGTAGCACTAAAACACAAAATATGTAAAACCCGAGAATTTAAAGGAGGTGGACTTTATGTTTTGTTTATACTCCAAAGGGGTGAAGTTTCTTCCTCAGTTTCTTGATTTCTCCTGCAGCTGTAGGAGTCGCAGGCTGCATGTTTTGCTCAGATTTCTGAGCAGATTTATTATGCATGTGCGATACCAACAAACATGAAAGATCCTAAGGAAAGACAAGTCACGCTAAATCAAAAACGGTCTGTAAACCATGTCTTTGTTTTCAGATACGAGTCAGATACGGCTATGTTATTTTTTGACGCAAATTGCCATATTTTGTGATTCAATAATTACCAGTGACTGCATGTGCCTCATGTCACACCAAATCAGTTTGATAACAAGCAAAACAAACCAAACTACTGTAACTTGCTTCCTGTTGGTAGCTGAACACCAACATTTGCACTTTTTCCCTCCGCCTCCTGCAGCCTCACACATTTCTTCCTCTCACAGCTTGAGAAACCAAATCTACTGTGTTGCTCTCGAGGGCACAACAGTTACAGATGGCTGCCATTAACCGTGTGCCTGTTAGTGTGTGTTTACTCGCGTGCACCTTTACGTTGGTGTCGGCCGCACAGTCGTATGAGATGCCCACAGGGACCAGGCGGACATCAGGTACAGATCCCTCTTTGATGAGCTGCCTGATGCGAGCCAGCCACTGGCCGCCGTGGCCAAACGCCGCTGACACGCCGACACTTAACGCCTGACCCTCATTAAGCAGCTCATGTACCAGCTGAGGAGGAGAGAGACATGACAAATAAAAGGTCTGTAAATCCTGGCATCAGTTGCATACAATGTAAATTACTGATTAATGAATTAAACTAAACAGATTGATATGAAAAAAAGAACATTATATATTTTCAAAAGACTATCAGCTGTATTAAATACTGACCACGTTAACAGAAAATTGCGGTTTTCTCACATTGAGGTTTTCTCCAGTGTATTATAAACCTGGCAGACCACCAGGTTTTACATGCTTCCCCCGCCAGGCTAAGCATTGTTTGTTTATTTATTATAGATGTTTTTATACACAACAGTGACAGCAAAGAGTCTCTTTGGTGACAACATCAGCAAATAAAGTGATAAAGGATAAAAATATTTTTGTTTCTTTCATCAAATTATGGATGTCTCATAAAAATTTCAATCATAATTAGAATGAAACAACTGCAGTGAAAAAAAAAAGATTTATTTAACTGCATTTGTTTTATGTTTTTCTCTTTTTCAAGACTTTATAGTGGGTGTTTCGGCTTTGTTAATAAAGCCACACAATAATATAATTACCATGTAATATTTTAAAAGTTCCTGTCAACTTTAAACATTTCTTAATTCAAAAACATGGTGGGCTGCTGGATGACTGCTCTACCGCCCCCACCGCCAGACTTAGCAAGGGTTCTGTGGGAAACCCTGTTTGTTATTAAACTGGGACAGATTTACCAGATAAAACAAGAACCTTTTGCAGAATAGAAAAATGAAAGATAAAGAGTAAATAAAGAATACATTCATAAAGACAAAATTTAAGGTGTTTGTTGAGAGTTTATATTTCTAAACAGAACCACATAAAGTTCATTTTGCATATCGGACTGTTTGGACTGGATGCGCCCTCCGCTATATTCGTTTCTCTTGAGGATAACCACTTGTGCCCTCTTGTGGATGGCGGCCAAACTACAACACTGAAAGAAGGTCTAAGTGGACCTTAGACCGCTTAGAGTTACTATTTATTAGATAAGTTAATCTAATAACTATAACTAGTTATTAGATTAACTAATTTTAATCAAATAAACCGTGAATCAACAATTTAAGTCGATTCATTGTTTGCATCCTTGAAACAAAGTTAAAGTAGGAAGATGCTGGAGGAAGGGGTACAGATGATAGAAGCAGCTGAAGGATGACGAATCAAAACAGAAGGGACGGGGTAAAAAGCAGGAAAAAGTGTGGGGGGAAGGACACTTTATGACATTCAGAGACACTTCCCTTGCCTCGAGTACTGTTTTCCCCTTACAAACAGGAAAAATTCAATTACCATTGAACAGCAGCTAAGCAGGCCCACACTCAATAAACAATAAAGGTCTATTAACATTGAAATACAACCGATAAACAGGCTTGTTCGCTCATACAAGGCCAATATGCTTATTCACATAAATGGTAAATGAAAGAAAGAAAGAAATGGACAAACTAATAAATAAAACTCTTGACATACCACTGGGGTTGTACTACTGTGTATAAGTTTGATCTTCACAGTACAGCATTGATCTGAAAGAGGTCCAGATCTTTCAATAAAATATACAGATGCTCATCAATAAATAAGTATTTTATTGAAATGTTTACTTATTCAAGTGTGTATACAGTTTTAAGGTAGATATTAATTTAATACAAGTTGGAATGAGGCTATAACAAAGAAAATGTGGAAAAAGTGAAGCTCCATGAATGAACAGTATCTACTTTACATAGACAAATATAAATAAATATTTTAAAAGCATCAGTTTATGTCTAATATATATTAATATTTAAGTTTCTCTTACAATGAATAATTTGGATAAGAATAATTTTACTTTATAGAGGAAAGCAAACCTCTTTATAGAAATTTGTACAAAGCAACAACTTCTTTTTACATAGAAACAGGTAATAATCGCTGCAGTACTACACAGATAAACAGCACCAGAAAACCTAGAATAGATGTGAGGGAATAGTAGATGCTGCATAATGAAAAGAAAAAAAAAGGACAAACCATCCTCTGATAAGGGAATAACTATGAGGGTAGACCTGCCAAGTAAACACAATCAGGTAACCAGCGCTCTTCTCATTTCTCCACCCTGTTCTCATAGCTTTGTGGAGCCAGACCCAAAACTGGGATCTCTGTAGCAAAATGCAACCCTCCTGGTAATTTCAGGAATGAATAGAAAGTGGGATGAAGCTGGGGAACGAGGGAAAGCAGGAAAATACAGGTTGTATTCCGATCGAGGAGTTGGCTGATAACACTCCACCACAGAAAGCCAAATTATAATGATGCACATTGCTTACCCTGCAATTTTATACAATTACCTGCCATTTCTTTTTTTTTGGTAAACAAAAAAAACCAACAAACAAAATTCATAAGCAATTTAATTTCTGTCAGGGTCGCTTCTCCTCATTGTTGGTTACATGTAAACAGCTAACAGGGAGGATGTCCACGAATAATTTCATGTTGATGGCCTGAAATCAGCACATCATGGGTGCAGTAGCTCTGCAGACAGCACATGTTTTATGCATTTCAGTGCCACATTGCAACAATTTTTGCTTGTTTTAGCTGATTCTATTCTATCAAGCTCTTCTGATAATTTGTTTCATCTTAATAATGGTTTGCATAAGTAAAGGACATTTCAAATAGCTATTTTCTTGAGGTATAGAGCTTTTAAAAAACATTTGCTGCATATTAGTCCAAAAGCCTCACTGCACATCATTAATCTGCAGATTTTCATTCATGCTGTAGGGATAACAGAGAAATAATCTTTTATTCTCAGAGTAAGCAGGTGAAAGGCCTGTAGTTATTTTCACAGCAAAATATTTACATTTGGAAGATGTTGGGAAACACCCAGGCATGAAAGTTTGGAGCGACTGAATCTGTCGATATAAAATTATTTGCATAATGACAGACAAAAGTTACCTGAAATTTGAAAACATAGAAAATTCAACTGTAAATTACCATGTACACATTTTATTGAATACTGTAATCCAGTTGTGTCCAAACTTTTTGTCCAATGGGCCAAAAGCATAGACTTAAAAGTACTCAAGGACAAAAAAAAAAAAAAAGGGTTTTACCAACTCAATAACTAAACATGCAATACTTAATTAAATTAAACAAAGTAGTCAGATTTGTTGCTGGAAAAGGATGTGTTAATTATTATCGTTCCAAAACTTTTCTTATTAAAAAATTATGTTGCTTATTTCCTAGGCATCAGTTGGAAAAAAGAACATAGTTTAATCAATTCTGATTAATAAAATATTTATATTTAGCCAAGTTCAAAATTAATTAAAAGCAGATTTGGGTGAAGCAAACTTTAATTATGAGTAAAGGTGGTTCTGGAAGAGAATGCAAAAAGCAAATAGTTTCTATCCAATATTTTACTTGTTTGTGACAATTTTGTTCAAATTAAAGATAGAAATTTAAAGACTCATCTATATCAAATACCTGAACTGGGAGCCAAATTTGTATCTTTCTTGAACTGAAGTAAGAAAAGTGTGACCCCCGGGTCACACTTTGGACACCCCTGCTATAATCTTTAGTACAGCATCATTCCTTTAAAACAAGCAGGTGATGTGTTGTATTGGTGGGTATTTATGTTCAATGATTAAATTGAAAAGAGAGCAAATGGGTAAAATTAAATTGTTACAAGAAAACAATCAAACTCATAATTGTTGATTAAACGAGGCTTTCAGGTGTAAGAGGTCCAAACAGAGCAATGTTTCTTAGGACTACGTGGAACTGAGTGATAGTTGCTGAATTTTGACAAAATTTATCATGTTTAACTAACATTTTCCTCACCAGTCTCTTTCTTTGTGAGCATAAAGAGCAGTGAAAGTTCATCCAAATGGCTAACTACAATAAAATTACACAGAACCTGAAAGTTTAGAGCCAACTAAATATTGAACCAAAGTAATCCTTTTTACTCTGTGATACTGAAAAGTCTTGCACTGACATTTGAGATTCAATGTTTTGTGGAGTTTCAGTGTATGCTGTACTCCACCACAAACAAAAGAACAGTTGGTATAAATTGCTAAAAGCTTCCCAACGGTTTACAACAATAACACAGGCTTGTACGACGCTGTGGCTGAGAGAGTGACCGTCAATAGACGAGGAGCATTGTTGGGTCGGACAACCCTTCACGAAGACAAAACAACAGAGCTTCCACAAGGGAAAACAAATCCAAAACAGATTTTTACATTTTTTTAGCTTCTTCTTTCCAAACCTTAATGTTTCCTGTTAAACTGATTAAATAAAACAATTTGATTAAATTAGAATCAAACCCACTTCATAAGAATCAAAGAGCTGCTGAGTGAATTCCTGTAAGATTAACTCAAATCACTTCACTGTTCTTCTAAAGATATACTTTCTTTACATTTTATGTTAACAAGCGCGTCATTAAATGTAAAATATGATGAATTTGTCATTTATTTTAACTTTAAAGTATATCTTGGTAAGGGGGACCTCCTGAGCAACAGATAATTAATCAACTGATGTGATGCCGGAAATCATCAGTAATTTCTTTTACCTTAAATTCTTTACCATAAAACCAACATTTGGATAGTTTGGACTTACAGAAGTCATGACAGCAGAGTAGAGAGGATCCATTTCAGCTTCAAGTTCGGTCGCTGCATTAGAAGGCAGCAGGATGACACCCACTTTCTCCAAGACGGATCTACAGGATAAAGGAATGATAAATTACACGTTGGTTTCTGTTTTAAAACCAACTAAATCCAGCATCTAAAATGGGATCTGTGCTTCAGCAGAAAACAACTACTACTTGATTTCTCTTGCTTTAACAGCTCATCCAAAATGGCTCTTCAGTTCTAAAAAGATTTTTAATTTTAGTATTCGTGTTTAATTAAATGGTGTCTTTCACTCTGCTATCAAACCTGTGGATGAAGAGGAGTGAAGGAAGCCATCTATGTTAAATGAATGAGCAGATGGACGTATATTTAATCTTTTTAGAACTGAAGAGGTTTTTGTGATGGGAGTCGAGACGTCTTCAAGAAACAAAATAAATACTCCAGTTAATGCAATCACAATATGGCTGACTGAGAATCTCCACCGGCATTAAGCAACCTGATGAAATGTTGGAGGTTACTTGTGATTGCAGCACGCCTTGCCTTTACACATCTCTGTACATTTGTGTGTTTGAGTCTGTATACCTTAGAAAGGAGCTTTTGATGCGGAGAGGACAAATGGTGTATGGCGTTCTCAGGCTGTGACAGAAGAGCGCGAGAGGGATGAGAGCGCAGTCCACGGCGCTTTGACGCAGATACACATATACCAGGGGAGAGCCCTGAATTAAACAGAAGCAGTTTCAGATAAAACAAACTCCTCACGTTGCCATTTATTATTCCAAACAGAGACGGACTCTGCAGAGGTGTGTGACCATTCATGTTTAATCAGTCCTGATGTCAAATACTACAGACTTCACAACATATCAGCAAAACCAAGCATCAGGAAAATACATTTACAGTTTAAACCAGCGATTTACATATCTAAAATGATTTCTATTTGCTCAATAGGGGTTGAACGACTACATATTTTTAAGGTCGACTACATCATGATAATAGTCGAGTCGATGTCGACTAGTCGCGGTGACGTCATAGTGACGTAAGCGCAAAAACCCTTCACAACTACTTGGAGGCTTTATTAGTTATTTTCGCGGCAAATATTGACGCATGATTGCCGTCATTTTGCGCTCTGAGATTCTTTAGCACCCAAACTTTGACTTCCTGGAAGATGTTTCCAGATGTTTCCAGATGCTGCTTCAATATTTATACAATGTTCTTTCCTCTTTATGTTATCTCCTTTGTAAAGTGGAATGGGTCATTCATTCAACTGCATGGATGTGATGAGTGAATAAATGCATGGATGGATGGGCTGTATGGATGAATGGGAATGTCAATAGGAGCAAAGATGAATGGAGGGGCGGAATAACAGATGAATCAATAGATGGATAAGTAAATATATGTACAGGTGGATGAATGAATGTTGCATGGATGGATGAGTCGATTGATGGATGGATAGATGGATGAGTGAATAGATGCAAGAATAGGTGGATGAATGAGTCATAGATGGACAGACTATATAGATGAGTCGATGGATGGATTGATAAGTGGATGGATGGATGGAAGGGAAGGTCAACAGAGGCAAGGATGGACGGAGGATCAGGGAATAACGGATGAATTAATACATGAATTGGACTATATATGTATGGATAAGATGGTTACATGGATGGATGAGTCAGTAAATGGATGGATGAGTCAATAGATGAATGGATGAGTCAATGGATGGATGAGTCAATAGATGGATGGATGAGTCAATAGATGGATGGATGAGTCAATAGATGAATGGATGAGTCAATAGATGGATGGATGAGTCAATAGATGGATGGATGAGCCAGTGGCTGGATGGCCGGTTAATAATATATTGATGTATAAATTCAATATTGATACCCTAAGAATGGCAAAAGTACCTGACCTAAAGACTAATTAATAAATTGTTGAACGGTGGAGGTTTTTATTAATAAAAAAATAAACTAGTTCTTTTACAGAAACACGAGTGTTTTCCTCCCACTATTAACATATCCTCATTTTGAAAGTCTGTCCCCTCTGCAGCAGAGGAGGCAAATATGCTGGTCAGTGGATTTCTAGCAAAATCTGGATATTATGACTCTGCAACTTTAAGAACATTTTGTTCTATGATACGAGTTCAGTGAACAAACCCACAAACAGTTGTGCACTTGTCCTTTAGTCTAAGAAAGCAAAGTGAAAAATCAATTCAAAATTCCTAAAATACCCCAAATTATATGAGGTAATTATGAGCATCATAAGACAAGAACAATATGTTCAGTAGATTTTGGGAAGGCTTAACCCATTTATAACAAGGATATGACCTAACCCTACTTCATATACAGGAAAATATCAGGAAAAACTTACCTTTGTCTAAAACTGCAAAAACAATCATAACCACTAAAAGTTAAGATTCACATTTTACTGTATATGCATAAAACGTAGTAAGATCAATGCAAAAGAAATAGCTCAAAAAAATTAATTCATGCGTACTTTGTGACTCTGCATCAGCAGAATGACTCATTAACTTCTGTTTAATCAACCGTGTAATTAGAATAATGTTTTTTTTAGCAAAAGTTTAAAAAGATGAGAAAAACGTTTAAAGATATTCAGCTGTTTTTGCATAGAGTTGCTGAAAACAGACATTTTATTTATCTTGAAGACAAACACCGCTGCAGTTGTTTACCATCTAATTATACAATGCAGTATGGTTTCATTTCACACACCATGCATGGATGAGCATGAAGGTTAAACATTACAGTTTCTATGTGCAAAAAATCCTTTCCTGGACTGAAACATTGTGACACACTATCATGTGTGAGCAAGAGTTGTAAAACTGGATGGAAAGATATATGTTTTAAAATATTCATACCTCTAGTGTTGCTTTGTGTAAAGCTGGAAGATGATTTTTGTTGACTTGAATACTTCCAAACAAAGAGGCAAACATCTTCAGCATCACCCAGGACATGAATCTGCTCAGGATATGATGATGTGTAGAGACATTTAAATGGAAAGAAGACAAAAAATGAATACAGAGAGACAGTTGTAAAACTTAAGACATATAGCTGCTAACAATGAGTAGCAGAAAGTAACTTAAAAAAAAAAGGAGGATGTAGACCGACTGAACAACATGTAAATGAGATCGATGGGAGTGAGACAAAGTAGGGAGAATAGGGATGAGTGATGACATGGGGAGGAGGCGAAGCGGAAAGCGATAAAGAGGAAGGGTTGTAAGGGTGACAGCTGCAGATGGAGACAAAGGTCGTAGCTGTAAATGAGGAAGAAAAAAGGAGAGCAGAAATGGGGAAGAGAGATTTGTTAAGCCCCAAGGAAAGCCTGAAAAGTTTCATAGAGAGGAAGAAAGGGACAAGTTTAGATGTATTTCATCAGACATTAACTCAATTTTTGACATCATCTGTGACTACAAGCACAAAAAAGGATCTGAGAACCTGAATTGTTCATGGCTCCAAAAGTCTCCCTAAGACAAGTTTGTGACAGGAGAAGTGTGATCTTGAGAAGTGTGGTAAATGATTGATAGATGATCGGAGGTAGCCACATTTTGAAATGTCTCAATCAGAGGAGCCTTTCAGTGTTTGAGGCATGGCTGTGAGTCAATCGGAAGATGACATCAAAAACAGGTTTTCTGTTTTACCATCAGTATCCAAAGGAGAAAGTAAATAAAAGCCTCCGGAATGGCAAATCTGAGTTTATTTTTTATCAGGAAAACCTAATTTTAGGTCTTGTCAAAGCTATAACAAGGTGTAGAAAAGGATCCAAATGTAATGTGAGAGAATCGTCTTTTTGCCGGCCACGTCAGGTGGACTCAGTAGGTTGTTTCTTTGTTTTGTTCACATCCTCCTTTATCATTTATTTCTATGTGTGGCAATCACAAGAGTCTCTGTAAAAGTAAACGACATGGAGTGGCATCCGATTCTAACAGTGGTAGGATTTCTCTTGTGTCTTTGGTAAAATACGATAAGGCTTTTCTCCAGAGTTCACTTCAACCAAACCAAGATCAAAGTTTATAGCCGGACCAGAGTTTTGATCTGCATCAGAGTTTGATTGCATGTTCACACCTCCCAAAAATAATCCAACTTTCCAAGCAAAAGAACTGGAGTTTGATTAAAGACTAAACAGAGCTGGTATGAATGTCCTCTAGACCTCCTTCTGAGGAGTCTGCCCAATAACTGAACTAAAGGCATGTTCACAGCGTAGGATAAGGTCATTTTATTTATATAGCACATTTCCAGCAGCAAGGCAATTCAAAGTGCTTAAGACTGGAAGATATTTTCATAGTTGTCTGATGACAGTTTACAAAGGGGATGTTTTATGGAAAATTAGGCATTAGAATAAATAACTATGCAATAAAATCTCTTGTTTTAATCTTCTGAAAAACAAAAGATTTCCTTGCAATTTTCAGATTTTTGTATGAGTTTTTTTATTAAGTGTCTTCAGACATTTGTTGTAAATTATATATATATATATATATATATATATATATATATAAAGAATTGAATAGCGTTATGGTTACATTGGGTGTTTGTTTCTGTTACGTTTCCTTTTAAATCAGGAGGGAGAAGCTTTATACTGCTTGGATGATGTTTACTCGCTTCATATATTCTCTTTTGAGTTAGTTTTTCAATAATAAGTAGATAATAGCCAATTATAAACAGATGTGACTCTTTACTTTATTGTTCACTTACTCTCTTTAATTGTTACACGTTTCCTGAAAATGTTTTAGATTATTTTTCCCAGGAAAATACACAGAAATCTTTTTCACAGAAAAAGTATTCACTCCTCAAGTTGACTTTGATAAATATTAACATAGTTTAATTTCATTACAACATCTGATGATTCTTTGAATTACAACTAATGTCCCTGTGTTCGTCTCTAAACTAGTTTTCAACTATATTATTCTAAATGTGGAACCACAACAGAATACAAATGATAATGTAACCCATTCATCAAAAAATGGCTATTATTTGTGTGCTATATGACACTTTTTTGTTCCCGCAGCCATTTTCAGGCTGGGAATAGAGACAATTACGATGATTACACATGCATGATTGCAACAATTTGAAAAGATTATAATTACACAATTAAATCTAAAATATGACAGCAAGAGAAAAACCTGAAAAGTGATCAATATGGCAACTTTGATCACTTGAAATTAGAGAAGACATAAAAAGTAAAACTGCAAAATGTATTAAAAATAAGAAAGTGGTGGTTCGACAATATTAATTAAGAAAAGCATGCTAGATTTCTGTTTTTGATAAACATATGCAGAAGAAAACTTTTCCTGTTTTAAATCTGTAAGTTGCCTTGACTTGTTTTCTATTCATTTTAAACATGCAGTACTTTGATCCTATTTTAACCCAACTTCACCATAGCAACTACAGATGCAGCTTATGGCTATTATCAATTAATAGTACAAAAATACATGAGGCAGCAACATATCTTTGTTTTTGTTCACACCTTCTCTGCCTACATCAAAGGCTCAATATTTTCGCCAAAGAACATCTCCAACTCAGATCCAGGGCTTCGTTATGTATTAAAGGCTCAAGGGTCTTCAGTTCAATGGAGTCCTTGTTTATTATAATGAAAAACATGGCTTCCACTGGCTCATTAACCGGACAGCAGTAGAACTTGATGGAAGAAAATAAGTTATGCAAGACTTTAGCAACACAAACAGTATTTGTTATTACGATCAGTTTATTTGTTGTTTTTGATAATTTTTATGGGGTTTAATGCTGGCAATCAAAAAATTAAAACATCGCAAGCAAAATAAACAGCTTAGGAATTAGAATAATTGAGCTATTTTCATAAATGCATGTAGGTGTGTCTATGAGTTAATGGGCGTCTGTGAATGTATGCGTGTGCACACCTACTTATGGGTGTGTGTGTGTGTATATATATATATATATACATATATATATATACACCCATCAATATCTTTTTGCATATATACACCTCTGAAAAAAATTAAGACACCATTTAAAATGATCAGTTTCTCTGATTTTACTTTCTATAGGTATATGTTTGAGTAAAACGAACATTTTTCTTTTATTCTATGAAATGCTGACAACATGTCTCTGAAATTTCAAGCAAAAATTTTGTATTTATTTGCATGAAATGAGAAATGGTCAAATAAATGAAAATATGCAGTGCTTTCAGACCTCAAATACAGCAAAGGAAACAAGTTCATGTTCATTCAGGAACAACAAAACGAATGTTTTAACTCAGGAAAGGTTCAGAAATCTATATATACTGGAATATCCAGGAGATTTTCAATGGGGTTCAGTGCTGTAGGCTGTTAATTTTTGCCAGTTATATATTTATATTTTTATATTTATATTTCTAGTTCAGCATGTCTGATGCCTTCTTTCTGTACTATGCTGTATTTTATTCTGTTTTTTATTCTTTTGTTCTGTTCACTTTCTGTCTTGACAGCTTAAATTTTCCATTTGTGGAACTAATAAAGGATTATCCTATCTTTTCTTATCTTAAACTGACTGAATGTAAAGTTAGCGCTTCTTTACATATAAAATATGAAGAGCTACGGCTCAAAACCTCTTTCTCGACACTGTTTGCACACACACGCGTGCGCGCACACACACCTGATGAGGCCGGGGGAAATGCAGGTGTTAATGAGGGACAGGAGCGGTGAGAGAAGACTGAGCTGCCCTTGACTGCCTTCCCCCTCGGGTGCTTTATGAGCCGCTGCGAGCGCCTCCCTCACCCTGAAACACACGGTCACAGGACAGCAGGGGTGAAACGGCACAAAGCTGCATTTGTGCTGCATTTACACAAACATCCGCCTTCCAGAAACACAGCAACAGCAAGAGTAACAGCCCTTAGTGACATGATTA
Source organism: Gambusia affinis (assembly GCF_019740435.1). Taxonomy (NCBI): domain Eukaryota; kingdom Metazoa; phylum Chordata; class Actinopteri; order Cyprinodontiformes; family Poeciliidae; genus Gambusia; species Gambusia affinis. The sequence goes on from NC_057870.1 coordinate 17,044,108, forward strand.
CATAAAGCTTAAACTCAATTACACAGGAGGAGGGAAAACAACAGATACTGGGGACTGTGACAGAGATAGGAAAGGTCCAAAGTTAGCCCACTTCTTTTCATTCAGTTTGCACAGAAATGGATGATAGGCTCCATTTTCTCTATCTTGGTTTGCGTCTGTTATCTTCCTACTCCCTTTTTCTTTTCCAGAGCTCTTGCAGGCCATTCCATTTTCTGGATCATAGCCTATCATATATTTGCACTCCTCTGGCATCTTTGCACCTGCCTCTCCCTCCCACTCTTTTTCTCTTCAGGTACCTGTTGCTCTGACAGACTCTCTCCAGCCTGTCGCTAACGGGACTCCCGTAAACCTTGCACCCACTCACATACAAAACGCAGCATACCCTGCGCACCAGCCAGCCTCGATATCTGAAACAGGAAAAAAAGCAAAACTCCAAGTAGCAGGCATCAGTGAACGCACTGGAAACAAAAAGAAAAAGCTTCAAAAGGAAGAGCCTGAATACTGCAGATAACATCAGTACCTGGTTTGTGTCTCGTTGATGCTCAACAGGTTGCGGAAGCCAAGGAAAGAGTTTTGACCAAGCTTTTTGCTCTAAACGACAAACATGAAAAGGATTTGGATATTTTAATTAAAATAAATCAAAGTAGTAATCACACATTTGTAGACAAATAGAAGCTAATTAATGTTTAAATGACCACTGGAAATATGGAAATCAAAAGAAGAATAAAAGCTTAAAGCCACGCAGGCGAAAAAAGGATAGATTCTACATTTTATTTAAACTGGGCTTTCCAAGAGAAGTTGTAAACAATATTGGGCAAAACAGATTAATGTTGAGAAAAATCTTAACACAAAGAGAGAGAGAGAAGAGAAAAAAGGATTCCAGAATAAAATGTGGACAAATCTACAGTCAGAGAGTTTCTGTTCAACTCATGACCATATATATTTACCCAAATGTGCTTATTTTCACTATAAGTACAGACAAATAAGTAACACAGTTGTTTTCAGGATTTATCTACAGAGCACAGAAACTAGGACAGTGTGTATTTGGTCAAAAATTTGTAAATACTGTTTATTTCCATTTAAATCACTTTATTTGTATGGTAGTGCTTCACATGAATTTTAAACAAATACAAACAAAACAACAAAACCGTAAGAAAGTAAAGTATAAGACTACATATTGGTTCTCTATGTTTAATAAGAATAAGTACTACTACTATAAACTATTAGGGGTTAGTTTGGATTCTTAATCTCCTAACTAGATGTTAGTTCTCCATTTCTGAGTCTATTAGTAAGTATAAATTTAAATGTTTGTTTCAGTCCTGGGTTGAGTTCTAGAAAATCCATGTTATTCTGGGATGCTAATGCTAAGTCAGTATTTTTCAGGTATGACAAAGGTTAAAACATTGTAGTAAGAAAAATAATCATACATCATTATCTTAACAAAAACTAAATTCAGCTATTTTTATGTCATTACTTAATTTTCTCCCCTTCCTGTTTTCTGTGTCTGACTTTGTTCCACTTGCGGACGATGGACTCACCAGACTGTCCGGGGTGCACTGGTGGCAACACTGACCCATAACGGGTCTGAACATCCCCAGACAGGAGGGGACAGTCACACGTTTCTTGATTTTTAGTTCCCATGACAACTGCAAGGTAGGAATAGGCAAAAATGTCACTTAAATCAGGACTAAAAACACAAACCTAGTGGTGATGATAGAGGCTCCCAAAGGGAAATCATTCTAACAAGCAGAGGTCAGATTTAAAAAACAACAAGATTTCACAATGCAGGAAAAGAAACAGTTTGAATTTGTGACTGACTTTGTTTCTGGTCTGACTTTGAGAAACCAGAAAACTCAATTCTAGAATTTATATTTTCAATAGGTACAATTTTTAGTTGAAAGTCCCTCCACTGGCTCCCTGTAGCCTAAAGAATAGACTTTAAAATACTGTTAGTTTATAAATCACTGAATGTTTTAGCACCACAATACATTAAAGATCTGCTGCTGTTGTAAATAAACCTTCAAGACCTCTCAGGTCTTCTGGTTCTGGTTCTGCTCTGCATCCCCAGAATCAGAACCAAACGAGGAGAAGCAGCATTCAGCATCTATGCACCACAAATTTGGAAAAAACTTGCAGAAAACTGTAAAACAGCTGAAACACTGACTTCCTTTAAATCTCGACTAAAAATCCACCTGTTTAGGATTGTATTTGAAATATAATCAATTACTAATTTAATGATGGAACCCGACTTAATGTTCTGTTTTTATTGTTGATTCTATGTTGCATTGTGTTTCTGTGTTTGATTTGATGTAAAGCACTTTGAAATGCCTTGCTGCTGAAATGTGTTACACAAATAAAGTTTGATTTGATTTTAAAAATGAGTCACTTTACTAACAGTTCCAGTCATACTGCAGCACAGAACACTGAATAATTTTTTATAAATATATCTGTTAAAATAATTTGACAGGAAATTGTGTTAAACCACATTTTCTAGAAGTCTTTTTGTATTATTTTTTTCCTGTTACTTTTATAATTTTATCCTATTAACAGGTCAGCAAGGAATGTGCAGCATTTCAAAAAGAATGTAAAAAACTTTGTCAATAGTCAGCTAATGTAAAAAAAAAATACAATTGCGCTTCCGGTGTTTCCATTAAATAAGAAACAAATAAAATCACACGTGAATAAGTTTGTTCATGTGATGTCATTAAAAAATCTTCATCAGCCTTCAACTACCTACTACTTCCTGTCATCTTCTTCATCTTTTCCACCAGTAGTAACATCTGCTGTTTCCATTGCAGTTTCTAATTGCGATTCGATACAGCTGAAAAACTACCTCATGTTAGCTCAAAATGTTTCTATACAAGAACATGAGGCTTTTTTAAAATTGTCTTGTTTCCATTAAGCAAATTTATTTTCATAATTTCAATTTGTGCAATAATATGGTCAAGGAAACGCAGTTAGTGATCCCTTCAAGATCCACTAATGAATACACAGAACATTTCAAACCATGTGTGTGTCCTGTTTACTAATCAGCTGTGGTTTGGTCTTTTTTGTCAGTAATATTTCTCAGTATGATAAACACAAAAAGGCTTGGTGTGTGGCGTTACTGTGGCTGGTTTGGCACTAGAGGGATCATGCCGTTTAGACAAGATGAGTTAATGAATCTCCTGAAATCAATGACTGAAATAATGAAGATGGATTCCAGGAGACGCAGTCAGAGGGAAAAAAAGGCCTGATTTAAGACAATACACTGCAGCAGTGACAAAGCTTTCATTTAAATATCAATAATTTGAACTGCCACAGTAACTCTGTGGAAAAAGTATGAAGGAAGGAAGGAGGAGGAGAAACAGTGAATGATTCAAGCGTGTAGGCAAAGTTTTTGTATTCATGCAGTATTTAGTAATCCTTTGAAAATTCTGTTCGTTCTCTGATGGCTCGACATGACTCACTGATGCATCACATTCTGTGATTTGGTAAACATCAAACAGAATTAAGCACAGGGGGCCAAGCGTGTTCTCTAGTGATTGTGAAGAACAAAGCGGTTGAGATTAGCGCACACAGGGTAAGAGGAAGAGGACAGTGGGAGACAAGCAGAGCTCTTACAGCAGGTCTATTCTGCTGAATTGGTGGAAGGCTTGTGTTGTTGTTTATCCCATCTCCTTTCTCGTTCACCATCATGAAGCCCCTGCAGGTTTATTGCCAGAAACCTATCAAGAAAACAAAGGAGAAACAATCAAATTATGTGCCAACATGTTGAATGTTTTATGTTTTGTTTATTTTTTACATTTTGAGTACTACAAAATGCTTTGGAGTGAATTGAAAAATGAGGGACAAGTCTTTCACAGAGACTGAATTAGCCGAGATTATAACTTCCTGCTGGTTTTCTCAAATCCACCTGTAATTTATAAAATTATACAAGTTTGGACTTAACCATAAAACTCCACCAACATTTTTGCAAAATGAGCAAGAAAGAAAATATTTTGTAGCCACCAAGAAGTTTCCACCAAAGAAATATCTGGATATTTGACCACTCTTCTTGGAATGTATGGTACGTTTTTTCAAGAAGATTGTAATTTGTAAACAAAACCATGTTGACGATAAATGTAGATCCCATTGGACAGAAATGACGGCGTCCAATCAGAGCAAAGACACGGAAAAAACCTTGGAAATCCTGTGCTGCCTTTTTGTTGTGCACATTTCAAGAGAAGCTCATTTATAATTTAAAGCATAAAATTAATGACAATTAAGTTCCTGATTGGTATGTAAACTTCTCACTGAAACTGTGACTTTTTCTAAGCGTGTCATTGCACTGGTTTGCCCTTTTATTAAAACTGTAGTTGTAAAACTTCTGTGCCAACTTAGAAGTTTAGCACAGAACATTCCTGCCTGTTTTATGCAGGCAGGAATAAAACAGGGACACATTTTCTCCTAGGAGGTTAGAGGTGGAGGGGAGCTTTGCTCAGGAGCAGCAGGGCACTCACCAGTGGGTTATAAATCATTAAAGCTTATATAACTATTGTTGGTCCCTCGGCCACTTGCATATGCATTAATGAGAACTGGTCAAAATCTAATGGGTTCAGACCTAAACAGGTTAGTGAATATATAGAACTGGCTGTGTTGGTCTTCAAGTGAGTAATCAGATAAAACTAAGGTAGTTTTACTGCAGATCAAGAAGAGGTCTGCAATCTCCTAGGAAATAAAGTCGCCATCCTGTGAAAATATGCTTTGTTTTGTGGAAACCTTGGTTTCCACGACAAAAGGATGAAGATGTGTCCTGATGTCATCAAGTGCTCTTTAAATATCTGTCTTCATCCATCAGATTCAGAAAACTCATTATGCTCAGGAGACACTCCCTTTGCATCTCTGTCTTTCACTCTGTTGATCCCTCTCTGCCCCATTAACTTTGCTAATTAAAACTTAAGCTGCACCCATGGGGAGACGCTCCATTTCAACTAGCTCCAAGTTCCCACATTCATTAACCAGTCCAGTGGGAATACAGACATTGAGAAGAGGTTCTCGAGGCTCTGGGAATCTTTGCAGATATAGAGGACAAGATGGCGGTAAAATTGTGGGGTAAAACAGGGGCCAAAGGGCGTAAAGATGTGAATTAATAAGGCCAGAGAATCACCAGAGGCCCAAATTGGATTGTATAATAAATGCAAGAGGGAATAAAAGAACACATAGAAAAAGATAAAGACAGTATTATGCTAAGACTGTGGAGTTTTATTTTAAATATGACTGTTTAAGTTGCAGCTTATATAGGCTTAACATAATCTTAAGTTTACAAACAGGTTTCTTCTGACTCAGTTATAATATCCCAATTAACTCACTAAAGAATCAGAGGAGGGAGCTAAAGATGAGGGTGATGGCAAGGAGGACTTTCAAATGTCAATATTTGGAGTGAATCACCATTATCAGAGGCAAAAAGCTGCTGTAATGACAATAAAAGGTTTTACCATCAATGACATTGTTTACAGAAGAATGTAAACATTGTCCTGACAACTCTTGTTTGATGTATATTAAAACTAATATTGCTTTTCCAGAAATGACATCTTGTATTGTTTTACTATCTTTTCAATCATGATTATCTAAATAAAGTCAAAAAATGTTTTTTGACTGCTTCTGCTATTTTCAGGGGTGGGCGGGGGTATCAAATGTACAATAATAAAATGTAAGGAAAAATAATAACCCTTGTAACACCTTAGTTAATTTCATAAAAGATATAGATATTATGAACTTAAATGTTTTCTCTTGTTTGTGATGGGTACAGTATCGACGGTGTATAAGTTGCCATCCAATGAATCAATTTTATATTGATTCATAATCTTTGAGCTAAATGATGATAAGTATTATTCCTTAAGAAAATTATAACATCGTCTAGAAAAGTAGATCCTTATATTGCAAGTTATTATTTTCATAAATAAATATGTTACACTTTTTAGATCTACATTATAACTTCTTTTAGCGGCTGCACTAATAAGCCAACGGTGCAACTACGCCGATCTCTCTTTGCACAATTTTATTCAAAGGTAAGAATAAATACCATTGGTGCCACAAAATATGTAAACAACTTCATAAGTAAGTAATTATGAACAAGCATGAATTACATTAACCAAACAGTTTGACTGCTACACTGTTGATGAGTGACAACATATTTACAAAAAGAGGCTAGCTACATGTTAGCCAATAACTCGGTAAAAGAAAACAAAAAATCGTCAAACTAACAGCTAACTTGAAACCATACGTAAACACCAACGGTACCAGAATGTGGATTCTCTATTATACATAATTTTTGTGGAGTTTGCAGAAATATTAGCTGTCCTCACCTACTGCTACAGTGTTGAAATGCTGAAGCTTGAAGCCAACAAGAGGCCTTACCTACCTGAAGGTACATATGCTGTTTTTCAGGTGAGGGAAACCTTCAAGTTTATTTTAACAAAGTATTTTTTATTTTTATTATTTGGTACTGTTCGAGAAACGTTTACGGAAATGCGTTAATGTGTGAAAGATATTGAAAGAGTTTTGTTGTGTTTCGGAGCCAGCAACGGTTAGAGGAAGTAGCTAACATGCCATGGCGTCAGTTGGTTAGCACACTGTAGCGGTGGATAATGGCGGGATATATAGGTGCAACCACTAACAGTAACCGCTCGTAGAGGTAGTTGGGCTATATATATTCCATGGTATGAGTGTAAAATACTGTTATCAGGCTCTATGGTTTATTCGTGTTCTAAAACACAGTGGTGGAAAGTTAAACTGTGATTTAATGTATTCACTTAGTTAAAATACTTTGAATTCTAAGATAGTTATGCCAGTTACAATAACTCTTAAGATACATGCTCATGAAATATGTCACCGTGTGTGATTAAATATCCATATAAACTGCTTCTTTCTTCTAAGGTTGTTTAACTTAATTGACTTGAGTCAATTAAGTTTAATTGATTTTAATGTTAATTAAACTTAGATACAACTTGAAAGTGCACTTTACTTGGATCTGTAACATTAATGTGATCTTTAAATTAAAATTCATTTGAATTATTCCTGACACAGCCTTGCTGCATTTTACAATGAAGTTAAGTTTTATAACCTGACTATCAAAGACAAAAACAATTGAAATCTGTGTTGTTTGAATGTACAGTTGGAACCAAAGCTCCTTAGCTTTTTCTTTTTCTTGAACATATTTATCTGTATTTGCTTTTTCTTGAGGCAGAACAAATGAGGCATAACTTTGTTGTTATACAGTGTGTCTGCGAATAAAGTTTAACCCCCCCTTTCCCTCCACACCCAACAGACTTCTTGTGGCTTTGATGTCACACAGTGATGTCACTCAACCTGTCTGTGACATCACAGGCGACTATCTTTGTATTCTCAGATTCCACAGAGAAATTCATTTGCAGTTTCTGGTAGCGAAGGTAGCAAACATAGCGAACATGGAAGGACAAGATTTGTTGTTAGCAAGAGTGACCATTTTGGAGAAGAGGTGTGGGAAGCTGCAGGAGGAGAAGGAGGAGCTTCAAAACACCGTTGATAAATTGAGGAGAAAAATTGAACGGCTTAACAGCTGCACCAGCAACAACGCTAGGAGATTCCAGGCTGAAAATGAAATACTTATTGATGCAAATAAATTCAGCAAAAATCAGGTTGGGACACTAATTAAGCAGCTGAATGAATCAAAAGAGACTATTTTTGACCTGGAACGCGACTTTTATACAATTTCAAAAAAAATGTGTAACTTGAGGAAACAGAGCGGACAACGCGAAAGGATTTTGAGAGTAGATTAAAAGAGAAAACCAAACACGTGAACTGGCTTCAAGCAGAAAACGATGAATTAAATAAGGAAATTGTAGGTCTGAAGCTGAAGAATGACAGATTAAGATCCAGGGTGGTACAAAACCCTGAGGAGGTTCCCCAAATAAAAGACACTGAAAACAAAAACGAAACAGAATCCGCAGGAGAGACACAATCGCCAAGCATATTGCGAAAAATTGGGCGAACTTTTAATAAAATGTATCAGTCGGGAACGCTGAGATATTGGGTGCCACCCTGGATCTTTTAATTTCTGGGGGTCGCAGAGAAAAACTTCAACAACTGCTGGTGTCAGCAAGCAGATGTCAGCTGTTCAGGTCGAAAACCAGAAGAAAAGCTAATAAACCGGCGACCCACCAGAACCGCGCACTGTAAAAAACTCAGGCGGCCACTGGAGAAAACAACTAGCCAGAAACTATTGGGCAAATATTAAAGGATTTAAGAAAAGTTATCCTCCAAATGCCATGTTCCAACCTCGTCAAGAAACAGTTCAAAAAAGTAAAACTAACAGTTTTGGATGGATTAAACTGAAATAAATGAGGTAGGAAAAAATAATTATTTAGTTAGTCCTGTGGTGAGTATTCCTGATGCTCCACCTTGGTTAAGTGGAAAAGCTGAAGTTGATTTAAGTTTATTGGAAAGAGGAAGACAAATAGAAAAGAGGTGAAAAGGTATACAAGGAAAGAATATGCAGAGCACATACAAGCATATATAGATGCTTCTAAAATGTCAAATGATAAAAAAGGAATTCCATCTGGAGAGACTCACAAAGAGAAGAAAATAGTTAAAAAGATTTAATGGTACAATTCTTTGGCGCTCGGACCCGGCAGAAGACCCCGAGCGGAGGATCGCCGTGAGCAGGCGGTCTGCTCGTCGAGCTCGGATAGTCTTCCCCCCCGGGACCGAACCTGGTGGTGGAGCGGAGCCTGGAGATGGGAGAGCACAGAGGATCCTAGAGTATGTCCCTCATGGTGAAGGTGGAGATGGGGAGGAGGTGGGTCGAAGCACGGCTGACGAGCAGGAAGCCCCCAGGGTAGCTTGAACTCTTGAAGGTGTCCTTGGACGACGATTGGCTGGAGCGGCGTGGAGCTCCGTTCCGGATTGGCTGAGGCCAGGCGTGGTGATTAGATGATGTGGTGAAGCTGGTCGAGTCTCCCAGTTTGAATTTTCGCCTAAGCTCCATTAGCATTTATAATTCTGGACTTAAATATGAAAAATAAAAGAGTAACAGATATTCATTTGTTCAGTTTCAAGTAGTGCATTAATAAGTATTTTAGAGAAAAATTCAGAAACAAGACAAGATATCACTGGATATTAATCAACCAATTTTTAGAATTAAAAAATATGGATCCAGGATTAAATTAGAAGCAAAATGATTTACTAAAAGAAATGGCAGGAAGAATGGGATAGAATTCAATGCAAGATTTTATTATAGCATTAAAAAAAGTTGAGCTCTAGGAAAGGTAATAGGAATAAAAGAGAAGAGGATGTTATATCCAAGTTAAGGTTTGGGCATACGGGGTTAAATAGTACTCTGAAAATAATTAACAAACATAGTACAGGTACAGTGTGGCAAAAAAGTATTTAGTCAGCCACCAATTGTGCAAGTTCTCCCACTTAAAAAGATGAGAGAGGCCTGTAATTTTCATCATAGATATACCTCAACTATGAGAGGAATGGGCTAAAATACCAGCAACAGTGTGTGAATCTCTTTGATCTCTGTCATTGCCAACAAAGGCTATATAACAAAGTATTGAGATGAACTTTTGTTATTGACCAAATACTTATTTTCCACCATATTTTGCAAATAAATTCTTTAAAAATCAGACAATGTGATTTTCTGGATTTTTTTTCTCCTTTTGTCTCATAGTTGAGGTATATCTATGATGAAAATTACAGGCCTCTCATCCTTTTAAGTGGGAGAACTTGCACAATTGGTGGCTGACTAAATACTTTTTTGCCCCACTGTATGTGTAGATATTGTGGAGAGTCAGAAACAATACAGCATATTTTTCTAGAATGTAATAAATATAATCAGGAAAGAGAGGTGATCACCAGAGAGTTAAGTCTTCGTCTTCTGGTCACTCTTGTCCCTAATGGGGTCAGGAGGGTTGCTGGTTCCTATCTCCAGCTACGTTCCGGGCGAGAGGCGGGGTCACCCTGGACAGGTGACCAGTCTGTCGCAGGGCAACACAGAGACATACAGGACACACAACCATTCACACACACACTCACACCTAGGGAGAATTTAGAGAAACCAATTAACCTGACAGTCATGTTTTTGGACTGTGGGAGGAAGCCGGAGAACCTGAAGAGAACCCACCATGCACAGGGAGAACATGCAAACTCCATGCAGAAAGACCCCGGGCCGGGAATCGAACCCAGGAAGAGTTAAGTAGAAACAAAAATAAATTAGATATTAGAAATTTGCCATAAATATATATATCAACCATAACTGAACACACCCTTACAAAAAAATCCCACGAAAATCACATGTGATCACATGTGGATCACACAAATTTTACATGTGAATCATGTGAATCACATGTGAAAGCACATGAATACGTGTGATTTTGGAATGTTTCGTGGTAAAATCACATGTGAGTCACATGTGATCACATGTGAAAACATGTGATTTTTGGTGTGATTTTCACATGTGAAAATACATTACAAAATACAATACATCACTCAAACACTGACTGCAACTCCCAGGAAAAAAGTATTCATCCATATTTGGACATTTCTTTCTTCAACGTCCTTCCTTTAACACTCGTGGCTCCATGTGTGTAAATAAAATAAAAAACAGATTATAAAGAAATATTCACCTGGAATTTTTTATGCGTCAGCTAAATAGAGTTTCATCATCTCATTGTTCTTTCTGCCGGTGCACAACTGCAATAATGTTCCACCTACAGCACATTACCGCTGAGACAAAAACAAACATTTGATGAAAATTAGATCTAGCAATAAAACTTTAGTCAATGTGATGACGAAATCTGAACTGAAGTGCTCTTTTTTAAAGCCAAAGAGTAACTTAGAGGATTTAAGGACAAGTAAAATCACAGATTGAAAATCCTTCCTCTTCCTTTTCTTTGTAGAGTATAGAAGAAACTACTGTGGTGGCAAAAAAAGAGATGAGCAACATCTAAATCCCTTTGTAGTTCTAGTGTTTGGTTACCGTCCTGTGATATATACCACTGGAGCATGACAGCATAGCATAGTGGACTATAAAAAAAGGATTTTTCTATACCAAGAAATCTAACACAGCCTGGCTTTAAGCACAGTGTGACTATATTTTATCATAAATAGTTCTACAAAAGTCATCCCTGCTTTAATCTCTGGTTGAAATAAATTTTAATCATCCATGTTGTTTTGTCTTACAGCAGAATCAATACTGCAGCAGCAAGGCTCTGAACAAGTGCTGCAGAGGAAATAAATCTGCACAGGGTTCCAGGTTTGGTTAGGACTTAGAACCCAAATTATACGGATAGAAGAACCCAACACGCTACACACACATCTGTTCAACTAAAATTACCTTTAACATACTTACATTAGCCTGGAATAGAAAGAGGTAACATGCTGCATGTTTAGGAAGACCAACAATTATTATGTGGTGGGTAATTTGCTATTAAGCATTATCTTTTAGAAAATAAAATTCAAAAGACAAAAAACACAGCTGTCACAGTTGGTAGAAGTCTTGTATTGCAGCAAGAAGGTCCTTGGTTCAAATCCCAGTATGTGGAGCAAACCCCTGCAAAACCTTCATAAATTATTGACTCCTTTAAATTAGTACTGGAAATCCCAGCATTCCCATAAAGTCAATGTCAATTAATACAGCACTCTTAAAAACAGGTGTAAAACTGCACCAAACTGCAGTACAGAAATGATATAAGTTTTTAGAAAGAGAAAATGACAAAAAAAGAAAGAGTAAAAAAAAGTTTAAAAAAAATTCCTTTATCGCTTCATTTAATCATGTCTTGAACTTTTATATTAAATTTGCACTTTGTTTATTTTTTAATGTGATGATTTAATATTTACCTTTTGTTCTTTTAACGTTATTCAGTTTTAACTATTTTGCTATAAAGCTTGTTAAATTAAGTTGTGAATGGTGCAATACAGAGAAACCTGAGTTGCAAGACTCATAAATAATTAAATCACAGGAGCAAAAACTTCTACATGCCAAGCTCCCTGTCTAATGTTTTTTTTTTGTCGCCTTTTCTCAATGTTCTTTGATCTTAAAATAATGTGATCATGGATTTTACAATTAAGCTGTAACGATCGCTGTCATCATTACTGAAGAGTTTCCCTGGTAGTCCCAACTTCTCTATCTCACCAATAAACCTCAGAGGAGGAGGCAAGTCCACCAGACCCTGAAGCATGAAAGAACACCACCTTTCATCCTCCCCACCTTTTATCCGGGCATCGCCACAAGCATCATGGCGAGCTGCATCTCAACTCGGTGCAGTGACTGCACTGGAACTGACAGTTTGCAATTTAAGGTGGGAATGTCTGAAGGAGTCATCAAGGTGTCTCTTCCTGCCTTAAGAGATTATTTTTGGAGGCAATGTTGCAGAAAAAAAAAAAAAATCACAGTTTAGCAAGAACTTCCTTTATCCTCTCCCATATTCTGTTTAATCTCCTGCCATCTGGTACATGATATCACTATTGACTCAAAAGGTAATAAAATATTCAACTATATTATTCCCCCAATAACCTAATTTAGTTTTTTTTTAGTTTTTGCAGTCATCTGAAGAAAGTTTTTAATATAAAGAAAATGCCAAACATGCCCTATGGGCTGCAAGCGCTGCTGTAATTAGCTTTAAATGTTATTTTCTGATCTCATGCCTGTATTACCTGTTTGTTTTTTTTAAACATGGTTTTGAAAAATGCATAATAAAAAATTAATGTTAGTTTTTCTGTGCTGTGTTGTGCCAACAAAAAAAAAATTCCTAATGCCTGCTGGCTGTTTTCACTCGATACAGCAGGCATAAAAGAGTTCAGTACAGTACGAACTTTAAAACACAAAGGGAAAAAAACTCTACACACTGGCCATTAATTATCTAAACAAACAACATTTATAGCTGCACATTAATGAATTTTTAATGCTTGATATATTTTGTTATTGCTTGTGTTTCATTGTTGCTGACATTTTACTGTTATTAGCCGTTGAGTAGTTTTATTATGTTTTATTTCATAGTTCCTGGATGTGTTGAGCATATGGAGTTTAAACCTCTGCAAAAAGCTCATTTATACAAATAAATGAAAATGAAAATTAAATTAGTATTCATTAAAAACAAAACTGAGTAAATGGAAAGATTGAAGAGCTTGTGTGTGCACAATCTGGTCGATTTAAAATGATGGAAAGTTATTTTGGACAAACATCTCGTCGAGTCTCCGACTCTCCTTTAATTTGCATTTAAATTTGAATGTGTGCATGTGTATAGATGTACTGTAAAGATTAGCCTCATTTACATACAACATCTTATCTTCTGGAGTAAATCCATACTGCTTCTGCTTAAAGCAACTTTCAATTGAAGAAGTCAATTACAAGTGGTGTATTGTAAGAATGTAATGAATGCCATTTTTCTGTCCTATTTGTTTTTATAGAAAGATTTTGCTTGCTTAGCATGAAGCCATTCCCTGCACACTGCTCACATAATGTGTGTTTTGAAACCGATGTATAAAAAGGAATGTGCAATTTATATGCTTGAATTGTCTGCATCTGAATCGACTCAAAGATGATTTGATGGTTTAAAACAGAATAGCTTTAAATTTCTCTACACTGCTTTGAACTTTAACTTTCATACAGATGAATGCTTTTAAAAGCCAATTAAAATGGTAATTTATCTCAATTTATTTAGTGTAAAATTGACACTAATGTACGGATTTCTGACATATTTCCAGTGATCTGTGTTGTTGATTTTAATCAAAAGTATAAAGTATGTAATTGAAGAGCAGATTTTTATTGCAAAGGCCTTTGCTAATCCATGGCTACAATGGATAAAGAGTTATTGAGTTGCCAACATAACTGATAAGATACAAAATTTCTCATTTATGAGTTTCAAATTGGTATTATCATGTGTTTTCCAGGCACATATTAACATTTTATAGAACAATCAAGTAGCCATGTTAACTTCAGTTGTTATAAAAATGTTATATATATATCAAATATGACTTAAAAGAAATTTGAATTTGTAATTTAACGCCTCAGTCTCTTTAAAAAGTCAATCTTTCTGAAACTCCACCTTCAGGAAGTCATCACATCACTCCTCTATATTAACCCTTTAACAATGTTTTACCTACATTTTTATTGTGAAGTAGCTCCTATAAGGAGCTCAGCAGATGCACACTTCAACCAGGTGTTTGCTATTTGCTGCTGGCTAGTCTAGAGGAGCTGAGTTGGGGAGTCACAGGGGACGGTCTGCTCTTTGAGGCATATGCTTAGAAACTGCAGCTCCTCTTTGGAGCTGCGTCTCAAAGGTGGTGCTTGATACCCCAGGCGTTTTGCACCGCTGAATGGTTGCCATGGGAGATTAAAGGATTTCTCAAAAATGCATGAAAGAGCCAAGGTGACAGTCCATGTATGCTGTTGATGAGGAAATAATATTATAACATCATGTAAGGCTCAAAAATGTCAATTTTACACAATACTAATGCTTTAACTATTGACCAGAACACTTTAAAATCTTTCTATAATACATATGTGGCATAATTTACCCTACAGAGGAACATCCAACCATGCTCTCTACCAGGGATCTTCAAATCCAAGCCTCCTGCAACTTTTAGATGCATCTCTGCTTCAACACACCCGAGTCAAATAATGACATCATTAGCAGTACTGTGGGGAACTTGACTCCATATTGGGAAGATAATTCAACCATTTAATTCAGGTATGTTGGACCAGGAACACTTCTTAAAGTCGCAGGACACCAGCCTCAGAGGCCTAGATGTCGGCGTGGACAGGTTGTCAGTTCATCACAGCCTGCCATGCATGCAGAAACTCTCACCAGAGAGCAACTTTAGATGTATGTTAGGTTATGAATTTTTCCACCAGACTTTGCTGTCTGTTTCTGGGCGAGAAGTCATTCAGCATTCCTCCTTTCCGTTATTTACAACCTCTAAGAAATTTAACTAATGTTAGACATTCATCAAAGCTCTACGGTTAGGTTTATCTTGACTCTGATAGATGATGACTGTGACAAAGATAACATAAATACTCAGTATACATAATGTAAACTGATTACACTTATAGGTCTCAGGAAGTTACAATCAATCTATAAAAAAATATCCTCAACGTGTGACTGGGACTTTGCACATGAAATTATTTCGTAACAGTTTATTCTCAACTCTCAGATAAAAGCTGTCAAGTCTTCTTAAACATCCTTGGTTTGTGAATCAATTACCAGACAGGAATGTTGCAAAACTCATCAGGTTGCACAGCTGTTTTTGAAATATATTTTCGGAGAATTTCCCTAATTTAACACAAATCGCACATGGCTGAGTCTAAAAAAGTGTCAACATGTGCCTCTCAACTTGTATGTTTCTAAGAGTTTGGGACATTAGAAGATGTTCAGGTGAAGATTCTTTTCCTTCTTATTCCAACATAAATATGGCACATTGGCTCAGGTATCTTGCATCACACAGTGATTAATAAAACATTGCAGCTGTCAGGGAGAGATGAAGATCTCCTTAAAGGTACAGGAAAGGAGGAGAAAAACAGAGGTGTAAAAAGGGAAAATGAAGTGTGTCTGACACATAATTAGAGCTCTTTTTTGTGACACCACAAGCGAGGCAGGAACCTTTTTATCTGACAGTATCAGATAGAAATGACTCAGTGATGATCATAATTATCATCAGATCCTATTAGTCAAAAACATGTTGATCAGTGTAATTATCCAATCCTGTTAGTCCCAAACAATCTTAACTCCATTTTATGTGCCTTACATACTCGATGTTCTCTCTCATTTGTCTTGGGCAGATGTTTTTTTTTTCCAGATTTAATGTTTTTTAAGAAAACTCAAAGGTTTCACTAAATCTCCGTTTTCCCTCTGATCCGCGGTATATCTCAGACATTTTTCCTCAATCTGTCCGTCATCTTTTCTTTTCCTGAGCAGCAACACAAAGTTCATAACAAAGCACATCTTTTTATAGAAAAATCCGTTTTCAGACCTTTAGCCCATTTCCTGCCGGTTAGTTTGTTCTGTTTCAGTGCTAAAGTGAACGTCACACGATGACAACAAAACCTCACACAATCATCCGACAAATGGACACATATTTCAGAGCATTTAAGTCTGATACACAGAGGGGGAAATGGGAAATAAAATGTTGTGATAGAATTTAATGGTAAATAAAGTAATTTTAGAGGTTGTTTCGTACAGTTTTTTTGTGTT
The DNA here is from genome assembly GCF_019740435.1 of Gambusia affinis. Taxonomy (NCBI): domain Eukaryota; kingdom Metazoa; phylum Chordata; class Actinopteri; order Cyprinodontiformes; family Poeciliidae; genus Gambusia; species Gambusia affinis. Next base: position 17,060,301 of record NC_057870.1, read on the forward strand.
TGTAATTTTGTTTACAACCAGTTTATTGAATACTAAGCAAATATGAGCACTATGAATAACCACAGTCAGAATAATCACTTCTGGTGTTCTTGAAAATGGGACACAATGAATTAGAGATTTTAAATAAACATCAAGAACCAAGAATCCACCTTCAGCCAAAGGTTTGTGCATTGTTCCCCTTTAAACTGAGATCAGTAGATTGTGTGTCCAGCGCGTTTCTTATGATTCAGTAATATAGATTAGTTTGATTAATAATAAATGTGTACTTTTGCTCATACAGCAACTTCAAATGTGTGTTTTCTTCGTAGAGCTTGGTCCTTATCGCAGAAATGTTGCAGTTCTGCTTGTATGTTTAGCAGTGAACATTTTCTTGCACATCTTACAGCTTTGTGTTTGGTTGGCGGTTTGTCCAATTAGCCAAGACGTCTATTACTGAACCAGCTTCAGTGTTTATGCTTCCACTGTCAATACATCATGTTGCAAGTGTTATCGTAGGCATGAAGCTGTTCCTGCTCAATGGGAAAACATTGTACACCGTTTGTACTGCACTGATGCAATCACCTAGTCTGTTTAACCGTAACATGCATGTTTTTGGACTGGTGAAGGAAACTTGGGTAACTGGAGAAAACTCATGGCTTCCTTGGAGAGCACACAACATGTAAACACAGTCTAGCAACAGGCTAACCATTGTTGTACCATGGAGCCTTTTCTCAGTTGGCTCTTTGAAAACCATGATGAATTCTTTATATGTTGCTCTATACCTTTACCTTTTCAATAAAACAGTCGACATACCAAGCTCCATCTGGCTCCCTGCTGACTTTCAGCTACTCCTCTCAAGGCTCCATGACCATGTATAAGCTGCATCTTCTCATGTTTTATTTGTTTTTGCTTTAATTTACAAATCTTGGTATTTGTATGTTATGAATACCAAACTTTGTATCCACGTAAAAGCTAAAACGTTTTCAGACAGTTGGAAATCACTAACTGGAAAAATGTAGTTAAATTTATTAAAATGCTAATCAGAGTTAATTGGATAAATCTACAGGTCACATAGAAATGTATATGGTGGTTTTGCAGATAAAAAACAACATTTATCTTTACTAATCAAGCAGCATAAACCCCAAACAGCTGCTAAACTATTGTAAAAGCCCAGATGAGTTCAAGAGGTAACTGTGGTTTAACGTTTCTCAATCAAAGCATGTAGCAAAAACCAGCAAACTTTCTCAAATGGAAACAGGAGATGATACAAAAATTAAATATAGTTTTAGATATATTTTTATTTGAAGAAGTGAAATTTAACAATGTTTAGTTATACGACTGTCTGGTTTTTAACAAGAGCCACCAGTCAATGTTGAGTTCAGTATCAATACCACTCATCATTTTGTATTTTTTACCCAACATTTTCAACAACAGAAGAGTTAAATTAATATTGTCTGTTAATGTCAACCGAAAGGAAAATGTTCTGTATCAATAAGTATTATATGTTGGGAGATGGTGACTCGTATTTTGGTTTGATCGGGTCACAATGTGTGAAATTTCATTGTGGCAAAATGCTCAAACTGTAATAAACTGAACACACCATTAAACAAACTGCATATGAAATGTAATTATTTTTATGATTATTGGTCTCCATAATCCATCATTATTAACCCACATCAGAAATATACTGAAATGGTTAAAGAGGCAAAATGTTGTTTTTGTAAACCAATACAAATGATTGTTACAATTAATCTCAGGATTTATATTTATGGAAAATATTTGGTACGGTATATCTAAAATATTCAAAAGAAATTTAGATTGGGAGAAAGCACCAAGAAAGAAACAACTTGACAAACCACTGGATGGTTTTTGCAAAGCAGCCAATCCATGTATTTATTTTTGGTGCTGATTGGTTGAACCCTGAAGAGAAGAGACCAGTAAGACTGTGGATGTTAGTTTCAGCTGTAGTAAGAAGGTTTCCACTCTGTGTATTAATCTATCTTAAGGTGTATCTGGTTATTGAACTATTAAAGCAGGCAGTTATAAATGTTTCTGAAGAGTGAATGCAGATTTCATTGGTTAGTGTGGAAGAGAGGCCACCAATCCCCTCAAATATCAAGGTCCACCGTACATCCTGTCCTGTAACTGTTGCCCTTTACTTTAATTCACTTTAAAAAAGTTTATTATGACTCAGTTTCATTCTGGTAAACTAAACTGTTGTCCCATTGCTTATACTTGATCAAGCAGTGGGATAATGATGTTATGTCAATAGTTTCTAAAGGCCTTTACAAACTCCACCAGAACAAAGAAAGTATTTTTTAACTTGATGCTTTAAAATCAAGAACAAAGTTCTTGCCGGGAAAGTCACTTCTAAGTTCTTGTAAGTATAATTCATAATTCTTGGACATAAAAGAAAAAGTTGTGCCCAGAATAAACATCAAGAATAAGTTAATTGAGCACTTAAACCACAAATGAAAGAACCTGGCAGAGAAAACTAAGTTTTCTGTTCTTGTGGAGTATGTGTTGCCCTTTAGTCTTTAACTAACTGGAGTCCGATGGTTTGTTTTATCTGAACCGCACATACTTACATTTGAACTCCAATTAAACTTCTCTTTTATTTACAGTGTTTGTAAATTATGCACAGATTCTCCAGGGACATGTTAGCATGCCCCAAAGCTGGTCTGAAACGTGAAAAAAGTTCTCTCTCGCACACATAACACATAAAACTGTTGACAGTTATTCTACCTAATTAGGCAGAAAGGGGAATTAGCCCAACTCAATAAGGTAAGTGAACATAATCACTTGAAGAAAAGCCTCTTTTAGGCTTAGGTGTTGTTTACAAGATATTTGTGGTCATTCACACCCCGTGCTTTTTTTAAATTAGAGGCTTTCTGCAGCTTGTAAAGAAAATGTTTATCTACTCCATTTGATACTGAAGCAATCCTGGCCTTTTTAAGGTGATGTTTTTAGTTTTTACTGCTTTGAAATTCAGTTTTTACTCAAGCGTCTGCAAACCTTACTTTAGACTTGTCTTATGCCATTTCTCATTTGTGTTTTTGTTGATTATGACCATAACAATAACAAATTCTGACTAAAAGTTTGTACTGTTCTATTAAATGTTATTTTTTAACATAATCAAAATAAAATCAAGCAAAATTATTAAAAGCACGTGTAGCTGACCTGGGGATGCATAGGACATCTGCTTAGAGAGTGAGAAGACTTTTTGTTACAAATGGAGATTTTTATTTTACATATTTTCCAGGTTACTGTTAATTATCCACTTAATCTGCACATATTTAATGTATTTAGTAAAAGTCAGCTTACATGTGTAGATGTTTCAAGAATAGCATAGCAGTACATTTAGTTACAATGTTCTGTAAGAAAGTTAAAGTATAAAGTACGGTATATTAGCCTTCTGTAGAAATATAGTCTTTCTTTATTAATATGCATAAAAACAACATCCTATTCAGGCAGTTTCAGTCACTGTCAGCAAAATGTAGATATTTATTTTATCACCAACACTAATGCCGTGTAGGAGTGGATTTTCATTAGAAAGAGGATTATGTTGTCCTCTCAATAAATTTGAAGAGAATTCTTGTATTAATATATTGTACTGCACGTCTTTCAAAGCCATATGATGCATGTCGATTGCAACTAAAAATGAAAGCTACTGTTATTACATAATCATCTCTCGTATGCTGACAATTAATGGCTGTAAACCCCTTAACTTTGATGGCTCCACTGTCAGCATGTTTGTATAAGAAATTTCCACAAGCACTCTACCTCTGACATTAAAGTGAAACCTGTGTGCTGCAGCAGGGAGAAAAAGAGCAGAGTAAAGTTATAGAATTCCTTTTGTTCTGGGAAATCAATAAAACTCCCTGGCTCAATGACGCACACCCACTGATTCACAGATTGATTTTCTGGGTGCGGACGCAGTGAAGCAGTGAGACGGCCAACACATCCAGGTGCATCGTAGTGTACCTTTGCCCTATTAGCATTCTTTTCCAACAGCCTGGTGCGCACGCTGTAAATAAAAGCCTATTATATCGTTGTCCCTGTGGCGCTTTCTATTTGCCGGCTCAGCACAATCCTTATGCTCTATTGATTTGTTTAAGAAGGATCATACAGATGCCAAACATGAGCTGTTAATACCAGTTCTAAATACAAAATGTGCACTCAGTTTTTTTTCTGTCTTACTTATCCTTTTCCAAATTACTTCTGCTGTGGAAGATAAATAGTCTCTGAAAGGAATAAACATTTGTTACAGTTATAGCAGTCACAGCTTAGCTATTGGTGTTCTTAAATTGATGCATCCATTTGTAAACCAATTCTTAAAGATGACCTAAAACGCTGACTGGAACAGGTTAGGATAGGTCTGTGGGCTGCACAGAATATGCTTTTTGCGTAAAAACATTCTCAGATGATTAATGAGATTTTAGTCTGATCAGTTTTAGGGTGTCTTGCCACTTTAAATCCAAATAAGCTGCTGCTCGCCACGCCCCCCTCCCCCAACTCAAGTAAAAATGACTGCAAACAAATGAGCTACAACACAACCACACATTTTTAAGAAGCATAAGTAGAGCTTCCTGCACAACCAACAAGAATACAGCAAGTACTTTCTGGGTGGTAAGTCAACAACAAAACATTTGTCTTTTCCAAAAGCCATTGTATAGCACATGCAGTAGTAAAACCAGCTGACCAAATGTGCCGGAGCTCCACTTGGGTTGCTAGGCAACAGGCTAGGATTCATTTGAGTTGCTAGGTGACGAGCTCAACTTTGTTTGGGTTGCCAGTGAGGGGCAGTGCCAGCTGATTTTATGATGTTACATTCTGGAGGTTTTTTTTAAACGGCTCATTTTCCAGACACAAATGGAATTAACCTACTGCCAAAAAACAGCTGATTTTAGAAATTCACATTGAAAGATGTGAATTTAGCATAACACACCCCCCTTTAAACACATTTGTGACTCATCTTTGACTGTAGGAAAACAATTACGTGAAAAGTGATTTGCGCCACACGTCTCAAAATGGCTCAAATATTTTAAGTAGAGAATTTTGAAAAGCTATGCTGATTAATTTCAAGGTAAGATACTACTGAGCGAGAGGCATCATCATCAATCACCAGTGAAGGAAAGCAAAAAGCCAAACCCACGCAAAACATCAGATCGTTATGCAGCAGGCGTGTTGCTGTGTCTGCAATTTAAATGTCACAAAACCAAAAGGTTTGTGACCCCTTGGGTGCACTTACAACTGGATTTTTGCACAATTCAGCTGCAGCAACATTAGCATCACACATAAAATATGAATTGGGCATTTTAAAAGGACTGAGTAATATTTAGTTGAATTATCTGCATTGGATTCTGTTTAAGATGGCATTGGACTAAAGGAGCACTGCACAACCATTACCATTTTACACTCGCCCTTTAATCTCATATGAAGGTAATGGCTCTGTGACTGCCTCCTGAAGTGGCATGAAGAGGCGTGAGTAAGTTAATATCTGCCGGACAATGATCACAGATTGAATATATGCACTAAAGGGACAAACATGGAAGAGAACGTCTTCCTAGACAATCAAGCAGCTGGTGCATCTCTGAGTTTAAGCATTTAATCAACATCCATCAGATTTCAGGATGACTCATCATTTTTGTAGATTTCTTTTGTGTGAGATTCTTGTCACAAAAGGACATATTTTTCCAGACTCCTATCTTCCTAAATCTAAACTTCATGTCAAATAATACTCTACAGTGACTGCCGATCAATTCAGCTTCCCTGTGACTGATAGACAATTCATCTAAAGCCTGCTTACAGGTTATTTTTTATATCTATTGTTCCTATCAAACTTCACAGCTCCATAAATGAAAAGCTTGTTTTCCCCATTTGGTCAGTTTTTTTTCATCCTGATCCAAAGTTGATATATCAAATAATTATTCCCCTTCATCAAACTTCAACTCTAAATGTCAACACATATCTTCACAACAGTTTAATACTTTAACAACTTTCTAAAGTGTTTTCTTCAGCTTAATCTCAGCTGAGAAAATCTTATTTTACTCAAATTTAGGAGTGTTTTAATTCTTCCCTGTGATTGTTCATGTCAGTCTCTGAATTAAGGGGAGTTCAGAGAGTTTTTGTTGTTACTACGTTGCTATGACAAAAGTAAATGGCTCTGGTTTGTACTGATCTTAAAACAATTGAGCATCTTTAAAAAAATGTTTAGTTTTAATTATATCTCAATATTGACTATCTCGACAATACTACTTATTTATTTTCATGCAAAAAAATTCAAAATGTGGATTAAGATGAATTTAGAAGTGAATCTTTCCCAACTTTTATGTATAAACAAAGGCTTTTCTTGAATTCACACAACTTTTTATACTAGAGATTTTTATATCTTATAATTGGAACATTTTGACAAGGAGGGGCTGGAATAAACCACAATTAGTAGAAAGAAAGCAGCCATCACACAGCTGATCACTTTTATAAACCTTTTAAAAGTTTCAAAGAAACCGCGTCGGCACATTAAAAAAACATTTTCCCTTTTCTACATAAAATACAAGAGAAATTTGCAATGCCCAAAGGGTACGCACTATGCTGCATGGTGTGCAAGCAAAGCATCAATGATAAGACCTTATACAACTGCGACCCAACAATTCTCCTAAAGCATCAAGATGTATTCCTCAGGCCTGAGGCAGTTCATCTGAAGCCACAGAGGACATTGTTCATGTTTTTATCAGACATTTACCTGAACTTCTTTTAATGAGAATAATGCTTTAATTCAAATTATAAACCTTCTAGATATTAAAAGTGAATACTTGAGGGTTTTAATGCAGCTATATTATTGATGTTGGATAAAGTGCGTTAAAAACACATTTATTAATCACATTTTGAAACAGAAGCTAAGCAAGGCTTTAATGTGGTCTTCCCTTTTGTTTTCTAGTTCAGAAAATATATTTTAGATAATATTTTAAGTAAAATTGTCCATAAACTTCCACAAGTTCTCAAGAACGTTATGACACCATAAACTTGAGTAACCTTTTGTGTCATTTCTGGCCACTTGTATTTATTTATGGTAATAAATAGCCATTTACCATGAGAGAAAACATAATAAGTAAAACTACAGAAATCCATCATACGCAAGTCAAATCAATTTCCTTTACTAATCATATTTGCCTTAAAAGGGCACATTCTGTGCAGAAACACACACTCAGTCTACCTCTAGTCACTTGCAATGATATATCTGGCCTGTTTTATGTGCATCATTCCTAAAAGGATAATGTGAAATTCTATGCAAATCTGCCTCATGGCTGAGGAGCCTTTCAAGCACAAGAAGGCAATTTTGCAACGTCTCATGATCACAACTTTAGCAGGAGATTAATCTAATACAACTGAGGCTGAGGGATCTGCGGTTATATGTCAGACTGAGAGAGGAAGACATGTGAGTGTCATTAGGTGGGCTCAATGAGGAGCCTCTGGGCTGCCAGGGGTAAATATTCTTTGTGAGATTCTCCATTCCTCTTTTGCTGTGGGTGTACGGTTTGAGAAAAACAGTGGTGTGACTGTTTACCTTAGTGCCAAGCTCTCTTATTTCTCTGCAGAGTGAAAATAGCAAAACTTCCTCTCAGGCTAATACTCAACACAATGCGCAGCTTATTTGGGCCTTGAAAAACATAAAACACAAATCCAAAAGAAGTGCTCTGGATTCAATAGAGAGAAAGTAAAAAAAATGGATATTTTCTGAACACAAACTTAATTGAAACAATCAAAAATAATCAAAATAAGTCGGATAGCAGAGAACCTATCAACACTATTTATACTCCTTTGCTTTTTTCTCCATTTTATAAAGTTAGAACCACAACCTTCAAGATGCTTTAATGAAATTTAATATGACGGACCAACACAAAATGGTGAGAAAGAAATGAAACATGTTTCATCAGTCAGTACTTTCACTTTTCTAAGTATTTTGGGATTTATTACCACAAACAAACTTTAGGTCATCTTTTTATCGCAGAATAGATGCAGTGTGTAAACATCAGCTAGCTCAATTAGGTTTAAGTCTGGACTTTGACTAGGCCATTCTAACTCAGCAAAAGGCTTTAAGCTATTTTGTACTCTGTAGCTTTATTTCTAGTGTTGTTCTGGTAGTTCCACCCTAGTCTCAGGTCTGTAAGAGACTTTAACAGGGCTTTTTGCAAGTATTTTTTTTCCAGCACTATCTATCCCCAATACATTATACTGACACTACCATGTTTCACCATGGTGTGTTGAAGATAATGTGCTTTTCTGCCACACACAGTGACCAAAAATAAATCTTTTTAATCATTTATGGACACATTGTAGCTGTTTCGCCTACATTTCAAACCACTAATTGGATTTCTTAGAGGTTTTCATCAAAGACAAGATCTGTGGAGTCCACAAAACATTGTTCTTTCCACCTTAGCTAAGGATCTCTATAGATCTACTTGAGTAAAGTGTTTTCCTACATATTGGTTCTTCAATAAATCTTTAGCAATATTAAGTTTTTAACTACAACACTGGTTAGTATCTCTGTGACTTCAGAAGCCAACTGGTCTCCATGGATTATATTCAGGGATAAGCTGGTGGAATACTGGTCAAGCTCAAAAATTCCCATTAAAGTGGATTGTGGTTTGAAAAGTACAGCCTCTGTGCTCCTCATATGCAAAATTAAGACATGTCCAACTAAAACATGGCTGCAGAAACCAGATGGCTTTTATGTTACAGCAGATAAATTATTAGAACAAACCTCACCCTTGGTATCAATGATTATGTTGGCGGAAGCCTCACACAAAGTTATCCATCTTATGAAATACAATATCAGCACCATAAAGGAAGCACTGGAAATAAACTACACAGAAGGCCCTGAATTAAAAGACAGGCGATTAATTGACATTTGTTAACTATGCTGGAACAAAATGAGATAATTCATCTGATTAAACCTGGCAGGACACTGATTAATGAATTAATTATTTCTCAATAAACTTTAGGGTATATATTTGTGATAGAAAACAGGATCAACATGAGAATATTAACTTCCATTTGGACCATTCACACACTTATTTCAGCACTCAGAAATGTGAGAACCTAAGTGTTTTATGTTGGATTAAATATCCATTTTACAGCTAGAGTAGTTAAAATTTGGCAGATGACTCAAACACTTGAGTTATCTTCTTCTTGAAGGTAAGAAGCAACATGTGTACAAAGAGTGAAGACCCTCAGGGGAGCCATCACAACAGAGTAACTAACAGTCGCTTTAATGCATCTCACAACTGACTCCGATTACTCCTGGTAATAGACACAAACATTAAAGTGAAGCCACATGTCAAATTGCCTATTGGGTATCATAAAATGTATATTTTATTGTTTGGCTGTAAGTGAAGTTGAAATGATGGACTTCAGAAGCTTTGGATATAAAACCGTGACCAGCTGTTATACGACTGAGAGCGATAAAGACGACACCATCAAGTGATCGCTACTCAGTCAGTTGGTATTAATGTTTACAAGCCGTTGTTGCAACTTGGGAATGAGCTGAGCAGAAGGTGGTTTGAATGTCTTTGACTGAATGGTTTTAACAGTAGAATCAATACTTTCAAAACCACCACAAAAACACTTTTCTGAATCTGCACCAACCTGACAGCACATAAACTAATCTGGTTTAGTAAAAAAGTTGCATAACACCAAGTAATCCTCTTCTGTCTTGATGATTGGTTTGTTCCATGGTGTCAAGTGCATAACAGGAAGTCTGAAAGCCAAGACATAAATGTTCAAGAACAAAAACGTTTTAGTGGTCAAATGGACATCTACAAACTTCAACCAGAGAAACTACAAGAAAAAACTAACAGTTGATACTTACATGTCATTTACTGGTTACATGGAAATATTACAGTCTAAATGATATTCTGAGTTCAAAAGGTATTAAAAAATAAAGCGGTGGTGATATTACTGGTACAGATTGAGATGATGATTGTACATTTTTCTCTCTTATATGCACTTCAAGCACTTTATCTGACCTTCACCATCAAGATGACTAATCAGTGACAAATCCACATCCAACAAGCTGCAAAGTGTGGCCTTGTGGCACTCAAAGTAAGTAAATAAACCTACAGCACCTAAACAATGCATAAACATAAGATAAAATAAAAAGTAGTTTTAAAAACATATGTGCCAACTGGCTTTTGAAACAGAAAGGAAAATTGTTCCAGAGTCTGTGGGCCACTGATCAGATGTTAGTAAGGGCCACCTGGTCACAGGAACCTGACGGATATATGGGTGCAGATGTCATCAATATAACCTGGTGCCTGTCTGAAAAGCTCTCCAAGTCATAAATGTGTGCCAACAATTACTGCATTCCAAGAAACACTCTCCAAGAGCAATATTTTTACACACTGGTTGTCTGATATATGCAGCTCCAATTTAAGCAGATTCTTTTTTCATAAAGTTGCACTTACATTAAAATTAGGTCCATTTCTATATATATCCAGCTCATTCTCACATCTAATGTTTTTGATATGCATGCAACAACTTTTTTATTCTCATCATGCTTGACAAATATTTGTCCTGAATTTAATTTGTAAGCTACAGTGTGTGATTATTGTTTTTAGAGGAACATTTTGGATTTAAAGATAAGAGTCATTAGAGGGAGCTGTACTTCCAATAGAAAAGTTGGTGATTATGAACACCTTTCAGAAGGAACAGTAACCTCAGATGGCATCAGCCTCTTGCAGCCGGGCGCTGCCCTGTGCGAGAACATGACAACGTTAACTTGGCCTCTAACTTCCTCATATCCTAATTCCACTGAGCATCTGTGGGATAAAACAAGAAAACATTTTAATCCATTTTAGCTTCTCTTTGCCACTTTCAGGGTTTGCAGGATCTGCAAGTATTATCTCTGGGTTTTATCCCAGACAAAAGTTTGAGTTCTCATGAATCCATGCCCTGATGCTGAATGACAGCATATGAAGGAAACAACCAAGTTTAGGAAGGTGTTTTATGAAGACTAACTCACAGATTTGGGTGTTTAGGGATTGTGGATTTAACAGTTGAATAAGTACATGTTGTACATGTCCCAGAAGTATGAAATGAAAAGATGCAGTAAAATATAAATGTGGCTTTGGGTTCACCAACAAGGAGTCTCCCAAAACTTGCATTACATTCAACATTATATGCCACTTGTGATTTTATAACGAAAAAAAGTTAAAATGGTTCTGGTAAACAAATTCACACTGAAATATCCGGTACAATCCTGTCAGTTCAGTACATGTGTAGAACAAAGTGTGCAATGCAGAATTCTGTAGTGCAACTTAAAAAAAAAAAAAAAAAAAAAAAAAAACAGAAAACTGCCAGCTATCAATAGGTGGACCAATCCAAAGTTTTATCAGGTATAAGCATCTTTAAAAATCGATACGATGCGTACAGTGACTCAGCAGTTTCCCTCCTGAGCATTCTGATGGTTGGACATTCCCATCTTGTTTCTTTTTGTGTACAATTATTTTACCAGACATAGGCCTGTCGCGATAAACAATAAATCAATTAATCGCACAATAAATTAAAACTATCAACCTCATTTTAATTATCGCCTTTATCGTCTCTTCCGGCCTTTTTCATTCTGATCATTCTGTATGCAAACTTGGGATTTTGAAGACAATCATAAATACATATCTGATCTATTCTTAGTCTAATTCTTGTGATATTTAGGAAAAAGATATTTTTTTGGTCATTCTAACCGACCTAAAACAAGAGAAGATTCGTCTGATTTAACTTTGCTAACTTCTAGTTTCAACTGTATAAGCCAAAAAAAAAAATCCCTCTAATTTGAGCAAGCTAAATCTTCTTATGTAGTGACTCAAGTGGAGAACCTGAAGTTTTAAACTTTTTAGGGTCAACAAATTTTCAGATTTAGCTATGCTCATTGCCTTTACTGAGGGTAGTAAGAAGCAGAGTTTTTTACTTAGTTAGCCTGAAGGACTGCCAGGACTTAACTCTATTTGTGATTGTGTCAAGGATATACACACCTGGTGTAAAGCACCTGAGGCCTGTTCAGGGGCTTTCTGTAAACAATCGGCTTTCTTGCTCGAGTTGCTTTGGAGGACCCATTTCACCTGCTGGATGTGGGAACAGAACCTGCTAGTAGACCTGCTTCGGAGAAATGCAATACATCTCACTGTGGGGCTCTTCAGAGGAGGACTAAATTTTAAAACAAGGCAGAACTAAACAATGCAATTTTTTGCCATATTAAGTGGGATTTTAATGCTGTATTGAAATTCTTATGGCATCTGTGGAAATCCACCCATGCGGTTTTAAAGGAATTAGCACAAGGCATCTTATTAACGCAGAAGGCTATTCTGCAAAGGTTTGACATATTTAACTTTACCCACACTGGTGTTTAATTAGCATTGTTCAGGTCAAAATTAATTAAGGGAGCAACAAAAACTCTTATTAGTAAACCCAGGAGCCAGAGTGGATCATTTTGGGGATGTGGAGAAATAATAAGTGTAATAAATAATTCAATCACTGCATACAAAACAGATTTTGTGCACCTAATAAGTTTATATAATTACTTAACTATACAGATAAGCTTTGATTAATGGCCAGTCTTTCCAACCTCAATTTGCAGTATTTTTTTGCCCATGTTTTGTTATGTTTGTGGAGGTGTCTTGTGGGTGTAAGACATCAACATTTGGTCCACAGCAAAGAAAAGCAAAACCAGGTATAACAACATTTCTGTTTACTTTTCTGCAACCTCCAGCAGTAACAACTGCACAAGATTTCTTGTCAGCATGGGCATATTGCTTCCTTTGTGAAAGAGCAGACTCTGTCTTCTCTGAAGCCTGAACTTGTTTTGATTTGCCCTTTAGTTCATTGGTACTGTAACAGAAAACACAGGCACTGCAAAAGATCTATGTATCCAGGTATTTTCTCGCTTACGTAAAGTCTTGTTTTTATAAAAGTAAAGAATTGGATTTGATAATTTCAAGATTCCTTGGAAGAGTTTTGGGTGCAAGTTGGGGAAAAAGGTAGGTGAGAAAAAAATTCAATTACTTGACCTGTAATGTTGTTTTAGGATAATTTAGTCAATTCTTAAATCAGTTATTATAAAGACACACTAACATATTTTTTTGTTGTAAATTTCCAGAAGCTACAGAAGAAATAACAAAAATTGTGCAGGAGAGAAGCTATATCTTCTTCCAGCGATGAGTTCCCACAAACAATCGGCAGAGCAGTACAGCGAATGCTGCCAGCTCAAGCGTAATTGTCCACAATAATGGCCGAGGAAAAAGGTTGCAGACATGCAGCAAGTCTGAAGGATGGGGGAGAGGGAGCAAACTATTTGGCAAAACCTCAGATTTCAACTGCTCTGAGAAACTCTTAGTATTCCAAGGCAGAGGAAGCCGGGACTGATATAATATTCATATGGTATGCCAGCTTTAAAAAAGAAAAACAATGGTTTCACGGTATTAACTCCAAATTTCAACAGAAAAAGACATTAAAATCTGTTGAAGTTTTGAGGTAATGCTAACAATAATACTGTGGAATTTAATTTATTTCCAACAAGTAAGCAACAATTATTCCCACCTGACATATTAATGATTACAGCTGCAATGCTAGATTTTATTTTGCTACTTTGGTTTTCAACACAAAATCAAGTCACTATTTCATAAGAAAAAAACTGTTGCTAAATCTAACATGGATTTCTGGGTGACTTATACTAGCGTATTCCACAAACTAAAATTACCATTGACTCAGAAATTTATGGTTTTTATGTTTCTACTCTGTTTCTGCTCAAGCAACTTGTTCCTTAATTTTGCAGTGGCACGTCACAGACGAATATATAAGATATTGTAGATAAATAGGTTAAAGTATTTATACTAACATAATTTTCAGAATATGATTGACAAAGTGAATAAAATATTGCTGTAGGTTGTTCTGCATTTAAAGCTGAACAATGCAGGAGCCTCAGTGTTTGTCTATTGTCCTGAGAATTTATTTTATGTTCCAAAAAACATAAATATAAAGATTTCTGCTTCTGACTTGCGATGGTAGTCTTGTTAATTTCCCTTAGCCATATGTTCAGATAAACAACCAGGTGCTCAAGTGGAGAACTGAGACATTCCTAGTGGAGGCTCAGGATAAAAGTCATTTTAATTGTACTACAAACCACTTTTCTCTTTCCCTGTCATCCCTCCCTATGCTCCTCCTCCTGGCTCCCCAGTCAATGCACCACTTCTCAATTTGCTTAATTTTTTAACCACTGCGACTTAAAAACGATTTATCCACTTGCACTTTAGTAAAATGAAACACCAAAAAATATCTGCTGTGAGCATTTTATTGAATCTTCACAGTTTTTTGACAATTTCTTTTGTTTATCTTTAATTTCTGCAGTTTTTCTATCCAATACCTGTCGCATCATCTTCTGCAGCAATAACAGGGATCTGCTCTTTTGTACCATCGTGAGTTTGCTCCTCATATCATAGCAGCCAGGCAATTTTCTAAAATATCTAGCATCTTCCTAAAAAGCGATGGGGTAATTGAGGCTTTTAGTATCAATGCATATTAACAAGTTCATGTCACGGATCAGTTGATCCAGCATCTCATCTTCAGCTTTCTGTTTTACTGCCATGTCCAAGAAGTTAATGCAAAAGAAATCACCAGATGTTACAACATTGGCTGGTAGGAATATATTTGGAGTAATAGTACTTTGAATAAAATAAAATATTTAATGATTAATTTGGCAATATTTTTTAGGAATTGGTTTTTCAAATACAATGTTATTTAAAAATAATTTATAAAACTGCGATGGACTGACGACCTGTCAAGAGTGTATCCAGCCTCTTACTTGTTGACAGCAATTATTCATAATGATTTCTGCTACAATCTTAATCAAATCTAGTTTACTACTAACATGAGATGAAAAAACAATCTCATAATATATGTATATTATTAGGATAACTGATTCCCCTAAGCCTATTCACAATTGTGGGTGAGACAAAAATGGATGAATAGGTAAATCAGGAACTTTCGTTTTTCAGCTCAGCTTTCTTTTTGAAAACAACAGACTGAAGCTGTGTCCTCATTACTGCAGACAAGCTCCCAACCCATCAATCCATCTCCTTCTTCATAATATCATGACTCACAACCAAGACAGAGATACTTGAATAAAACAGCATGTTTAAATAGGATTCCATAACTATGAAGGTTTACATTTCTTAGAGTCATGCCAGTTCTTTCTTAAAGTCTAATCACTCTGATAAACTTTTTAAAACACAAAAAGGATCAGAAAAGATTAGAGATTTTCAGAAAGGTTTCTCTGGGCAGAATACATTATAATAAATTATCATTAAACAAATCTGTGGAGTTTTTTCTTTCCTCCGATTGCTTAGAAATATTCACTGATGCTTGCTCATCTTTTCTTCTCATCACCCCGTCAAACTCCTTTTCTTGTGTCAAAGCTTCACTAGGTTATACATTTTACTTTGAAAAATTCAGCATGCATCATGACAGAAATGCTTGAGGAACATAAAGCACTCTCAAAGCGAGAAAGTGAAAAAACAGGGGGTCTATAATTTTATATTTCTCCCATATTTCAGAAGAGTAATTTACCTAATACTCCTGGGGATGAAGGAGAGGAAGAAATGTAGGGTCCTGAGATGCTGTGAACGTAAATGTGCTGCAGGCTGTGAAGAAAACTAGAAAAATACCTCAAAACTAAATAGACTTTGTAACAACATTTTTTGGGGTTGACAGGTAGTTTGTTACCACTTTTTTTAAACCTTCAAAAGGAAATTTATGACGTATATATCTATGACAACTTAAAAACTTACGACGCATTTCTTTCCAAGTCACTATTTTTATTTATGGTGCTCTATCTACCAAGGATTTCAATGGCGTAGACAGATGTGCTGCCTCTGGTAAATACTCCTCCTGCATCACTTTTGAAAACTGCAGGAACACATAATTTGATCCCCAGCAAAGAGAGAGTGCTGCCATATATACTTTTTGGGCCAGATCAAAAAATGCAACTCAACACCCATTGTATGCCAGACGTGAACCACTGCTACAACAATACCTACATCTACAAAAATGCTACTCAAGACTAGCAGGGCTAACTCAATTATAGCAGTTTGATATCATGCAACACAATGCAACCTTTACCTTTATGATTCATCTCAGATTGCTAGATGCTTGAAACTGAAACTGTCAGCATGACCTACTTTTTGATTAATCAAAAAATATGACACGATGCAATGATTCCACGCAACAGCAAAAATAAATGATACTACTCAGTTGAATACATCTGTCGCCGTTTTATTTTCTATTCTCAATCATATTTGGAAAACTCATAAAGCATATTTTCTGGACAGAAACCCTGAGCTGCATAAAGGACATTATAGATAAATGAATAAATAAATAGGTCATTGCTTTTATACTGGACTTCTGAGAGTCAGGGACCATTGATGCAACACAAAATGCAAATAAATTATATTATATAACTGAAAACACTTACTTCCATTTTATTTTTCATACTCATACATACTTCTACACTGCCAGCTATCAATCAGTAGTTAAGAAAATACATTTTCTATATTAACATTAAGCCTAAAGCTTGCTTTCAAAAACCTTTTTTTCTAACTTCTTGCATTTTAATCTATTAAATATCCAACGCTGCTTCAAAGTAGCACTAGTATGATTTATTAAAGTTAAGTGTAATGACAATGAAGTTAGCTCAGATGAGTTGCAAATTTTCCCCTTTGAGACACAGAGCAGGTAATTAAAATGAATTAAAAACAAAGAAGAGGTAAGGCTGAATCCTGTCAAAGATTATGATGGCATCTGTAACTGTTTTGAAATTAGTATGCAATGTAGTTTCTTTGAAAATTAAGTACATCAGAACATATTTTCTTAGAAAGAAAAATGCATTTTTCTTATGCTCAGACTGCCACGCATGTTTTTCTATATCTGTTGTGTTTTTGGCAACTTAGGTTTGGAGTTTTATTGTCACCATCTGAACTCGACACATTCACAAAAATCTGAGACGGACACCAAAGAGTACCGGCAGATCTAGTAGGTAGGAACACATGATAAAATTTACACTGGACTGGCTTCTCTTGAGCAATAACATATGAATCATGATTTTACATAGAATAGAATTATCATCTGTGTGTCAGTCAGTGGGGAAATTTAGCTATAAATTCAGCAGTAAAGTGAAAGTAAAAATATGAAAACAAAAAATAGGAGTAAAGTTTAATGCTACACAATTATCAAAAATAGCACACTTAAATTGAAAGAAATTAAGAGACCATAGACTAAAATGAAAAAATTGCAAGTAACAGCAGGGATGTAAACAGTCTGAGTTTTCATATGGAAATGAGCATAGGAGAAGCCTGAATCAGTTCTGAATAATGTGTGTGGGCTGGTTTCCTCACATATGACCTCATAAAGCATCATATGAATAACTCTTTTGAAACTGGAGAGATGAAGTCACCCTTGCCAAATTGATTTTCAGGTGACGAGCACATATACGCCTATCAGTGACATGCAGTGTCCTTGGATTTTCAGTCAAATTCATTCCTTGCATCAAAATTCAGCTCTACATAAAATGCAAATAGATGATAAACTGGGGGGTTAAAATGGCAGGTCACAATCTAATAGGGAAAATTGAATAATTGAATTGGCTATACTTATGAATGATTCACAACTTGCAGGAAGTCATTTGACATGGACTTTCTCAGCTATTTAAGATTCCTTTCTCCTAAAAAGCTATCTTTTTAGCTTAGGTTTAGGCTAAACCATTGTGGTCTCTTTAGTTGTTGAATTGTCCTGTTTAGAGATTGTGTTTGTAACATTAAACGGGCAGCTAAAGGTTTTTTCAGTAAACAACACAGAGAAGATCCAGATCCAAACACTTTGTGCCCTCTGTCCAGGTATCCATCAGTGAAACAAATAAGCAGCAGGCATGCAGCAGTTTGTATTGGTCTTAAAGAATGTCGGCTTTTCAACCTGCTGATTGTGTTTTTTTCTGTTGCACTAAAAAAAAAAATACACAGAGCTCTCTTCATCAGCCTGCACAGTCTATAACTCTCAATCCAGCGAAAGATCCACTTAAAACACTGGAGAAACAACATATTCCCCCTCTATTGCACATTGTCTCTGTTCTCCGGTTTGCCCACAGCGAAAGCACAATGTAGTTCATCCCATTTCTCACTGCCTTTTCTTTCCGTCACTCTCATCTGAAAAACTGCTCACCTCTGTCTGTTAGTTTGTTCACTGAGGTTCCTCATTATTTCCGTTCATATTGTCTAACTTTTTCTTTGTTGACTTTATCTCTGTCCTTCAGTCTACCCACTTCTCCTTCTGTCTCACGCTGGTTATTTCTCCTCCAGGAACCAATCTAGCTGTGATTGATCCACTCATCTCTTCTGCATTAGAGTGCCAGAGGAACAAACCAAAGTATTAACACCCGCAATAAAACTGATGACGGTAATAAAGAACACCACCAGCATTATCTGGGCTGCTGATATAAGTAACGGTAGGCAAGTTATCTCGGATGGATCTCTTTCTGAACCTTGTGTGCCCACACACAAATATTCCAAACACACCAACTGGAGGAAAAGGTAAATCTATTTAAATGACAATTTATGGGATAATTGGGCCATAACTTTTTAGTTCATGAATTTCCCGTCTGGGGACTAGCAACGGAAAAAAAAAAAAAAAAAAATGCTAAATCACAGCCGCTGGATCCCCCTCACTGTGTTAAAAAACGCTGACAAGCAGGAAAAAGTTAGACTTACAGAATCTTTGTACTGTTTTCAAACCATACTTTCAAATCACATTTTACTCTTTGTGCTGGAATCAATAAGGTTCAGATAAGTGTTGACTTGTTTGACAGACAAAATAATCTCCAGTGGCAAAGACAGTGAAATGACTAACTAGTGTATAGAAGGAGTCTAAGTGAGCAGGTCAACCAGGGCGGCTACATCTTTCAGAGTCATATTCAAGCACTTTTCAGGCACTTTCAGCAATTGTCTTTAAGCATTTCCGACATTTAACAGATAAATATGTATATACATTGGAATAGCTCTGTCACACAAGTTCTGATATGTTCTTATAATGTTTTTTGGCTGAAGTTTTGGACAATAATTCCCTCTCATTGTGATCCTTTCATCTGTGCAACTGAAAAGATTTTTGCTGATTTTTGCATTTTTGCCCTGCAGGTAGAAAGCCGCAGCCTTGCTGTGACTCAGACTGATGTAACCAATAATTACAGAAACGAGTCATTTAGCAAACTCCTGGGTCTGCAGCTCCCATCTCTCTCACCCGAAGTTTTTCCTTTACCCCTGTTTTGTTGCAACTCTTGAAAGCTGTCAAGAATTTCAAAACCAGCGACGCCAAATTGATGTTGATGGCTTTGATATAAACAGAAGTGGGTGTACTCTAAAGTCTCTCTAGTGCAAAATGACAATCAAACCAGGGAAGCTTGCAATAGTCATTTTCATGCTTATTTTATGCAAATACATGCAATATGAATACAGATGTTATTGCATTTTTAATAAATGTCATCAGAAGGCTAGATGTGGAGCAGATTGTGGTTTTAATTGAAGAAGAAAAATTCAAGCTTCAGCATTCAACCTGAGAATTCTCTGAGTCACACCAGGGTTATGTCATTATTACTTACAATCTGCTAATGCTTAATGATTAATGCATGAAAATTTATTTTTTTCAACTATGGCTAAGATTAAGCTCAATTCGTATTTTTAAAAACATCAATAAAATAGTCATCATTTTTAGTTGCTGAGTTTAGAGATTTATATCTGTATGTCATTCTTTTGTTGAACAAAATGTATGAGCATTTTGTTCTTAACTTGTAAAAGTTCAGCAAACATTTTTTTTTTTACATTTTTTGTGTCTGTGTTTGTGTTTTTGTTGGGAATGAGGTGTGAGACAGGGTTAAGGTTCATTGAGTCCTGTTACTCATTTTAGAACATGTGTATTAAGATCAAGGTTGTGGTTGCGTTGGGTGTGTTACTTTTGCAGCCACATTGCTGAAAGTAAAGCAACTAATCATTTTCTGTATCCAGCATGCTGATGTGAGTGAATCTTCATCAGTGCAGACAGCATAATGCAGCATTTGATTAAATTATTATTGGGTCACTGTTGCTATACATATAATTTGTGTATATTGTTTGAAAATGGTGCACTTGAGAGGTGAACAAAGGGTTTGAGAGTTGTGGTGGATCGAGGTTGAATGGCTAATCTGGTGACCAAAATAGTGCAAAGTAGCATTTATGATACATAGTGAGGTGATTTTAGAGAGCCATTTGTGTGACTGTGGCTCAGTGGGTAAAGTGGTTGTCTGATAATCTAAAGGATAAAGATTAAATTTCAGCTTCCCCCTGTTACATGTCAATATTCCTCTGGGTACTCAATATTAGTGTATGAATGTGTCTGTGTTAGTGAATTTGCTCAGGTCAATGTGTCTCTAGTTTAAAGTGTTTTTAACACTTTAAACTAGAGAGCTATATGAATTCAGTACATTTACCACTTATTTTCCTATGGCTTTCTGTCCTATACAATTGAAATGAAAAGCACATGTACAATAGTTTTATGGGGGCATTGAAGGAAGACTTCATCTTTAAATTTGGTCAGAGATTAATTGTCTCTATCATAAAATACAACAGAGCAAACTATGTTTTTATAAAATGCTTCCATTTTTGACACTTTTCTGAAATAACCTAAAGATAGTCTTCTCTTCAAGACAGAAAATAGAACAGGGCAAGGGATACAACATCAAACACAAGTCTATGGTCCATAGAGAAGATCTGTTCTGCTGTCTGCTGAAGATTTATTAATTATGAATGTGTTGTTTTCAAGATTGAAGTACTACTTTCCCTTCAAGGCCACAGTCTATTGCCCTATGAACACATAAACATCCAGTAACAAGTCCACATGCTGCAAAAATAATAAATAAATACTAGGGCTGTTGTAAACGAATATTTTAGTAATCTACCAATTATCCTTATGATGAATCAAGTAATCGGATAAAAAAAAGATAAAATAAAACATGGGTAAATCTAACATAACAGCAGTATTACTAATGCATATTAACATCAATCCAATTGTTCGCATTTGAGCTTCCCTAACAAGTTTTTTGTAGTTTAGAAAATTAACTCGTAATAATAATAGCTCAATTTCCAAGTTAACCTGAAGAAAAGTTATACAAGAATCTGAAGTTATATTCAATTTAATAATAAAAAGGCAGGCTCACAAATACGCTTATAAAAAAAAAAGTCTATGATCCAGCTTTTAGTTTATGTATTCATCTTCAGTCAATTCAATAGATGAACTCTCACCTTGCCCAGACATTTATAACTCTTGTGCTTATGTTAGCGACGGGATTTGACACCTTCGTTCGTCACACACAGAAACATCTACCAGCTACGTCACGGTGAGCTCCACCACACATTTGTTGAGACTGGGATGATATGAAATAAATCTTCCAATTCATCCGTACACTTATGTTGATCATCTAATGCGCAGCTGCCCGCTGTCTTCAGTCTACCAGCTCACCTGTATAAATACACCTGCAGCGCTCTTCCCTGCCACCAGGCAGCAGCTCCAGGAGGAGAAAAGTTCAAAAGTACTCCAGGCATCGCCCCAGTCATTTTAAGGATGCTTATTGGTCCCCCAAAAAACGACAAAGACCCAGACAACTTAGCTTTCATCAACAACTCAGGCAGAAGTGAGAGCGCTGCACAACACAAGTAATAACCCGGCCCTTAACACGATGCGCTGAATAATAAAACATAAATTAAAGGTTCGAGGCAGAGAAATTTTTCTCGAAGAATTTCAATAATCGAGGTACTCAAATCACTCGAGGAATCGTTTCAGAAAAATAAATATCATTACAAGTACATGAAATTTCTCCATGTGCAAAACACTAAATAATGTTTTGACAGTGCATTTCTATCCTCCAGAGTGTTTGAACTTACATATGTGGGAAAGAGACTACCTGTCCTAATTGACTGTAAAGTTAATAAGTGTCACTGCATTGATAAGAGGTTTTGCTGTGAAACAAACTGACTGCAGGGAATGTCGGAGTTGCAATCTTTAAAGAATGTGTCGGCATGTGTAAAACGTTGCTTTCCCTGTGGTACAATGTATCGTGTTTTATACCTCACTTCCATGGAAAATGTTCACCACAATCCAAATGTTCATTTTCACAACGCTCGAGAATGTTTGCATTCTCTCAGAAATAGATTTAATACCTTTTCTAATTCCAGCCTCCCACTTTTCACAATTAGTGAGAAAAGTCAGTTAGTAGAACCAATAAGACAGTTGTGCAGTCAGTTTTTCTGAAGCTGTTTATGCAGTAAAAGAAAGAAAAAAAAGCAGCATCATAAATGAAAATTGCACGACACACCTAACAGGCTAAAATGGCGACCCCACTTTGCAGCCTCCAGCTCCGTGTTCCTTCAAAAGGTCAACCCTGTCTAGATGACTTTGCTATTTGTCAGTGATGCAAATTTGCCTGCCAAAGTTTACAAAGTTTGACTCGACACAAATAGGAGCCCCAGGAGGCGAATTATCCAAAAGGATTCACATAACGTGAAAATAATGAAGAAACTGGTCACAACTCTCTCCTGCCACAGTTCGTCTGAGGCAGGAGAGTTTCACTTGGTGGTGTAAACTAGTTTAACATTTTCACATGTTATTGTCTAAATGATGTTTAGACAATAACATGTAATAACATGTAAGCAATGATACATTGAGTGTAAAATTAAGCTGCTCTGTCTGGTTATTTCTACAGCTTCTGCTGTCTTGTAGATCTGAATCCACTTTTTTTCTGATGAGTCATTTAGGCAAGACGATTATTCTAATTTTATTTAAAAACAAGTGGCCTCTTTAGTTACAAAACATTTGTTTAATTACCAGCCAATTTAAATACTTATTTATGAAGACCTGAATTTTAAAAGCCTTTTTAAAAAGTTGGTACAGTTGAATCATAGAGCATTTGATTCTGGCTCGGTCTACTTATTTTATTACACACCAGCTGGGTCCATTAATTATTCATAATGACTTACTCATTAATTCTCAAAAGATTAAGCACAGACTTTAAACATTTGCCAAACAGATGCCTCCTATCTAATGACACACTCACATTGCCTGATACTTTACCTTTGTCTGCTACCATATATGTAAAATAATCTTCTCACTCACTTTCTCATTACCGAATGCTTTGGGAGAGGAAGAGTGTTTAATTCAGTTGGAAATATAGCAGTAACGCTGCTAAAGTAGATCATCTGTCATTGTATCCGAAAAGTTATCAGTCTCAGCTGGCAGGGCTATTGGGTGCCAAGAACCAGTCCCAAATAAGTGCCACATTTAGAGTGATTGGTGTCAAAATGTTTACAAGCTGAAGGACTCAACGGAGCTAAGCTTATTTTGAAAAGCAGTCCCTCACAACAGCAAAATCACTATCATCATAGGCTACAACGAGAGCTGTAAGATCAAAAGATTTGTTGATTAATAAAATCACAATATTCCCACCCCCCACATGTCCAGCTGTGGCATTTAGGGCATACTATATGCATGTCAAGAAGCTGGCTGCCTGCTGAACTGGGGCATTTTTGAGGGGATGGTGATGATATCCTACATCCTACTTGCAGGAGCAAGTCATGACTACTGTTAGCAAGTCATGACAGTAATAAGACTGTCATGCAGCAACAGTCAGATGCCTCTTCAAATTTGTTGCATGACTGACTGCTAACAGGGATCCTTCCTGTCCACGGCATCATGAACCACAATGACTTTTTTTTTTTTTTTTTATATGGGACCCAAGGCAAAGATTTACACACACAACCTTTCTTCCAACAGTAATTAGTCCTGTAGGTATTTTCATGGACACATTTCTAAAATAAAGAAAACAGAAGATGGAACAGGAAGGAGGACACAGGCAGACAAAAGAGGAAAGGGAGTTTGTGTATGGCCAGAGATAAGGACAAGTTTATGGCACTGCTTTTGATCAGTCAACAATGACTATTTTGCTTGGACATTACATGGAATTGTACTACAGCAAGAATATTTAGTTGGAAGTGGAGAGCCTGCCCAAATAAAGTCTATACACAAAGTAAAATCCAGAAATGAGCACAAGCAGCATCATGAGCCTTCAGTCATTTAGATAAGATAAAGGATAAGTCACATACTTGTGAAATCACTTTTCATCTCGAAAAAATGCATAGACAGTGATCTTCTCCAAATGCAATCATGAGAAAGATGAATTTTAAAATATTTTCAAAAATATCTGGTAGGAGCATCTCAGTGCAGTTCTCACACCAAGAAGTTAAATTCTCTCTGAAAAAATGAAACCAAATATTCAAAAAATAGAATCTATTTTTCCTAATGTTCATCTATGTAGATGTGACAAAAACACATCGGAGTCTATGAGTAGAGAAAAAGAAATGATGGATGGACAGAGACACAGATTATGACTTACCAGCAATGCACAGAAATTAAAGCTAACCCCAACTGAGCCAGCAAACTAATTTGATCCATTTGCTTGTTGTTTTGGTTCATTGGAAAATTCTTTAGTATCTTAGGAAGATAATATTTCCCACTGCTTATAATTCAGAACTGAATTAAATAAAAAAGGAACTCCTGAATCTGCAACACCTGAAAACAGCAAAGCTTCTCTGCAGAAAGAGTACATTGGGGCAAATGTTCAGAATTTGCTGTCCACTGAGCAGAGGAGCGGGACATTCAGAACCTCAGATCAATGGACCCAGTCTCAGGTACGCAACAAGACCCAAGGCTAAGAGTAAAGTGTCTCAACGCTTCTCTGGCTGTTTTCTGGGCATCACAACCCGTCTAACCATGAAAGACTCTCTCCGGTGAATTCTTCATTTCCTTTACAAACCTTCCCCAAAGTTAAGTCATGTACTTAGAAACCCAAATTATGTGTGAAAACCACAACTTTTGATAAAGTTCCATCTTTACTAGAAAATGTGGTTCTACAAAGTTTTGTCCTAGGGAGGCTACATGCACGCCATACTGTCCATTTTACTTTACTTTGTAAAAAAATGCTTCGTATTTTTTAAAATATTCATAAGTTTCCTACTCTTCACCACTTTGTGTTGAGCTGTCCCATAAAATTCCTCTAAAATACATTAAAGTTTGTTGTCAAGTAGAAAAAAAGCATGAAAAGTTCAGAGGTTATGGATAAAGAAATGCACTGGGAATAAACAATATGAAACCCTTGTGTTTGCTACTGTTGTATTTTATCCTGTGTGCTGAAAATCAAGGCACTGTATGAATGAATAAACTGTTGTGGCGTCGGACTCGGTCGTGCTGACAGAGCAGATGCATTCAAGCAGCCAGAGCCTGGACATACGGTTACAGAATCTGCTACAACTGCATCCTGAATGCTTTCATCTGAAGTTTCTACAGACAAGTATTTCAAAATGGAGAGACTGCGAGACACATCCAGCATACCTAAAATGAATTACATTTTTCAAAGGGTCTTTGTACAAGCCAACCCTGAAGAACAGAGGACGAGGCGTGAGGTATTTGTCAGAGCTCGCTTTAATCCCAAAAAGACTCAGCTTGGTGGCGGATGAGAATAATGGGTTAAGATTAAAAATGCTTGCTGGTCTATACCCAGTAAGTCCTTTTCATCTCCAACTTTACTTCATACAATCACTTTTTATCCAAGAAGAAGGATGTAGTCCCAGATTACATAGTATGAGCTGATGTGCTGGTCATTAACATACTAAATTATGAGCTTTAGACATCTGCTATTTTGATGCAGCCAATATAAAAGCTGCCTTTGTTACAAAAATATTTACCCAGAAGTATTAAACAGAGACCCAGCTTAAAGCCATCATTATGAGTCACATTTTTCTTGCAGTACAGATTTAATTCCAACTCATTAGCGTAATGTTCGTAATTTAATGATGCAAATTCTTCAGCAGTTGCTTTAAACTGCTGTTCAATATTTAGTCATGCTGGAAAACTCACTTACAATGCAGTTGCACAGATTTTACATCTCACTTCTGTAAGAAACGTCTGGAGAGGATCATAAAACATCATTATTATTAGTCATTTAAATGTGTTTTTTCCCTAAACCCTAAAAACATATTTAAAAGCGGGTTATTATCTGAAATTAGCCTTTTAGAGGATCCCTTGTGAGATTTCATAGAACAGTAGAATGTATTCATAAACTCAAACAAAAGCATGAATAGTCAAACTGAACACAGTTTTGCTTTCTGAATTATCTCCCTCATACACAAAATTAATATGAAACTCATGTAAGAAACTAATGCAACTTATCTACTGAATATTAGCCAAGATTAAACCCTACTTCCTATTCTTGTGATTTTAGCTTTAGTTTCTGAAATTTACAAAATAAACAGCATAAATATAAACTAAAATGTAATTATGAGTTACTGGATTTTGTAACTTTACCTTTGGTAGAAGACTTTTGGTATTGTATCCATGATGCTTTGCATAAATCACGAACCAATTACTATAATTGACACAGAACTGATTCTTACTTATAAACCAACAATATTTGCAAAACAAACGACTAAAAACCATTATGGAAATGTTAACTTATACACTCTAAAAAGGATAATATTCAATTCCATTTCACTTTATTGTCAAAGATCTACCCAGAACTGAAATGGTGTTTCTCTCATATCTCCAGGTGAAAACAGCAATTTACATAAAACATAAAAATAAGCATTAAAAACAAAATACCTTGGAAAACTGCATGCAGTAGCTATGAATAGTACAAATATAATAAATAATGTAGTGTGAAAGGAATAAACAGTGTAAACTTTCTGGCTAAGGGTTCAGAGTTTAAGGAAGCAGGGGTCAGAGAAGGAAAACAGAGGGAGGGAGAGCTGGGAGGAAGCTCAACTTCCTGATGGGTGAAACTGTTTCTCAGTTTGCTGGTTTTTGCCTGGAGGCTCCTTATTCTCCTCCTGGGGGAAGGAAACTAAAGCAGCAGCTGGTGGGATTGGCGGAATTACCCACAATGCACAGTGTTTTTCTGGCCAGGTGGGTTTGGTAGATATCCTACAGGGAGGGAAGGCGGGTACTGATGGCCTCCTCAGCTGCTCTAACTATGTGCTGCAAGGTCTTCCTGCAGGATGCGGTGCAGCCACAGAACCACACAGTGAGGCAGCTGCTATATTTTTATAGAAGTCCCTTTATTATTTCTAGAATGACCTGAAGGAATGGCGTCTGAGTTATTTAGCTGTCTCGTCATGTCAAGTGCAATGACTGGAGAAACTTGAACGACCCCAAGAGTTCTGAAGCCTATCAGTATTCACACATTGATAAGGTTGGTTGTATTTTCTTAAAGAAGGCTGGGTAAAATTTTATCAAACCAAACATGGAGGTCAGTTGGAGCTTTAATGACCAGGTTTTGGTTTTAGTCTTGTCTCAAAAAATTAAGATCGCCATCTTTTCCCATGTTGGCCGACAAAGAAAATATTAAACACAGCAAGCTGCAACATTGTTGAAGCTGAATTTTTTATTTTTATATGTAGCCACACAATTTTTTTATGCTTTTAAAACTGCTGAGACCAAATAAATGACATTTTACACTATTTTGAAGGAAATTTTTATTTTTTTTACTATAGCTGGAAAGTTGACCTGAAAGATTACAATTTACCTTTACTTTGATTAGTCAATAAAAAATCTAAATCTCTTATATTCTCCTCTGGTGGTGGTTGTTAAACTCACCGCATTGTAAGGTAAGGATTTGCGTTTACTGAGATGAAGTTTTAAGTGAAATTGAACTAACGCCACATCAAAGTGACCAGCACATCGCCACTACACCAACTGCACCAACACATCCACTTTGATTGTTGGTAATCGGAAGTGAACCACATTAGAAATTAATCCCCTTGAACACACACATTAACTTGTGTGTTCAAGTTAATGTCTGTGTATGATCTGTTCTGGTGCAAACAGTGCAACAAGTGCAAGTCAGTAAGACGAAAAAGACACACACACACACACACACACACACAAAAAAATAAAATAATAATAATAATAATCAAGAAACTCAGCTAAAGTGTGCACCAGTTTGTTCAAATATCCCACTTGTATAAATGGGTCGCTTACAAAATCTGTTTGAAGACACTTTCCTAAATCTTGCTGGAAGTTATAGTCTAAATCAATCTTCAGCAACACTGCCAGGAAAAAGGTTGATAAAAGGAAAAATATCGAAAAGGGATAAGAAATAGTCATACAACGATAATGATACAGTCTCATACTTTTTATGCTGAAAACATGGGAAAAAAAAATCACTAAATGTCACATTCATGTTTCAAAATATAGACAGATTGAATGCAGCTACTGTGTTCTGTTCTGTGGCATTGTGATTGTAGATTACATTATAGTAATTTTATGTAATTGTTGTAATGAATCACTTTTAATATGGCGGGTTTCAATTTGGAGAATAAAACTTATTTGTGAGAATCTAAACTGTGAAGAATTAAAGATTTATAGCCAAAAAGAGGAATTTTTATGTTGCAATAGACAGTAATGAAAGTTTCTGTCCATCCCTAAGGAGCAGCCATTAAAATTTGTACAATCTTCTGAATAAGTGCCTTCAAATATGTAAGGACATTTGCTTTTAAAGAGTATTTAATTCCATCTATTTCTCTTGCTTCAGGACAACTTGTGATCACAGACACAAAGTTGGTGGTACTTCAAAGTGCAGCCAGTAGCTCAATACAGTTAATAAAGATCCACTGAAGATGTACCATCCTCTGAAGGGAATTTTCCTAGTTTAATCATCCCACAAGGTACATTTGGCTTAAAATGGCAAACGTCTGCAAGTCTTACATAAAACCTACAAACAGAACTGAAAAGTATCTAAATGTGGCAAAAGAAAAGCCAGAGTATCAGATTCATGCTCAAGCCAAGCTAAACAGATGTTTTGAGGATGGTTATCGAGCGTTTCTCTGAAGAAAACCATCACTGTGCTACAATATGTCAGAATGATTGATAGCTTTGTGATTTTCCATCATTAACAGCAAATGTTAAGACATAATGACTAAAAATATTTAGCCAACAAGACTCCTGACCACTACACATAATAGGTAGTTGCAGTGAGTGCAAATAGTACATCATGTTTCTAAGTCCTCATACCACCAGATGGTAACTTATATAGAGTTATAGCATACATAAATACCACAGGGAGCCAAGTTAGTAAGTTCCCTCAGGCTATATTGACTCATTTTTCTTTACATATCTCACACAAGACCCTTAAGGTCCAGTTCTTGCTCAGTCTTTCTTCCTCTCCCACTTACACTCTCTCCCTTCCTCTCTCTATCTCTCAAGACTTCTTAGCAGCATTTATTTTTATAGTATAGTAGTGTTTCACCCTGACTTGTACTGGCAGGGTTTCATCTCTGCCCTTTAAAATCTAATAGACTGTGGAGTTGTTTCGATTTTAATGCTGTAATGTATTTGTGACACATCTATCAAGTTAGCATAGTAATTCTCCTTGCAACACACAGAAGTGTTTCCGTCAGTGCAAATTAATTTTATAGAGCACAACAATAAGTTTTGCTTCCATCTGTCTGGAGGCATTTGGACCAAGTGCAATAACAAACATAAAGTTCAACAACTCAAGAGTTTTACACAGTACACTATACGCTCAGGACATCATGATGACGACAGGGGAAGACGGGTGAACGGGTTTTTCAAAGGGTTTGGATTGGTTGACAGTGCAGTGTGAAAGCAAACCACACCAAGTGAAAATAAATTCCTTTTTTTTGCAATTGTGGTCACCAATGAAATCCGAGTCCACCAGACGGTCAGGTGTAAAAACACTAAACAAAATATGTTAGTACTTCAAGTTAGGTGTACATAAACAGGAGGTTTGGCGTTTCGTTGAGCCTGCGTAAGCATCTGAAGCAAAGACATGGAGGGGTTTATGATTAGATGACAGTACAGGCCCTCCGTTGGTTTATTTTAAGCTGCTGAATGAACTTTATGACATAATACACAATGGCCAGCTTTATTTTACCATAAGTAAGAACTTATGGAAGCATTTAGAGATGTTTGATTAACCAACGCTGCCCGGTCTTTGTTAATGTGCAGACTGTGTGCTGCCAACAAAATCCATTTTACTTACTGTCTGTATTAATTAGATTTAGTTATACAGATTAGGCTAGTATCTAAGTGAATCAAATTTAAAACAAAGTCATAAATTATACATATCATTAGGTCATTTGTAAGAAAAATGGAAATGTCACGTTCTCTGTGATTGCATTTCAAACAGTGCAGTTTAAACAGACTCTCTTTCCTTTGGATTTACTCCCAGAAATGAAGCTTATTGTTGCTCATTTACATTTTAATTTAAATGAGCAATGAGACTTGTTCATTTCTAAATACATATACAAGCAGGTTTACCACTTTATATAAAATAAAAAAAATTGGCTTCAATTAATTAAACAAATAGTTGAGAAATGCAGAAAAAGAAAGACTTTGGTAGTTTTAAAAATCAGTTTCTCGCACAAACTTTTATGTTGTAATTCCGTCATTTTGTTGGTTTAAAAGCCACTAACATAAGCAGTGGTCTTTATCTCTGGTTCTTAAGGGTCAGCGTCCTGCAACTTTTAGACATCTCTCTGCTTCGGCACACTTGGCTCCAATAATAGCTCATTAGCAGGAGCTCTGTAGAGCTTGACTTCATGCTTGTGAGGATTTTAGCTGTATAATTCAAGTGTGTAGGCCAACAGACATGTAAACGTTGCAGGACATTGGCCCTTGAAGAATGGAGATTGATACCACTGACCTAAAAGGTGCTGCAGTACATTTTTCTTTGAACCACACATTTAAATGCTGAACAAAGCTAAATTTTTCTGTCTTAATACCCTTAACAAAATAATCAGAAAAAGTTCTGAATCAGCAGGTCAGGCTTCAAAGAAACCCTGAAAACAATAATGACCAAGAAAACCTGATTGGTGCATTTTTTTATTTTTTTTTTTTTTACAGATTAGCTCTGTGGTACTTCGCTTTCACTGCCTGCTCTAGCAGTGACCTGCTTAAAAAGGGTTATGGAGATAAAATGTACTCAGTGACCACTATGATTAGAAAATGTTTGAATCACATCCAGAACTCTAAACCTGAATATCAATGAGCTTAAAAATGCCTCCTTATGATGATGATTGTCCTGGCCCACAGACATCACACTCATAACATGAAGGTGAAAGTTTGACATACACATAAATAGATAAAATGCATAATTATGACTTACACAAGCTGTTTATCTCATTTCTACAGCTATTCTTCGTTAAAAATATCCTCCACATTAGACTCTGTCATCTGGCTGGATTAGTGGGGGAATCTAATCTCAGGTGGTTTATATCTTTCTGAGCAGAGCGATTGTCCAAACCTTATCGTAGAAATGTTGCATTTTGTAAAATATCACAAAGTTTTTTGTTTCTAAATATTTCAATGGATCATCACAGCTCCAACTGTAGGAAGTTAGTCTCAGGCTTTACTGAAAAAAAGACACTTAAATAAAAAGTACAGTATTCATCCAATTTCCTACAGTCAGTTTCAGTTTTCACAATCATCATCAGAAATGTTACTATCAGACATATTACTGTCCCATTCAGAAACCGTAACCATAACAGCAGCAGCTATCATTTTTGTATCTATAAAAATCTTATCTATGTTTAAAATACAGTGTAAAATATGAAAATGTCAGCGATCTGTACAATATCCACTATTAAATAGATACAAAAATACAGCAAGCGAGGACATGTGTCAAAACTGTCCTCCCTGAGACTCTCCCACATCTGCCAGTTTGGCAAAAGTTGCCTGCAAAGATATTATATAACAGAGCTTTAAAGTTGTGACAAGTTTACTAGTATGAATCCCCAAATAAATCTGGACTCTTTTAAAATTGAAATTAAAATGATTGGAAGAGTTCTTATAAATTTATCTGGCATAATATTCATTGTAATAAGATATGTGACTTTAGCTAGCGATAAAGCAGCCTGTCTGGATTTCAGCGCATATTGGAAGAATAACCCATTTACATATATAATACTTGGTGTATTGAATACTTGAGCTAAAACACAAACTGTATAAATAAATCATTTACTTTGTAAATGCTGCATTATAATCCAATCCTTTGGTTCTTACTCTCCTTGCAACAAAGTTTGGAAACTTTGGAGGCAAAGAGTAAATTAAATTAGATTCAGCTACAAATTTCATATTTTATTACCTCTACTATATTTATGTGCAAACAGGCAGTAAATAAATCCTTATAGCTTTAAACTTCTGTATCAAAGTTGTAAAAATTAGCAAGGAAAAAATGATGATAGCAGGAGGATGGGGTTAAATCATTGATAAATCACCAATCAGAACCTCAGTTCCTGCAGTGGGTTATAGTCTAAAGTTGTCATTATTTACCAGAAGCTCAAGGAAGGTTGTCACATCAACAGTTTTGTTGCTTCTTACTACCTTTCACTGGCCTTAATTTGAGCTCATTTACCTTTTACCACCACACAGAAGCCCCGAGATACCAATTTTATAGGTTAGAATAAATATCTATCAATTAACTTGAGTAATATTATTCAGCTTAAATGGCTAATATGTTCCTCTAAAGTATTACATTTGTCCTATTACAAAGAGCTTAATGGAATATTGTTTATTTTTTATTCCTGCCGAATTTGTTTCAGGGTAATTAAGCATGTGCTCAAGTATCAAATCCCTCATTTCCGGTACATAAATATGAAAAACAATACCAGACAACATGGCTGACATAAAAGAAAAAAACAGACATGGTGAATCCAAAACTGTTTTTTCAGGTCAAAACTTGTTGCCAACAGGAATGGGTGGCCAAGTTTGTTCATCTGATTGTTTGGTTGAAGCATGTCTTTATTGGAGGACGTTCAAAGCTGCTGCCTGTCATGATTATTCTGTACTGACTGTAGATGTCAGCTTTTTAAAGCAAGCCAATATGTGATTGCCCAGAAACTGGGACTTCTGCAAGAAGAAACTGTAGTTGGTTTGTGGTGGTTATCTCTGAGAATGATGATGTCTTTTGCTGTAACCCCTTTTCTATATAGTAGGTGGATTAAGTTGATTAGTACGACATTGTCCCTCATCAAGCCAATCGACCTCCATGCAACAGACGGCTGGTGTCCTGGCACAAGTACTAATGAAGACGACTGCAGAACTGTTTGCTTGTTAGCAAGTTTGTCTAGCTGTCTTTCTTCAGATGTCCATCCATCCATCCATCCATTTTCTGGTCACTCTTGTCCCTAATGGGGTCGGGAGGGTTGCTGGTGCCAATCTCCAGCTATGTTCCGGGCGAGAGGCGGGGTTCACCCTGGACAGGTTGCCAGACTGTCGCAGCCTTTATAGAATCAGATTGTCTTATTTCATATTTTGGCTCACATCTAGGGAGAATTTAGAGAGACCAATTAACCTGACAGTCATGTTTTTGGACTGTGGGAGGAACCAGAGAACCTGGAGAGAACCCACCATGCACAGGGAGAACATGCAAACTCCACGCAGAAAGATCCCGGGCCGGGAATCGAACCCAGGACCTTCTTGCTGCAAAGCAACAGCTCTACCAACTGCGCCACTGTGCAGCCCTTCTTCAGATGTTTCTCTGTTAATGATTACACTTAATCACTAACAGGAAACCATGCCAGTAATACCATTGAATATACAGGCGCACGAACAGGTTGACTCCTCTTCTTTATGCAAAAAAAAACTACAATTGTCATTAAAAATAATATATATCACGCCAAATTTCCATTGGCTATTCATTACAATGAGGGTTCTTATAGTTTCATTTAAAAATGCCCCCTGTGTCACCTTTAGCCAATACTCTTGCTTAAAGTTGACTTCATCTTCAGCTGAAGAGTACAGTATTTATATTTAATGTCTGAGCATTAATATTTAGCAAATGTGGAGACAGCTCTCATGCTGAACCAGAGATGTATGTAAGAAATGCTTCACATCATTGCAACTTGTTTCCCAACACTGCCAACAAAAGGAGGTGCAAAGTAAGCACAATGAATTCTGCATGAAACTCTATCCTCCGCCACCTGGGAGTATTCCCATAGTCTGACCCCAAGATCAGTGTGGGATTGTTTTCAAACCTGGCAGCTTGCAAGACATGAGATAAATCAACACAGGCCTGGCTACAAGGCAGACAAGTAAACTTTTTAAAAATCCATTCAATATAATGTTAGTAATTAGTCAAGATATTTTGTGGCTAAAAATCCCCCAAAACACTTGTTATCATTTTATTCAACTATTCAAGAGATGCCTACGTGTATTGACTGACCATCAACACTGGTTTATAAAAAAATTAAATGAAAAAGACAACAACGGAAAGCTTGCATGGCAGCCAACAAAAAGCAACACTTTGCATCGGTGCTTTACAGTTTAGTACAGAATGATTTTAAAAGCACATGAATAAGTCTTCTCTGACGCGTCAATTCATACTGAAAGGTTTTATATTTCTGGCAGCTTTTTTCTTCCGCAACAGTAAATGTCCAGCTGACAACAGAAGAAATTGGAGAAATGCATTCATTCATCAGTACCAATCTGCCATAACAGGCTTAAAAGGACCTTCTTGTCAAAACAGCTTCAAAAGTACAGTGTTAAGAATCACCAACACAAATTATCTTTTAATTAGCAGCTTAAAAACTCTTCCTGGGTGTATGATGATTGTGCAATCATGGTTCAATATGAACAAACGCATGTAACATTTTGAAGTTGCATTAAAATGTATCGTTATCATCAACTTGTTTTAATTATGTTTCAAAGTACGAGTCAGTTTTTACAACAAAGTAGAAAGGAGAGAAAAATAGCATTTCATTTTAACAGCATTGCAAAAATCAGCACTTTTAAAACATAGGTTGAAGCAGTCAGCAACGCACCCTCATCTATGCAGCACCATCTAGTTCCCAGATTTGTGGATACAGCTCAATACGGTCCCGTCTGCTCCACACCATTTTCCACTGCCAGGATTTTGGCAGATCTGGTAGACGTGGCTCCATCGGGGTTCGAGCATGAATGGACTTTTTGTTAGTGAAAGCAGCCCTGTGGGTTTTCAGCAAGAAACACTCACAGAAAAGTAATTCCATTAACCAGTCTACAGAAACCACTCACACACACTGAGCTGTAAATTGATCTAGACATCAATATGAATGTTGAAATCGAACTTTGTAGATGTTTCAGTTTTGTTGTGAAAAATCCTGGTGATGTAATTATTCCTTCACTTAAAAATGACCCCATTGCAATGCAGACATCGAGAACTCATTGATACACATCAAATGTTCTGGGTTTTGTCACATCAGAATTACACAGATCCACTTCAAGCCACATTTTCTGATGACAAACAGCTTTAGAAGCTCGTGATATATTTCCTAACAGATTACAGTTGCACAGCAGAAAAAATGTTTTTGTGAAACACCATGCTACTAAATTCCATCAAATCTTTTTATGAGTTTATTTTGGGCAACATATTATACAAGACTGCTGATGTAACTGAAGTTGCATCACAATGTTTTTCAACATGATGCTAAGATGTAAAAACATAGTGCCTGTGAAAAGTATTCATCCACTTGGATGGTTTTACCCTCTTCATTGCTTTTAAAAATCATAAGCAACAAAATTGGACTTTCTTTGACCAAAGAATTTAGACAAAAATACCTTTAACTTCAAAGTAAAAACTGATTTCTACAAAACAGTGACTATTAACTACAAACTGCATCATAAAATAAGTGATTGTATAAATGTTCTGGCACTTTAAACTGACCTAATCCAACCGTGTCAAGCCAATTAGTACTTGTAGCCTCACAATGGGTGGAATGTTTAATTGTAATATTTATAGTCATCACTTGATTTGTTTAAGCATTAAATGCTAGGAACAATTGTGGTAAGCTTTTCATTTCGATTCATAGTTTACTGTTCTGTGTACCTGCTTATTTTGAACTTTATTGAGCTGAAATGTTGAAACAAGGCCAACCTGAAATTTCGATTTATTAGGTTACTATATAACTGGAACATTCCTTTGGTTTGTTATCATATTGCATTGCGTAAATTAGATTTCTGCAAAATCCAAACTCACATGATACCACAGAGCATCATGACTGTAGGTAAATCTGTTTTATTGTTTTTGCTACTTTGGAATATTTACTGCATTAAATAATTGACAGTAATTGTGGGTAACGTATCGAATCAACTATAAACCAGAAAATGCACTCCCTGAGGTTGTACACATTACAAATACTTCATAACTTCACAGTTTTAGTACAAAGGACGTCAGGGGAAAAAGGATGACAGGATAGAAAGAAGTAAAGGAGGAAGAGAGGAAGGAGATAAAGAAGAACTCAATGAAGGGAGGAACAAAGGACACTATACGAAGAAGAAATGGAGACCAGAAGGAAAGAATGAAGGAAATGACACTTATGCAATGGGATGAGGATAAAGTTTGGAAATGCAAAACTTTTTGTATGTTTATTTTCTTTTCTACACTTGTTTAGACCTGGGAAATATTAAAATTAAAACTAAAAATACACATACATGTATTAATAAAAAGCAATTGCTTTATATGCTTTATCTTTTCTCTGTATGAAATCGATTTTTTTAATCTAGCAAGCTAAAGCAGTCATAAATCCAAGATTTTCATAATCCTAGAAGATTAAAAAGAAATATGATCTTAATTCTTTTGTCATTTAATTTTCAGTCTGTGCAGTAAAAATAAAAGTATAAAGGTCCCATAAATGAAAAATCATATTAAAGCTACCAGTTTGCAGTACAGGACGAGTCGTGTAGTTTCTGAATCTCTAACACAACGTGTCCAAGACTTTTCTGCGTCTGTCAAGGACATAAAAACCTGCATAATGATAAAAAATTTAACATTTAGCCGTTTTGTCTGACAAAGACTGAATCTTTTGCCCTCTGTACTCCACAAACTGCTGACGGAGCAGACTGATTTGAAAACAAACATTTCTTATATCAGTTCGGAAACTTAGTTTTCAGCTGCTCCTCCAGAAATACAACAAAATAACACATCCAACATCCCTCAAAATACAAAACTATTACAAAATGAAACAATGAAAAGAAATTAGATCATTTTTACTTATTCAAATAAGGTATTGCAATACATTTTTTCCTTCTATTGGCCACTGCGTGCATAAGGTAATTTGTCAACTAACTTTAATCCTAGTTAGAAAGAGAGCTGAAAGTAGAGGAGCAACAGCGAAGGAACAGAAAAATCTCACCACAAGCCCAGTGGTGCCGCAGAGGTAAATCGCACCACCCATTGATCCCGGCCTGCTGACCTTTGCAGCATGTTTTCTTCCTGTCTCACAACCCACTTTACTGTCAATTCACTGTAAAATAGATGCCACTGGAGCAAAAAAAAAATATCAGATAATAGTAGAAGATGTACTGATGGCACTTGTACAAATATTCTAATTATGTATTAGATATATTAGTAGGGCAGTACATTATTTTACTGGGCATTTTACCAACCTAATTTTCCTGAAGCTTTAGCAGATATCTTTTAACCAGACAGTGATAGAAAATATTACAACTGACTCTTAAGGATTTCTTCCAAGTTGACATGAAATCTCACCTTATTTGTTCCAGTTTCAAGGTATTTATATTTTTCTACCGCATCAATGTTTATGCTGTTAATTCTGGTCTGTGATGGAGGATGAGAAAACTTCCAAAAACAGATTTCAAAAAGCAGTCTCTGCTGGTGATAATCCTACAAACATCACCATTTGCAAAATAATCAAATGACTAAAATAATTATAAGAATAAGCTTACTAAGAAACCACAGAGATCCTTTTAATGCACACAAGCAGCGCATTGAAAAGCCTGTTGAACAACTTATTATTATGCTTGTTTAGAGGAAGGATCATTAAATAGCTGTTTTATGAATAGCCGTTTCAAGATGTTTTCCATGAAATCTTCACACATGCACTCAGTGGGTGGACTGATGTAACCCAAGAGGTGGCCATGCTTGTATCTCACGACCCGTTAAAATCCTTCTGCAGCTTTTTGTGTGCTAATGAAATTTCCAATGCATTTATGCCCCGAAAATGACCCCAGTTTACTGTTTTATCCGAGTCCATTTACTGTTTCAAAGGTCAAATGCATGTAATTTACTCTTGATGAAAAACAGGAGCTGACAGAGGAACAGCAGCAGATATGGCTGTATGCACAGAGAGGATTTTTACAAACACCACTTAACTTGGTTGAACAAGCATCTATGTCTATAAACTTCCACTCCATTTGTCCAGGGACCTCTTTCTAGCCTGCACTATGCTGTTAAAATGGATAAAATTAAAGCAAATGAATAAACCATTATTTATCTTTCCATCCCCAAAGCGTTGGGTATCACAATAATGTATTGTGAAGGGCTCTGTGCTCTAAAACACAACAAATCTAGGTGCAGGTTGGGAATGAATTCTGCTTTATTGACTATGCAGAGGCCTCTTCAACTTGAACACTCTGTGCTTGTGAGAAGTACCAGTATAAATAATCCACTTCTCTATTGGCTTTAGAGAAGTTGGTTCTTTTTACTTCTAAGACAGCAGAGACAATTAAGATGACTGGGTTTTTTTCTGTATGTTGTTTTTTTCCAAGTGGTTCAAAACCTTTTCTCTGGTTAACAAAGATAAACTTTCAATCGACATGTTTGTGGTCGACTTCAAAATTGTGCAGCAACCATTTCTTATTTTTCTCTATAAGTTGCTTTAAATGTGACATTTCCGTTGCGTTTCAAAGACGTTGTGATGTTTGGATACTTTTTTTGGTGTTTTTACACCTATAACTCATCAAATTTGATCCAAACAGCTGCTGAGTTTATATTCTGTATTGAGTTTGTTTATTAGTCAGATGTGTCTGGAGCAAGAGTACCAAATAAGGCTGGGTCATTTTACATAATTCATGATAATACTAGTAACTAACAACAGTTTCTTTAATTTTTGTATTCAAGTATTTTATTTCCATTTGAAGTTGACTTGAGTTTGGTTAACACCAAAGAGTCTGTTTGATGCATTAAACATATTGTGAATTTTGTTTTATATATGAATATATTTCAATGTAGTGACCGTATAAAGGAAAGTAAATTAAAAAAAATCTCTTCCCCGCACACCTCCACCATTAAAAAAGAAAAATATTAATTTTATTGTGATATAATTTTTTGACAATATGCCCACTCCTGGTATCAAATGTAAATACAGGAAGCAGATGCTGTGTTCTAACCTAATAGAAAACACAGAATTACAGAGAACTATATTGGCAAAATCATCAGAAGTATAGTAAATAATTTTTGGGAGCCTATCGGGAAGGTTGCATAGGACTTTATGCTTTAAAGAGAAGGCGTTTTAAACTGACTCAACACCTCAGGAGTGAAAACACCCTTTGACGCCATGACATGCACTGGTCAGCAGCGACTTGAGCCGTGCTGCAGCTAGTCGTCACTTAAAGGAGACCAGCTTACAGCAAGATGAACACCAAACACTGCAGCGTGTAAATACTGCAGCATTGCCACAACAGAAAAGGCTAATATTCACCTGCAGTTGCAGAAATTGTGCTACTGGAGGGAAGCAACTATCCTGCAACATTCAGCTGCTTTAGGTCAAATTTCTGAGCTATTTCAGATACAAAGTTGCTCATATATAAGCTACATTAGGTTTTTAAATATTCAGTTAGCTTGTGTTTCCAACTGTGATGCAACTTCAACCTGAGTTTCCGTAACTGAGCAAGCAAGCATTTATACTGTGTGGCAGGTAATAGATTCTTTATGAAGACAAACTTTATTAGCCTTAATCCCATAAAATTAAATAAGACCTACAAGAAACTCCTTTTCCTAGGCTGCATTTGTGCTATTAATCAGAAATTAAATTACTGGTCACCTGAGTAGCATGAAATGCTGTCTTTTGATATATTTAGACTTAAGAAAACTGATCTTTCAACTCGGACACCTGTCAAAGTGAAGAAAAAAAAAGATTTTTAAATGTCTAACAAAACAATATGTACAAAATTTTTATTCACTAGTTTTCTAAGGCATTGCATTCCCCTATTAGTCTGGGGAAGGCTGATTAAACAGCCATTAATATGCAAGATGATAAGTAAATCTATCTTTTGACAATAAACATTTTTAATTGGTTTTTCTGAAACAGCATCAGAGGACAAATTTATAAACTACCATGGATGCAAATGTTGCTGCCTAACCAGGAATTTTCAATTCCTTTTAATTTACCTGACAAGGAACTTTTGTCGTAGACATCTATTGTTCTGCTTAGTAAATAAATATTCTCCTGCGTTTATATACGTCCGATGCCCTATATGTACTTCAGTCCTTATATGCCTGCCTTTCAAAGCAGTGGACATAATTATTTGCTATCTGAATGCAAGGAGTAGCTCCACTAAGATCTGCATCTGAATAATCCCAATAATTAACCTTGCATATTATATTAACAGCCAGGAGGATGTTTTTTTTATTATTGCTGTTGCTCGTCTGCCAAACGGAGCGCCAAGGCTGAGGTAAGGTTTCAGTGTTTTGCTTTTTCTGTTCATTTTTATTCAGCTTATCTGCAAAGATAGAAGACAGTAAACAAGGACGACTAAAACAAATGTCAAATTTAGTGAAGGACTGAAGTATAGACAAAGGAATAATTGTATTTTTTGAGCACGTCAGGAAGACTTTCCGCCAAACTGGGTCAAAAATAATGGCCTTTTGCCTGAGTGAAGAATGTGTTTGCTGTTCTCTTCCAGTTGTTTATACTGCGGTGATACAGAAGCACTTTAGTTTAATAACTAACTAATTACCTAGTCATTAACCTACTTTCTTCCTGAATAAGTTCCTCTAAAACAATGAATAGAAATCTCAAAACTCTCAAACTCCTCAAGTCACAGAAGCCAATGAAGATGTCTGCGTGCAACTTAAACTTTGCCCAACAGAAATGTCCCATGAGAAAAATGAATGACAAAGAATTTACAACATTAAATAGTCCTAACGTAATAAAATTTAAGACCCGTGTTCAACATTTTCAAGGCTAGCTTAATTTTTTTTCTTATTAATTTAAAACCTTTAAAGTATGCATGCATGGACATAGTCTTTACTTTGTGCCCAGAATGCAGAGACCCCTCTGGATTTGTTCAAACAAGGATAGGGAAGCCCTTACAAGCATATCCACTAACCACAATCCTGGAGTAAGTTTTTCAGGATCCTCAATAATTTGAACACACTCTCCAGTCTCCTTTCTGGAACCACCAATCTTATCCAATCCAGTTGTCTTTTAAGATTTATCTCAACAATCTCCAGAGCCTTCAGCATTTATGCAGCAGCACCAGATCTGGCTATAGGAGGTAATTCAGGTAAGGTTTATCTATCTGTGTGTCATTTGCCACTGAGATTCCTAAATTGCAGTTATGTAGACCCATCTCTTGAGGCCAATTTTCTTCTCATCAAAACCTCAAAGGAAATTGGAGTTTACTAAAAGTCATAGCTTCAGTGAAAAACTTCAATCAGTCTTTAAACTCATAATTAAGACATTCTGAATTCCAAATAAACTCTCAAACATTGCAATATTTAATTTTTTTGCCTGTAGTGATAGGTGATCAGCCCTAAAATTTGTGGTTGAAGCATTTCAACTTAATGGGAGTTGATTCACTCAGCTATACAGACACATACATGATTGGAAATAAAAGACATTAGTATGAAAAAAATCATAACAAGAGAAAGAAAGAGCTCTGTGGATGATCAATAGTCCAGAAGGCAAAAAAAGTATTCAACAGCTTCAACACAAGTTGTAGCTTCAAAAAAGGGTATTTTTTTCCTCTGGAGAGCGAGTGTGTGTATGTGGGAGAGCATACGTGTGAGCGTTTGTATGACACTTTCGCCCTGCACAGCAGCCACTGAGCAGATCAACAAACAGGATCCAGCAGAGAACAAGGAGAAGTCAGACACACACATCAAACGCAGCACTGAACCGTTGACAAGAGTTGGAAAGGAGAATCTCAATATGCAATTAATTAGAACAGGTTAAAACGAGGGGAATCTCATAATAGCTTGTTGTCAACGAATCCATTTGAACCCTGTATTGTTTCAAGTTCAATGGCTGGGTTAATTTATTTAGGCTTGTACATATTTTAGCGCAGAGGTGTGATTGGATTATCTATTGGTATTCCCATCCATTATAGCATAAAAGCATATTTAAGTTCTGCTGCAACAAGAACTGTACAAATGGTCATTTTTCAGTAACATTTCCAACAAGTGATGGATTCTTCCTATAAGAAAACAGCTAATTATTGTTATGTTTAAAATCAATGCAATGTAGCTACATGTTGGAGCAGTTGGACACGCTTTATTTAAAAATTAGCTTTAAAAATATAACATTTATCATATTTCAACAATTATTTTTAAGACATAATTCAAAGATTCCAAATAGCACAACAGATTAACAAGCTGCTTTATTTGTTCATCTTTTATGTC
This sequence comes from Gambusia affinis, assembly GCF_019740435.1. Lineage (NCBI taxonomy): Eukaryota > Metazoa > Chordata > Actinopteri > Cyprinodontiformes > Poeciliidae > Gambusia > Gambusia affinis. The sequence continues at coordinate 17,102,803 of NC_057870.1, forward strand.
TTGTCAAATACTTAACTGTTTTTTTTTATATATATATATAATGCAAAAAATCTTACAAGTGATCATAAATTAGGTTTCCTCTTATACCTCTTACCTGGACAGAAACTGGAAAAAAAGTAAGTAAACGTAGTTCAAAAGTTGATTACTTCTAAACTCAGTCAGCGTTATATTGCTCGATTGAGAGAATATGTTTATTTGATTACAGAGGTCCCATGCTAGTTAATTCAAAAAGCTTTTTGGAACTCTTCAGGGGAATGGGAACAGCACATCTCATTTTAATTACTCAATCAGAAATGTGATTTGCTTAATTATGCATTCTGAGTTTGGGAGGTATTTAATCGCTATGAGAGCACAGGTTAAATTTAGAGTTTTTCAGCTTGTAGGGAACAGAAATGAGGCTAAAGGGTTATCCTGAACAAAAAGCTGCATGCAGTGAACAGATAGACACTTTAAAAACAAAAGTGTCTCAATGACCTCAGTTCCTCCTAACAATACGACTGTCCACTTCATGCTTCAGTCACTTTTACGAGGTCCTCTTGTGTTAAAAACAATCGTCAATCTGCAGAATAACCTGCTTCTACTCATTTTGGTATAATCAGTCCCTTTGCAACGGCATAAAACAAAACAACAACAAAAAAAAACTGATTAAAGTTGATAAGTAAAAAAGTTGAATCTTAAAATAGGAGAGGATGGAGAGGAAGACTTCAAGTATCAAAAACACACCAGGAGCGAAAAGTCAATTATTTTAGAGTAATGTTATGAGACAGGAGGTGGAATCACATGAGATCACAAATACCATGGATTTGTTTTTTAAGCACTTATTTATTTATCCTTACTGCTGCCACCCTCTTAATTTAATAACACTGAACTTTTTGGTTTGCCTTGAATATTTCCTTTCAGTAAATTACTTGATTTGGAAAGTTTGAAAATGTGAAAATAATTTAAATAAGTTTTTTGTCCCCCAAAAGCTCCCAAAATTGAAGATTTACTGATTAGTATTTCAGCAGATGGCACTGATTAAGGTTTGGTGTTTGTTTTTTCATAAGTCTGATCCCATAATTTAAATTTTATTTCCTAAGTGACAATATGAAGGGCATGGTAAAAAATGTGCTGCAGAGGTACTAATTTTAAATCAAACAGAAAATCAAGAAATACAAAATAATCTGCATGTCTGCAGAGCAAAACCGGCATAACCACTGAAGGAAAAAAACATTTTAACCTTTGGGTTGGGTGAAAGAGTAGATGCGGTGGTTTTCCAGTAATAAAATACAAATGAGGAATTTTTATCCATTCCTATGAAGCCACTATTTCCAGGCAAATTAGCAACAATTATGAAAACCTTATCCATGTCAAAGATTATGTTCCTCCAATATTTTAATATGCAGATAAAATTAATCACTCAGCGTTTGCATTTTAGATGATTAGTGTAAGAGATTTTCTTGCATGTCTGTCAAATAGAGAAACAAGCTTCGGTTCTGGCCTAGCAGAGAGACCAGTTGTAGTTAAATGACTGTGGTAAGCATGGTCTTTAAAAGGGAGCATCACCTTAACAATGGGTAAGCCAGTGAAAAATAAATTACTCCTAAAAGGAGTTTTGAACATATCAAAACATTTAACATTTCGTATGATCCCAGCTCTTGTGTGTTTTTTTAAATGAGCTGTTGTAGCGCAGTGATTGTGTGTGTGTGTGTGTGTGTGTGTGTCCAACCCGTGGATGTGTCATTGTTGTGACATTTTGAATTTTATTTTCTTGCCCACAGGGAATAAACTAGTAAAGAATAAATGACCATGGTGGGATGAAAGTGACAGAAGTCAAGTGGAAAACAAAGGAGAAGAGGATGAAGAGCAACGGGGGAAAATACTGCATCACAAAGAGATAAATAGAGGGATGAAGGTCTTCAACCACCCAGTAGGGGAAAGGAGGAGAGCTGATGCACCAGCTGCATGTCCTGCTAGTTTACAAAACACAACCAATTCTTATCCTTAGACCCTGCAGCAATGTGTGTGTGTAACTATTTTATTAGATATTTCCACAGTGATCGGACTTTGAATTTTAAACCTAATTAAAAACAAAAACACCTAGTAAGACAGTGGAGACGCTAACTGTACAAAAATATCATGGCTCAATACAACTCTTGTATTGAAAGTCCCGTTTTGTAACAGTTATTTCTGGAGAACCTGCCCTCCAGGTTGTCCAGAAATATTTTTGTCATACAAACAGTAAACAAAATATCTCAATTTTTCTCCAATAATTGGATCTTATCCATTTGTTCTGGGGTTTTAAAAACTGGCCAGGATTGAACTGACTAAAACCAATATCTAAATCACTCTGGAGTCATCAAGCTAGTGGCGAAATGGCTATAAAGACTGTACAGAATCTGATAGGATTTACCTGCAGCAGATACACTGAGAATCACAATGACTCAGCCGAATAATTAAAGGTAATGTACAACAAGCTAAAGACTTCACACTTTAGCTACGTGCATTAATGTGCTGCAGGTTTAAGACGAAGTGTCAAATTGAAAAAAACAGAGCTGAAAATTTCAGATCCAATATTGGTACAATTACATCTCAAATGGAAGGGATTGATTTTGCAGGGAGACAAATGGAAGAATGAATGTATAACTAGATGGATGAATGGACAAACTAACAGAAAATTACCAAAAAGAGGAGGAAAGGGTTGATGGGAAACAGGTCATGGATGGTCAATTGCCAGATGGATGGATGAAGACAGGAGATGGATAGATGGAAGAATGTTTTAGACAGTGTCATAGAAAAAAATTGTCTGAAAATATAAATATTTTTGCACTATTCCTACAAGTCTGGGAAACACTTATAACATTTCATAATTTTTCAGGATATGTAGGACCCTGTATGGTTTTCTTGATCAAAAAGCTATACACGCTTCAAAATCTGAGTTTCCGGCAGAGAAACGAGTCCCTCAAACAAACTCCGCAAAACTATGTGAAAGCTCCTGCCCTCCTCACTTGAACTATCAACTGAGGAACCGAGTTCAAACATGTAACATGATTACAGTAATCCCTCGTTTATCGCGGGGGTTACGTTCCGAAAATGACCCGCGATAAGTGAAATCCGCGAAATAGAAAACTTTTTTTTTTTTTACAATTAGCAACTATTACATGTATATAAATACAGTGACTGACGTGTAGGCCGTTTCACTGCTCTTCAGACTGGGCCGCTGCATCCTGACTGCGCTCTGCAGTGTTCTCTTCTTCTGAAGCCCGCGGTGCAGGTGTGTTTGTTCGGGAGAAGAACATAGTGATAAGCAGCTGTTGTCGCTCTTTTTTCTTCTTTGCAAAAAGATCCTTGAACACCGACATGCCACCATCGATTACGTTGGAGAACTGTAATGAACGGCTCATCAAAGGGTCCCATTCCTCAGCTACTCGCTTAAGTTCAGTGGCCATTCGCACCATGGTTGCTAAGCGACCAAGCGTTAGTCCTTCCAGTAATTCGTAGCATGTTTTGATACAAGAAGCGGGAGTGAGTTTTTAGCGAATCAGAATGCAGAGCACAATGCACCAAAAAATAAAAAAATAAAAATAATGCATTATGAAAATCCGCGAAATAGCGAATCCGCGATAAGTGAACCGCGAAGTGGCGAGGGATCACTGTACAACATGATCACAATTGTAACCATGTTGGACAACAAAAACCCAAGAATGCAAACCAGCATTTTCACTCTGGAAAAATGTCAGTCTCACATTTTCCTCCAACATATGGAGCTCTCAAGTGCCACGGAAGAAAACCCAAGTAACATCACCATCAGCAGAGGCAGATTCACCACATTTTTGGAAGCTATGCACCTTCATAAACCTTAATAAACCTCACTGTCAAACATGGACAGATACATTAATCTTGAGGAAGTAGAAGAAATAGAAAGACAGGGTTCTAAAGTGGGAGAAAAGGAGGAAGATTAACCACTGAGAGAAGATGGAATAACATTAAAGGGCCAGAAGAAGAGACTGAAAAGCTCACGGGGAAGATGGGATGAGTGGAGGATGAAGATAAATGTGATGGGTTGGTGGGAGGATATTTGAGGAAAGGAGAAAAAAGCTCTTTTCAGTTTAAACAAAATGATGGAAGATCTTAACCCAACACAACTTGAAACAAGAAAGTAACATTAAACGGAATAGAAATGTAAAGGTAAGAAAAGCATTTTAAAAAACCGACATTTACAATTGCCGTGCAGAAGTGGGAAAGATGATTTAAAGAAAGAGTGGAGAAAAAGGAAGACGGAGTGCAGACAGGGAAGAAGAAAGGCGTGTGATGTTAGCGATGGAGAGAGAAAGTGACAGGCAAAAGGACAGAACGTGGGTAATATGAATTCATGTAGGCAGCTGATGGACATTTGAATGTCAGGTTGGTTGTCATTTTTGTAAACAGCGACTCGGCGTGTTCTCATCTCATGGCAGGGAGACAAAACAAGCAAGCAACCGTGAGAGATGAAAGGGGAGCATAGGATGCTGCTGAATCAAACACAGGGCAGGAATCAGAGTTGGTCACACTAGAGATCATTAAAAACATAATCAAAACATCAAGATGTCAAGGGCTAAAAGACCAGAGTGGAAATTATTTTTTGACATGAGGGTAATGGCAGTAAATCAAATATCTTATGGCAATTTTACATTACCAAAGATATGGTATAGTGCTCTAGGTTTTTTTTCTTTTTTTCCAATCAATCAAGCTTATTTGTAGCACATTTCAGCAGCAAGACAGTTCCAGGTGCTTTAGATAATAAAAACAAAGTTATAAAGAAAACACCACACACTGAACAATTGAACAGACAATATATTTTGATGAGTGCCATCACCAAAATCATTCACATGATATATGTTAGTCAAATGTTTAATTTATTATGATTCAAAAGCAATTCAAAAAAAATTGGGTTTCAAGTCTTGATTTAAAGAAACTCAGTATTTCGGCTGTTTTTCAGTTTTCTGGACGTTTGTTCCAGATTTTTGGTGCATAGAAGCTGAATGATACTTTCTAGACTTTATTCTAATTAAAACAAGTAAAATGTTACTACCATCCAAGAAAAATAATTTTACTGAGTTAAACCTCTTCCTTTAGTGATGTGAAAACTCAATACTGATAATTAGCCTGAGGAAGATACAACAAAGGCTTGTGGTAACTCACACACACAACTCGTTTTATAGTCAGAAGTTAGACCAGAATTGCTTGCCGATATATTTAGTCTATGGAGAAAAGTTTAATTAAAAAAATAAACCATTCCGTGAGATTTAGGTCACAATGCTGGCTAGTTCAAAATTATTCATTTATGGTGTTGGGTGGCTATTTTCAGGTCAGACTTGCTAAAATATCTACAAGGTCTTCAAAGGTTGTAAATCAGCTTATTTTCTAGAGTAAACTGACAAAATCTTGCACCAGGACATTAAAAGACTAGTTACTTGCTTAAGGGTCGGGGGGAATAATCCAATCAAAAAATAAGAATTAAAAGCCAGAAAGTCTTTATATTGGTAAAATATGTGAACCACTGTAGAATTGTAAACTGCCATTGCTTTGATAAAAACAATTAGCAAAGCTTTTTCACCATAAAAGAAGCACATTGTCAAACTACTCTACAGAACTATAAGTGATGGTGCAACAAATAGATTAGCTCACCAGGTCCTAATAATGTACACAGTTAATTTCAATTGATCATAAACATATAACTACAGACATAACTCCACAGCCATCTCATGAGTTTCACAAATCCAAACAATGCTTCAATCCTGAGATATTGTCTCAATAGGAAATCTCAGGCATTTAAAAAATGGTAAAGAGTTTTGGACAGTCTCAAAAATTGAAGGCCGGTAATGTGAACTGGTAGGTTACTTCTTTAAAGTAATTCTTGTAATTTATGTACATGCCTCCTGATTTAATTAGTTATTTGTGTCTGTACTGTATGCATTCTGTTTTTTCCCCTTTTGCTGCATAGATAATCCACAATATCTAATAATTATATCAAAAACAGTACTTTAAAAAAAACATTTATACTCCACAAAGAACATAGTAACTCCGATTTAACTGTTCTATGAGTTCGAGTATCAATATATCTTATGCTAACGTTTTTATGAACTAAAAATGATCAAATATCCAGATTTCTAAAAACTATGAGTGCACTTTCACAAGATTCTACAAGTAAAGACAAATCAAAGCCATATTTGTTCAGGACAGTATTTGGCTTCAGGTCATAAAGTGGCAGCCTGCTGCGCTCACCCTTTTTTTCTTCTTACTCCAAGCAGTGCACCAGAGTGGGAGAAATCTGTGGGAGTGACCTTTGACGAAGCAAACCATTTCACTCCCAGTGTGAGTGTTTAAAGGTTTTATGTTAAGGTCAAGTGTACGAGGCTCATAACAGCTGGGCCCCACTGGCGCAGACAGGATGGGTAAAATATGTGCACCGAACTCTTGGAGAGAAGGGTCTCATAAGGACTGAACCACTTTATGTACATCAATGTTTGAATTCATATCAATGTTCTCATAGCCAAAATATAAAATAAAATAATCTGATTTTATAAAGGCTGCGACAGTCTGGCAACCTGTCCAGGGTGAACCCCGCCTCTCGCCCGGAACGTAGCTGGAGATAGACACCAGCAAACCTCCCGACCCCATTAGGGACAAGGGTCAACAGAAAATGGATGGATGGATGGATCCCAACTAGTGACTGCAATATCAGTGTGTGCAATATTCATATCACCAATAACTGTATTTTCAGTTATTGGTGATATGAATCACCAATACAAAACTTGCCAATCACCAATCACAAAACTTGTCATAACAGAAAAATATAATGATAAAATAATTTATACTGATATTTTGACCCTGTGGGTTATACTGTAAAGTATTTATTTCTATTTAGCTTAACCAATTTTTATTATTTTTTTCTTCAAAGTCGCTGAATTTTCGCATTTTCCAATTCAAATGATTGGAAGCGCAGCCGGTGAGGCGGCAGCGAGCTGAGCCTCATCTGGGATTGCGCAACCTCTCTCTAACTGCGCTAGCTGCAGTTAGCACAGTTATTCTACCGCAGCTATGGATGGCATGTAAAAGAATTGTCTTTTTGCCCTCCAGGTTGTCCACATGCGCATAATTTCATTTTCATTTGTATATCTTAATATGATTAAGTCAGTGCCTCACCAGCTATGAACCTCACCGCACGCCACTGATTCCAAAGGTTATGAACTAGCATTCCACATGCTAATGTAATGTTTTTTTGCCCTCATTGTTGTGCGCATGCGCAAAAATTCCGTATCTAGACAATAACATCTGAGGGGTCCATATAGAGTGTGAACAACAAATAAGATGCACATGCAATACAAGCGTGTAAAAACTTAGATTTCAAAGAGGCATTTATGCACCGTGAGTGAACTCAACCGTAGCTGTGAGCACAGAAGAATCCCTGTGAGAGATGATTAATCTACTGTAAGCACAAATGTGACACAAGAAGCACAGCAGTGACCAGTCGTGACCAGTTCAAGCTCAACTCTCTCAAACTGCTTAACGGCTTATTCTTTGCTCACTTGATAGGAGGGCCTTTGAGATTCTGGAGGCAGGGATTGTAGCTGATGTGTTGAGCCGACTGATAGATCAGTTCCTGCTTCCCTTTCTGTCTATTTGTATTTTTGAAGTTTTCGAACATTTATTGGTCATTTACATAGAAATAACCCCATGCTGTAAATGTCACGGAGATCAGGTTGCATAAAATCAATTTTTTTTTTCCAGGTGCTTTGTGACTAAACAGTAAAGGAGAGCTAACTTTAACTGCAACTGACTCGCGTTGTGCAGTTAATCGATTTGGACTCTACTACAGGAGCCTGAATAGAAAAGTAGCAAATAGATTTTCTCTGTCAGGTGACA